>NC_143580.1:198536945-198896894 GCF_048544385.1 Mastigoproctus giganteus
GATATAAGGTTTTGGTACTAGGGTAAGCTTGCGTGGATGAAACATAGCAATAAATATTCGGACGACTCCCTCATGGCCAGATTTTATAGTTATACTTAATACATATCGTGAGATCCTTCAACAAAGTTAATTTTCATGGACTGGAAGTTTTTCTTTTCTTTTTGGAGAAAAATGGTTAAATATTAAGGTGAAGCTTCACCTTAATATTTAACATTCTAAACTCTAGAAATTCAGATCCACTGAGTGTATGGAGTTCTGGTCTTCAGCTCGAAGGGTGAGCGTTCATTCGTGTTCCGACCTTTAGGGAATAATTCCCAAGTTATCGTTCTTCAGCGGTGGTGGTGGAATTTTAGCACAGCGTTCAAATCCTACTGTTGATTTACGATAAAGGATGAATAAGTTGTGTCTGGAGGTCCTTCAGGACTTCATCCCAAGATTGAAAAACCGTTGAAGGAAGAGAGAGGGATTGGATGAATATAATTTGAAAAAATAATACAGGTAATTTTCTATTTGCATAGTTGCTCCTAATCTACGAAGACCATTAGATGCAGATGAATATTTCGTGGAGAGTCCTTCATATTCACAATGAGTTGTCTCGTACGCACTAACCAGCATTTGGAATTTTAATTTTACAGACCATCATCAGTAATTCAGTCTTGTAACTGGTCAGTTCCTCTGATGAGCTGTCTCCGTCTTTGTCTCTCCTGTGCCGTTTGTTTTAGTTCCTCAAAATTTCGAAGTCCCCTGCTTCATCTAGCAACGTCCCGATGAAGATATTTTTTCGGTCTTCTCGTAGGGAGTTTTCTCTCCGCAGTCTCCTCCATGGCATCCAGAATGTCGAATCACGTGGGTCATCCATTTGAGTCTAGTTCATCTTATTCTACCTAGAATTTCTTTTTTCTTGGACAGGTCTTAATACTTCCACATTTGACACTTTTTCAGTCCATTTAATTTTTTCCATCCTGCGCCGGCGCCACATCTCGAAGGCCTCAAGTCTCTTTTTGTAAGAACCTATGTCTCTGCTGCATATAGTGCCACTGACCAAATATATGCCATTATGATCTTCTTCTTAATTTCCTGTGCCATCTTCTTCCGTGTTGTCAATGGCAGTTTATTCTTGAAAGATTGAAAAATTCTTGAAAAATTTTACAGATATTGATTGAATTTGCTAGATGACTGTTCCAGCGTGCTCACCAGGCAACAAAATAAAGAAATATTCTAGACTTGGTTATAAGCAGTGATTAATCACATATTAATCCACTTAAACAGAGGGAATATTAAGGGGACATGGCCATTGTGTAATGTGGGATTTATCCAAAGAAATGACTACTGTCAATGGTGGAGAAAAGGAATTTTGTTGTCTTCAAAAATGGTTTTATAAGATTTTATGATAGTCTTATAAATTTTTAAACTCTTCAGTGGAACCAGCAGATTTAAAAAATGCATTTGGAAGAGTTTATGAAGATAATTCCAGAAGCTAAGAGGATTTTCAAACAAAGAGGAATTGTTTAAAGTTTAGACCAAAATTGATGTTAGATGAAATTTTGAGACCATTTACAGAGAATACAAATGCATGAGATGATTATAAATTATCAGGGGACACAGAGTCCTACAGTAAATATAATTTAGACTGTAATCAACTCTCTAATCGGGTTAGGTCTGCAAAGGCCAAACATAAGAAGTCTTGAACTAAGGTTGCAATGAAAAAGCAGCAAAGAATTCTTTAGGATAGTTAACACTAGAGAGAAAATGGGATTAACCATCTTGGTATACGTCATATAAATAAAAAAAAGATCGATAATGCTTTACAGATTGCTGATAAACTGAATAAATAATTTGTATCGGCATTCATTCGTGAAGTTCTTAGAGATGGAGACACTGGAAGTTTTTTTAATATTGACTAACAGTTCAATGGTTTTACGATGGAATGCGCCAAATTGTATTAAAAGAAGCAACAAAAAAGGTAATCAACCTCATTTCAGCAAGGTCTTAAAGCTGATGCAGAGAAGAGCAACAAGATGAACTGTGGTACAATTAGTCTTGTTCTGGCAGGAAGTGGTATTATTGTCGAGAAAGACTGGCTTCTGTAAATTGCAAGTCTGGGAACTGCGAATCTGCTTGGATACCTAATTGAGGTATTTGGCTTTAAAAGGGTTCAATGAACTAAGCGCCGATGACACATTCTTGAGCAGCCAATACACACAAGGAGACATAAGTTTAAACTGAAAAAGGATGGTAGCAGAAAGTTTTCTACTTTCTGCTGCGAAGAACAATTTATTATTGGAATAAATACACCTGGCAATGTACAGGTAGAAAGTTTGAATAAGTTGTTTTTTTTTTGCAAATTTACAATCGAAACAAGTAACAGTTTATTGGGGGATTGTGGAAGTTCGTGCATTGAGTATGAAAGGGTAGCGGTACAATGTTAAAAATTTCTGTACTTAATGTATAACACTTCAAATAGAAGTGGATAGCAAAATTTAAAGGAGGGGGGGCAGGGAGAGCCTGGAAGATGACCCACGCTGTGGAAGACCTGCAACGCCCATCACTCTAGAAGTTTGTGACAGTGTTCATAAACTAGCGACGAGTGACAGTTCGGAACTTTGCCAGCGTCTTGGCCATCTCATCTGAACGTGTGTGGCACATGATAACAGAGGCTCTTCCCATGAAAAAGGTGTCAGCACGATGGCTCCCAAAGTTGTTTACCGTAGCTCAGAAACGCATAAGAGTTGTCAAGTCAAGTGAGCATCTGCATCGTTTTCAGGAAGATCCAGCAAATTTCCTTACACCATGGATAAGACATGGGTCAGTCACTTTCAAACAAAAGAGCACTACAAACAGTGAAAATACAGCTCGCTCTCTCTCTCTCTCTCTCTCTCTCTCTCTCTCAAAGAGCCAAGTCGATTCCTTCTGCTGTTAGAGTGATGGCATCGCCGAGGAAAGCTCGGCAAAGCAGTCTTGTTCCACCAGGACAACGCACCCGCTCACAAGTCTGTCATTGCCGTGGCTGCACTGAATGAGTGCAGTTTGGAATCTTGGATCAACTCCCATGTTCACCAAATCTAACACCACCGGAGTTTCGTCTATTTTCTAATTTAAAAAATGCCTGGATGGTATCCATTTTTCAAGAGTAAACTTTCTTCGCAGCTGGAATCAAGGCATTGCAGCATCGGTGGCAAAAGTGCATCGACTCCAAAGGGGACAACGTTGAAAAGTAATATATACCAGACTCCTCAAATAAACCATTCATATTCAGGCCAGGAACTTTACAAACACCCCTCATATATATAAAGTACAGCATAGAGGAAATGAACAGAGGCCGAACCAATACTTCATTGTATTGGACACACCACCTCATCGTCCAATGAGGGTCCTTCTACGTAATAAATCTACGCCCAATTAACGAAAGGGCCCTGGAAGGCAATAGAAAAAGCTCTTTTTTTGGCTACAATTTACAAGTTTCACTAACCGTTGTCCACCACGTTGCTTAGTGTATCTTCCAACAATAAACAAGTTTTCCTTTTTGAAGATGATGCCACTTTGCACGGATCTGTGATCATCTTGGAAAAATCTGCCGGTTCATTTCCCCTAAAAGAAACCTCCGAAGGTAAGTAATTAAAATAATCCAATTACAATTCTCTCTTCTCGCTATTCATCCTCACCCTTCATTTGTCCCAGACGTGGAGTCAACACTTGAGACAACCGAATTAACTCATTCCATCGCGTATCAGGAGAAGCAAGCGCTGACAGAGATAGCGTCGACAGTTCACGTTTCGCTTCACCCCAATAGTCGTACCACGTGCGCGCGCGCGCAGCTATCGTCTCTTCCAACTGAGGAATGCGGACCATTTATCGTACTCTCCCTATCTTCGTTCTTCACACATTTTCTTTTCTTTTCGCCCTTTGAAAGATCACCGTCTATGTGAATCGGCCTCTGCCGCCAGATTTATCGTAGCAATTCGAAATCAGAACGCAGAAACTCGACGGAATGTGCTCCGCTGTTTCTCCGTAAGTTTCCAGGGTCAAAAAGGCCAGCTGTACTCGTTTGGTAGTGATGACTTGTCTCTCTTTAAACATTACTCTGACACCAGACAACCTTTGAAGAGAAAGACAGCGGAATTTTCGGTTAAAACATTTTTTCCTCCCAACTTCGTGAGCATCTCTAACGAGCATTACTTACAGTTGGCCTTTCATGCAAAATAGGCAGTGGCTGAAAGCCCTCTACATTATGAAATCTAGTTACGCATAGTTCCAATTCGGCAAAATGAGTCTGTGAACTTTAATCACACGAAGTTGCGTGTTTGGTATAAATGTCGATGCCTACCCCCTTCTCTCGCTCCATCCTTTCTGTTCGCATCTTCTCGGACGGAATGCAATTAAATAGCCAGGCTTGCCTCGACACGGTCGAGCGTTGTTAACCTCTCTTTGTGTCGATGTATCACCTCAAGTGTATAACGTGACCAATCTACACTCCATGTCCACTTGTATCCTCTGAGGCGCTGATCCAAATGAACACATAATCATGTTCGGCCCTGGATATAATGAGACTAGGGACGTTTCGGTTACCATGGAGAGAAGGAAAGCTCGCAACGTGACACCTGTCTGTTACTGAAGTAGTTAGCTATGTATGGACGAGACAAGTTGGTAATGGAGAAAACTCTGACAGATTCGAAAAGATCACGTTTGCGTGGGATTAGCTAACTGATTTGGGAGTTTTAGAAGGATTCCTTACATTTCATTTAGTCTGGTGAGAGCAGAAGCAGGCCGAATGCGGCCCTTAATTCCTCCTTCTCTACCCGCGCACATTTGTCCTTCCAGGAAAAAATTGAAATGATTTTCGTAAAGAACTGTCTCGTTGGTTTAAAATTTTTAATAAAAAATGGAGTTCGTTTTATTTTTCCATCGATTGTAGCACAGTGGATATAAATCACCCTCCTCCTCCTCCAAGATGGTTATTCATCTCTCTTTTTTGATCTCGATAACTCGGCAGCTTTTATGTCCAGCAAACAGAAAAGTTTACTGGAGCCTCATTACCTTAGCTGCTTTGGCGCTTAACCGGGGAATTTGACAATATTTTTCGCATGACATTGAATTCCTGGTTAAAGACCATGGTCATCCGTTAGCATAATCGATGAGGCGTGGCCCAGAGAATGCTGCTCTGTCCACTGTCCGTATACCCTTGGAACACTTTAATTACAGCACTCCGCGTACAAAGTACCTGATCGATACGGGCAAGGGACTTGATCTGACAGACTTCGAATGGACCGCATGCCAAGATCCCGCAGTATCACATTTATCTGTTCTCACCGTGACACGTATGCCACCAGGTACTCTTTAAATACAACAATTTTAATGAGTATCCCCTTCAAAGTAATCTTCATCTGCCCCTAAGCAGGGCTTCATTCGCGATTTCCAGGATCTAAAACAGCAGCTGAAGTCCTCGGAAGATGCCACCTTTGACTGCTGCGCTATGTTCCTCTGAGGTAGATTTTAATTTTTGAGAACAGAAAAAGTCGCATGGCGCCAGATCTGATGAATAAGGCGGATGCTCCAATGTTGGGATCTTGTTTCTAGTTAAAAACTCTCTCGCTGAGTCAGAAGAATGACATGGCGCATTGTCATGATGAAAAACCATTCCCCCTCCATAAAATTGGGCTGTATCTTTCGAATTTTTTCACGAAGTCTTCCAAAAATCTCAGTGTAGCGTGTGTGATTTGTTGGAACAAACTCACGTTGAACAACAAATCAAAGAAAAAACAAGCATGGACTTGATCTTCGATAGAGACATTGCTTTCTTTAAACGGGGTGAAGAGAAAGCTTGCCACTGCATGCTTTAACGCTTGGTTTGTGAATCATACTGAAAGATTCATCTTCTTTTATCACTGATCTGTACAGGAAAAAACAAGTTATAACACGATATGAATGTTGTTGACATGCGCAGTAGTAAGCAACAATTCTCGTTTCATTTTAGCCATCTTGTATAATTACTGCAAACCCGATTTAAAATTCTGTTGGGACATTGACACAAATAGGTTGGCACTCTAAAAATTATAAAAGTGAAGGGGGGATTAATTTATTTATTTGTTCTAAGTACGAATTCGAACTTTTTGTCAAATGGATTTAATCGAATTGCAACGAGAGAGAGAAAAGATAATATATTAAAAGAGAAACAGTTCTGTGAAGCGTGCTGACGTTTTGAATTATTAAAAAGATTCAAAAGTTTGCAAGGCATTCAATTAGATAAACATTTAGAGAACATACTTTCTCTATAATTAAGAGAAGTGTAGTGACGTCACAGATGGAGGATCACTGTTTTAATTATTAGCTAATTAAATTATTTAATTATAAAAGTCATTAAAATTTAATGACTTTATTCAAAACTGCAATTTTAAAGGCGTTTGCATTATTTTGATAATAATACATTAAATGGAATATCTTATAAAATTTAAAACTTCATTTCGAGATATCTTAGAATTTAAGTGATAAACAGAATATTTGATTTCTTAAGTTGAATTTTCTGTTTATTGTTTTCCCAAGGAAATCGAATTTAATGCCAAATTAAGTCTAGTACTCGACAGCCAAGATGGTACATCGTCTTGAATTTCTGATTGAATGTGACCAAAATACCACCCAGAAGGGAGCTCAAAGGTCAAAGTACCAGAAAACTTGATCAAATGAATTGCTGGATCTCTATTTAGAACCACAGTATCGAGGAGGTTGTTAAGTTATCTGTTATATGATTAGATCGATCACGCTATGCCAGAATTCGCCTTATATATTGGAATTGGTATGTCTATTTTTATTGCATGGAATTACTAGTAAATTCAGCTCATTATCTGTCTAAATTAGATCGACTAAGATCGACTTTGCACCCTTTTTTAGGCCTATCGATATCCAATGTGCTCTTACATTAAGCTGTCGTGATAAATTTATGTCACTATTTAACAATCACATGTGGGCCCTACGTCATCTGTCAAACCAGTCGGCAGGTCCCTCCTCTGCCCTCGTGGGTAGCACAGTTGATAGAACCGCTGTCCTCCCCACACCAGGTGGAAAAGATGGTGGTTTCACAACGTGGCTAAGTTAGTAGGTCTCAGGCGAGGGTAGCTTAGTTTTTTCTCCCAGTTTTTTTGAAGTATACACTTAGTAATATGGCCTTAGTCACTGATGCTCCTAAAAAACCCTACTACTATCCCCTCCACGTTTCCGGTCCTAGTGGTATGGTAGTTTTGCCACTGCTAACTACCACCATATGAAGTTAGGACTGTCCTGTTGGTTTTACAATTGGAGCTGTAGTTAGCCAATCTCAGATGAAAGGAGTGCAGTTTCCTCTTGAGTTATTCCAGGTTTTTTCGACTTGGAGCAATGTGGTTAAGTTGCTAATGCTCCTATAGCAAAACAAACTTTGTCTTTACAATGAGTTGCCTGGTATTGCACTACTTTAAACAAGCAGCATCGCTAGAAAGGATACACTGTCATTTATTTAAAAGATCAGATGCTGCTATAGCAGTCTCCTTTAGAATTTACTGGTCTCTTATCATCTAGTAGAGCATATTGACTTTATTGAAATTATTTGAATATAGGAGAATTTAAATAAATAGCTTTTGGCAATGCTATTTGTTTTAAGTAGTGCAATACCAAGGTAACTTGCTGTGAAGGCAATTTTTAAATAAAAAAATTATTTAAAATATCTATCCTTAAATTATAAAGTAAAATATTTATACATTTTAGCTACTTGTATTTATTTTTATTTTTTAAAATTATTTTCTTTTGCCATTTTAAAATTTCGCAGCCATTTTTTTTTTTTTTTTATTCAAACAGCCACAGCTCTAAGATTTTTCTTTTTTTATATACTGTGGTGCATCTACCACCAATTTACTTAAAAATGATTAATAATGGCCATTATATTTTCTATCTTTCAGGATGTCGATAAAGATTGATTTCTCGATTAAAATATTAAAATCAATTAGAATAAAAAATCTATTTGTTCAAGGTGCAGCTGCAACATTGTTCAAAATGGCTAGCCTTTATTGATTTAAAATAGAGGGCACACCATTGAAGAGTTAATCTGTGAGAGAAAGCAATTTTCAAAGTAAAAAGGAACGCATTATTTCCGGTGATAGGGCCCTAATCTGCATTAATTTAGGGCCCTTTCGCCGAACGATAATAGTGTGCACTGCTAATGATATCTACACAGATTTAGAGAACAGTAAACATCAGTTATGGCAAACTAAGTGAGAACGTTAAATACATTAGCTCAAAGTTTTATTTCTTCTTCAGGTCTAACAATTGCCCTCGCACGTGCCGTTCTCACAACAAACCGGTGTTTGCCGATGGCTCTGGCACGGCCCTAGGTGAATGGCAAACATTCAAACTGCTTGTTCGGATATTCGGTTATTATTTTGGCTGCGAATGACTTTCAAAGCCACCAGAGGAGTGTAAGTTGTGGTAATATTTCTTATTGGAAACTACTAAGGGTGTATTTACTCGCGTTACAAATTACTCTAATCGCTGTCATAGCGACTACCAGATGGATAGTAATTAATACGCAAATATTACAGTAGTTCGTTCCGGTTGCAAATCTTGGAACATTGCTGTAATTCCTGACTACTTTTCCTTTTAGAGCCAATTTTACTTTTGTGTATATTAAATTTTTGGCTATATTAGTGAGCATCTCATTTATTAACTTTGCCTTCAGGGTGAAATTTCGGATAGGGTGTTTGTGACAAAAAAAAAATTTTTTTCGAGTCTATACCTAAATATATATATAATCCTTATATATAAAAAGTTTGAAAATTTTATGTTAATTACAAAAAATGAATTTTAATTTATTTTTCTTAAATTTTAGTTAGTAAATGAAGATTTAGTGAAACACCTTTTTTTAATATGACGATAGATCCTTTAAATTATCCTATAAAACAATTCAAGATTTTTGTTACCATGTTGAATTGCATGTCATTAGTCGTAATATGATAATAACGGTATTTTTAATTGGAATAACAATGGAATGTAACGAAAATGCGAAACGAAAAAAATTGTTGACAAATATCTGTATTGTTGCAGTCATACTTCCTGTACTGCAACAATCTTGAAGTCATACGTAATATTCACTCAACTTTTACTAATAAATCGCTTATCTCCTCTCGGATTTTTAATAAAAATTCAAATGTAACACGCATTTCATGGATCTTCTGTGATTTAATTAAATTAGCAAATAGCCAGGCGTACCTCAGATCGAACTATTCAGTCGACATTTTTGTAATGATTTTCACTTATTTCGCCCTGAATTTGAGTAACAATTGAAAATTACCACGTCATTCACGCTTCTGCTCTAATGATGATTTATATATTTAGTAAACTGATAACAGAAAATGAGCTTATCAAAAAAGAACTACTCCATAGGCGCAAACCAAGAAATTTCGTTTCCGCACATTCTTCGTACTGCCCATTCATTCCTCCAACTAGCGCACTGTAACAAACAATATCTAGTGCTTCGCCCAACGAAGAGGTCCCTGTGCAAAAAAATACCATTAGGAAATCTGACAAAAGAACAGCTAAATCGCACGTTGTCCTGGTGAAGCCCACAGAGGATGCGCAACTAGCGACGCAGTTGAGGATGTTTTAACCAGTAATCTCAAGGAGCAAATGAAAACCTTAAAGATCAAAAGCATAAGAAAAATCAGGATGCTTGGGGTTATCATTGAAACGGATACTAGGGAGGAGGCACTTACTATACTAAAGAATTCAGAAATCCCCAACATAGGACTGAAGCCGGAAACGCCAAAACGAAAAGGACCTTCCATTATCCTCTTTGGTCTGGACAAGAGTACTACTCCTCAAGAGCTAAAGGAGGAGATATAGCATGGATGGTTATTAGCCAATATGAGAGGATCTACATCGGTTGGGGAAGCCACCGATTCAAGGAGTACGTTCCAGTTCCAAATGTCTCAGGTGTCTGCAATTTGGGCACACATCGCAACACCTGCAACCAACGGGTCCCAACGTGTGGTCACTGTGCCCATCAGGGACATGAATTTAAAGACTGTCCCAAAAGGGAGGAACCAGCAGCTTGCGCAAACTGCAAACGTTCTTAAATACCCCACCTGCACTCCGTCAGGGACGCAAACTGCCCTATATATATAAAATTTAAGCGAATATACCAAGATAGAACCAATTACGGATAGACGGTCACAGAAGAAGCTGAATTTTTTGCAGATTAATGCACAGCGTGCCAGAGCAGTGGTTGAACAAATTAAATTAAAAACAGAGGAAGAGAATATTGACATACTTATGCGTACAAGGGTAAGGTCACAGGTTATCCAGCTTCATACAAAATCATTCAAGGTACTACAGATACACCACGGGCCACAGTCCTAGTCAGTAACACTGAAATCTCTATAGCTAAAGTAGCTCCACTTTGTACATCCATTAGTGCCTGTGCTCAAGTACTTACTGCCATGGGATCCTTACATCTGCTCTCACTCTATAGCAGACCTGGTGAAGATATCTCAATTGCGATCGCCATAATACAAACAGCACTTGACCTTCTCCCAGTGGGTAAACTACTCATAGCCATGGACGCGAATTGTCGCTCCCCCTTGTGGCATAGTCAAACACCTGATCGTAGGGCCACTCGAAATTGGGAGGAACTTGAAAACTTCATCCTTGCCTCCAGACTACAAGTACTCAACCAGCCTGGAAATCTCCCTACATACAGTAACACTCTCTGGAAAAGTACCATCGACATCACCCTGATCACGCCGACTATTTCTGGAAAGTTTAGCAAGTGGAAGGTTAATGAAGCATGGACCACTTCTGACCAAGAGCGATCACCTATTCTCTTGGCCATTCTGTGGATCGCGTTCCCCCAATACTAAGAGATGTAGTGCGATTCTGCACAAAGAAAGCAGACTTGCCATGTTTTCAAGCCGAACTTGCAAGAAGACTTTATGAAAACTCTTCACAACTGAATCTCACCTCTGATGACTCTCTAAGACCATCAAAGACGCCTGTGCTATGGCAATCCCCAAGAGAAGGCCCTTCAAAAATGCAGTCCCTTGGTGGAATGCTGAACTACAAGACATGAGGAAGAGAGTCCACCATGCTCGTAAAGCTTTTCAGAGAGCCCGTGCTCACCTCCCACCCTTGGAAGGTCGAAGCCGCAAGAGGCACTTACCGATTATTAAGGAACAGTTACACTACCATGATTAGATGCTGCAAAAAATCCTCCTAACAGAATTTGGTCTCGATCACAGGAAATGATAACCCCTGGGTAGTTGTCTATCGTATCGTTGTGATCAAACTCCCTAGAGGTGAGTCCTCAGTACAACTGTAAAGCGTGATGGTTCTTCCACCTTCACTTATTTTTTTTTTTTATTATTTTTTGTGCTTTTGTATGGGCGGCTCCTAGAACAGAAGTTCATCTCCGCCTCGTTGCTCTGTTCAGTTTTTATAGACTCTGTAAGGGTAAGGCCGGTGTGTGTCTTATAAAAATAAATAATATTTTTTTTTTTTTTTTTTTTTTTTTTCCAAACCGAATCCACACAGGAATATCCCAGATTGGATGAAGATAGATGAAAAGGAAGGGGAGAGAGGGAAAAAAAAAAAAAAAAAAAAAAAAAGCTTTTCATCCCGCACGGGAGAAAGTGATAGGAAAGAAAAACTGTGTTTGTGAGCTTATGTGTGTGTGTTCTGTAGCGTGATGTTGTGTTTTGGCCTATTGGCTACCTGGAAGGAGTGAGCACCTGGACGGTTCCTCCAGGTACTCGTCCCTAGCAGAAGAAGGGCAAGGCCTCCCCTACTATCTGCACGCCCTCCTCCCTGGGGAAGAGTTCCCAGGGAAGAAAGAAAAACTTGTATAAGATGAAGAGAGGGAAGGAGTAAAGAGGAGAAGGACTGTTCCGGCCCAGGAAAGTCCCAGTCCAGGATGGATAGCTAGAACAACAACGCAAACAAATAAATAAATAAATAAATAAATAATAATAATAAAAAAAAAAAAAAAAAAAAAAATTAGTGTGAGAGAGGAGCTTTCCTGGTCTGGGGAGCCCCAGCCCAGGTCAGAACGCGAAAAAAAAAAAAAAAAAAAAAGATTTAAATCCCACAACCTGGTCAAGGAAAGGAATAGAGCCAGGATGTCAGCAAGCAGAATGATGTTAAAAGAAGAAAGAAAAACTTGTATAAGATGAAGAGAGGGAAGGAGTAAAGAGGAGAAGGACTGTTCCGGCCCAGGAAAGTCCCAGTCCAGGATGGATAGCTAGAACAACAACGCAAACAAATAAATAAATAAATAATAATAATAATAAAAAAAAAAAAAAAAAAATTAGTGTGAGAGAGGAGCTTTCCTTAGGAGGACTCTGTCCACAACATGCTAAATGCCCTCTTTCCAACAAATGATGCACAGCTAACTGAAGAGCAACTACAGACTGTTACCGCTAATGATTCTTACACAACAGAAAATACTGAAGAACCTTTTACAAATGACGATCTAAAAGCTGCACTGGACAAAACTAAAGAAAATAAAACTCCTGGTAATGACCTCCTCGAGGTGGATGTTATCAAGAAATTTGCAACCTACTTCCCTAACACCATGCTAGCCACTTTCAACAGATGCCTAATGGAAAGCCACTTTCCTGCTTATCTGGAAGGAGGCATGCCTCAAACTCATCTTGAAGAACCCAGACAAACCACCTGAAGAGCCAAAATCTTACAGGCCAATTGCTCTCTTGCCAGCCCTCGGAAAACTTCTGGAAAGGCTTCTACTCAACAGGTTTTCAAAATGCTACTCTAAAGAAAACCTCGTGTCTCCACTTCAGTACGGTTTCAAAGCTCGCTGCAGCACTGAAGATGCTCTTCTTAAATTAATATCTACTGTTTCAAGCACTCATGTCAAGTATGCGCTAGCCATCACAGTTGACTTTGCTGGAGTATTTGATCAGCTGTGGTGGCCAAGTATTCTCAGAAGACTCCGTCAAACCAAAGCACCACTCAACTTTTACAGCTGTGTCAAGGAGTACCTGAGACACCACACTGTCCATGTTAGTACCAGGTACAAATCTGTCACTAGCCAGGTCTCCCGAGGCTGTCCGCAGGGCTCGGTCCTGGGACCTTTCTTTTGGTCCATCGTCCTGGATGAGTTCCTTGGGATGGACTTGGGGATGACTCAACCCCTTGCGTTTGCTGACGATTTGGTTTTGGTGACGCATGGTGACACAAGAGCTGATCCAGAGGAGCGCGCAAATTGTGCACTAACTAAGCTCCAGGATTGGGCAGCCATTCACCGACTAAAGATCTCGGGAGAGAAAACAAAATCTATATTGCTCAAGGGAACGCTCCAACTACGAAGACCACCGGTTATCAAAATTGACAACACCTCCATAAGATTATACCCAGAAATCAAATATTTAGGAATCGTCTTAGATATGAAGCTAAATTTCCATCCTCACTTGAAATATATAATCAGAGAAAATAAAAAAAATACTCGGCCATGATCATCCGTATAATCCGTGCAGACTGGGACCTTAAGCGCCGGACTCTGGCCCTCATCTATAATGCCATATGTGTCCCAATAGCTTGCTATGGAGCCTCAGTATGGTGTGCTAGGGTCTCCCTCGACGTAAATCGCCGTAAACTAGACTCCATACAGCGTTCTATGCTCCTTGCCGTAACAAGGGCGTGCCGTACAGTAAGCACGCCAGCTCTACAGGTGCTAGCTGGATGTATACCCCTACACCTTGAGGTAATAAGAAGAGGATTGTATCACCAACAGTTGAAGAAGAGTATTCCCACCGAAACAGCAGGCATCACTCTTAACATTGATAATAACACCAAACAGGAAAGCAAGAGAATCTCTGAAATTATGTACAGGACCTGGCAAGAGACATGGGACACCACCAACAAAGGATTAATAACCAAAAAGTTCATTCCATCTGTGAACCTCATCAGTCCAAAGCCTCCTCCCTGGTACTCACCAGGCCTCCATACTACATTTCTCTTTACAGGCCACGGACCCTTTAAAAGGGAAGTTAACATCCCTAGGCATTGAAGATGGTCCACTGTGTCACTGGGGGGGGGGCTGAAGAAACGTGGGATCACGTAATGTGTGATTGCCATGAATATGACGCGTTCCGGCTAAGGTTTGCCACTAAAATCCAAGATAATCCCTGTCATTGTAAGCACCTGATTATAATGAACGAGCAGCGCTACGCTGCCTTTACTGAGTTTGCGCGGTCTGTGTTCACTGCTAGACGGATTAGGCACCCAAACACCACCCATTGAAGATCAAAATAAGAAACTTCCTGGATATGACAGTCCTCCAAGAGAGAAAAAAAAAAAAAAAAAAAACTCCTTCCTTCATTCGTCCCAGGAATGACAAAACCACCAGCACAGCTCAGCTGCTGCCATTAGGCCTTCCTAGCCACGCTCCCTTGCCTCCACTCCCTGGGCGGGAGGGGGAGGTTACTTCTGGTCTCCTCTCCCCTCGCCGTCCCTCTTTTTCACTCTGGTGGGACATGGGCCTGCTCCACTGACTTGGGGTCATCTTCTCTATGAACCCCATATCTCTATCTTCGCCCCCTCCAGTCTTCAGTCTCCCTCCCCTTCTCTAACTTACAACTAGCGTCCGAATCAACTCCAAATTGCTTGAGCCCTACACCCAAAAACTTAACATCAATTCGCCCAACTAGTACTCCTTTTGTTTTGTCTGACCCTATCTATAGCGGGTTTTTTTTTTTTTTTTTTTTTTAAATAGGTCCTTGCCTCTGAAATCTGAAATCTCAGGAAATTAGATGGTAGGACCTGCCAGAATAAATAACTATGATACTGGTCTGCCTCCACTGGGCAGAGTGGGACAACGTTGGACCCCATTAGGGGCCCAGCGGCCAAATGACCGGAGGAACAACGGTACACGACACTACACAAATACAAAATCCATACACTTTTAAACCTCTGGCATTGACAGTGTTCTGTTTCACACCCACAATGTACAGCACACGGAGATGGGGAAACCCCTGGTGCCGTTTGAGACTAAATACACTCTACTCTGCTTCGCCTATAATACAGAGTACATGGATAGTGTCAGTGATTTGAAAAAAATGGATTTCTATGTTCGATTTTTACGAAATTTGAAATGGCTTCACAGATCTTTTTAAAATAGCCAAATAGAAAATTTCAAGACAATCCGTCCTCTAGAAGAGGAGTTATTACATGCGGACGGACAGATGAACAGAACAGACGGAGAGCCATATCAAAGATAATAGGGGCTATACGCATAAATTCGAATGCCTAAAAAGCGACGAGTTTCCACATCTCCAAGTATTTTCAACGCCTTTATCCCTATTTTTTCGATCCTTTGATCCCTGTATTTTCGATCCTACCTTACATGATTTACGCCAAGCTGTTGAACTTGTTTTATTATCTGGTATAGAAAAAAGAAGGAATATTTTCGTTTTTCTCAAGTTTAAAATTGTGGTTTAAACACTGATTAAACTACCACAGTAGTTAATTTACCAGACGTTCCCGGAAGTGGTCACCTTTTCCCGGAAATTGTTTATTTCTGAACGGTTCCTGATTTTAGCTTGAAAGTAGGGCAATATCAACACAACTCATTGCAAAGGCAATTTTTTTTTTTTTTTATGTCGGAATTAAGACTAGCATTAATTAAACAGTTTAAATCCTGCTAGCTTCATAAAATAATACTTTTATAATCTAATTAAGATTATTAATTAATACTACGATATAATTATAATTTCATACGCTTAATTATTAACTAAATAAATTCATTTTTCGTTTATTTAATAATAATTATTAATTCAATCCCCAAATATTCATAAAAAGGTATATGTTTATTTTCCATATAAGTCAGATTCAGAAGAATTAAGATTAACCATTAATATGTAGACATACAAAAAATCTATTTGTTATTATTATTATGAATTTAGTGTGTGTGTGATTTCGTTAGAAATTGAATTTCTAAAAGAAACATGTAATTTTGATTGTTTCAGAATCATGTTTGCTCGTTTCCATTTTGCTCTAAAAGTGGGGAGGGAGGGGAAGATTCTTCTCCCATGGCAAAGGACAGCAATAGTCATACCTGTCTACAACTGTAATAGGCAATTTACACGGTTCTGTAATGAGTTCTCTCCATCTCATTAGGTCTCAAAAGACTTCCAAGACTTTGGTAAGGAGGTAATTAGCCAACCAGCTATTTGTTCGACCTATACACCTGAGTCTTTGCCAAGGATCTGTATCGACAATCGCATTACTTCTACTCCCTGGATTAAAGAGAAGGCTTTGGGAACAGAAAAAGAAAAAGACTTACGTAGCTCTTAAAAAATTGCCACTCTTCCTTCTTTCTGGTGTGATCCTAAAGTTGTTAGGCCTATCAATTTACTGCCGTAAACGCAATAAGGAATGTCAAGCTTATTGAGGGGGGGGGAAGGGGGCTTTTGGTGCTTTGGCGAAAGTTTACCGGTAAATACGCAACCGTGGGTAATTAATGAAATGAATTAGCTTTAGATGTGCGCAAATACCCTTGCTTCCTAATGAGATCAGGCTTCTGTTTCTTTCTGGTGCTTTGGACATAACTAGGAACACTGTTGTTTCTTTTCAGGTCTGGAAGAGGATAGAGGGGTTGGGTAGGGAGGGAGGGATGGGACTAATTAGTCTTGCACATCGAATTCATTCTAGCCCCAAAATGTGGAACCTAATTATCCAAATAAATCTCCCTCGTAACACTTAATTGCTTTATCTTCTTATGCGGTTGAGTACTTTCATTAATTGTCACCACGAGAGTGCAATTGGAAGCAAACTTAAAAAAAGAATCACGTGACAGCTACTTACAAAACAATATAAGGTGTTTCAAATATATAATTAAAATTTTTGGCCTTTCTCAGCTAATTAATATTAACCTCTTTTATCTATAAAATAATATAGGTACAAAAATAATATAAATCTAATATTTAAATAGTTGAAGCATATAGAAAAAAATTATGCGAACACTAGCACCACAATTGATTTGCGTTTGAAGATGAATTAATAAGCGAGTCATCCAGACAAAAGTAATCGAAATTCTAAAATAATTTGTTTTATGATTTAACTATAACTTGTTTTACATTTATGCTTAAAGACTAGAATTCCCAGTTTAAACTCTTTCTGGAGATTTATTTACCTACTGTGCAATTTTTATCAGATTACTCTGAAATTTTCTTACGCACTACATGTGACATGTCCTGTACACGTTGTAAACGTTTGTATTTCTCTATTTTTATTTTTTATTTTTTGGAAATTGTAACTGGAAGTTTTTGGCTGTAATACGCTTCCTTCCAATAAATAAACAGATAAGTAAAAACACTGATTTAATAAAATACATTTGCATCTTACTGGATTAATATTGCTTAGAAAACCGGAAGTAACTAAAAATAACGTATCACGTGACGGCTGCTTACAAAACAAAATAGTATTAGGTGTTAATATTTAATTAAAATATTTTATTATTATATATTATTAACAGCAATTAATTAATGTTATCCATAAGTTAAAATAGATACAAAACTATTATATACATATATCAAATTAACCAGAGGAATATATATAAAAAAACGTGAAGACCATTTATTTCCATTTGAACAATAATTTAAGTTATTTTCCAGAGAAAAATAATACATTTCTTTTAATTTTCATATAACTTGCATTAGATAACTAGAACTACCTGTTGAAACTCCTTCATTAGATTCATTTACATACGTACAATTTCTATCTCTTAAAAACATTCAGGTTTTGTATACGTATGTCCTTTACTCTTTATGATTGTTATGAATACTGTAGTTTATATTTGTTTATTGTTTTTTGGCACAGTGTAACATGGAATTTTTGCCTATAATGCGTTTCCAAGAAATAAATGAATAAATAAACTGAGTGAACAAAACATATTTGCATTTTTCTTAAATGGATAAACATTGCTTAAAGAGTAAAAATGGAAGAAAAATCACGTGATAGGCTTTTACAAAACAATATAAGGTGTTTCAATGTATAATTAAAATTTTTACTTTTTTTGAAAATTAATAAACGTTTATTTATTTTATCGATATTATAATATATATACAAAAATAATATATACATTTATCTAATATTTATTTAGAAAAGATGGGAACGCAATTGCCACAATCGATTTGAACTACAATGCATTGCAGTTGTATTTAAATAGGCTGAGTCATCTTCCAGGGAAAAGTAATCGAAATTGATTCAACGAAAACATATTTACATTTTTGTTAAAGTGGATAAATATTGCTTTTCAAGTAAAAACTCATGTACTGCGTAAAAAAAAAAAAAAAAGTACAGTATGACAAAAAAAAAAGAGAAAACGAACGTTCAAAATTACGCACGAAGTAGAAGGAATCCACAAATGCGATGAAAACTCTTAGAGGGAATAAAAAGGGATAAATACCAAGAGAAAACTTGAAAAAAAAAAACATCAAACTTTAGAAAAACTACCAGAAGGGGTTAAAAAAGTAATTAATAAAGAATTGCTTTGCTTATATGCGAAGTAGCGAGAAAATAGCACAAGTGAAGGAATATTAATGGGTAAAAGGAGAGAACGAAGGAAAGAAAAAAAAATCCATATATCACAGAGCAGGCAAGAAAATCACAATACTTGTCAGCCAAGTAATCAAGACACTGTAGCGAGATAATATATCATGAACAGGCAAGGAAGAGTGATTTATGTACGCTGAAAGTTTGTAACAAGCAAACATCGGTGGGAAATAAACAACTTGATGACATAAAAAATGCAGGGCCGGAACAAAGAAACGAAGAGGAAAGACATTGAGAAAAATAATCATCCAACTATGATGATCTGGATATGGGAGGAAAACGAAGTAGTTTAATTTCTAGAAAAAAAAAAAAAAAAAAAAGATATAATAATAATTTAGGGTTTGTGATAAACACACAACGTGGAAATGGTACATTAATCACGTAAATTAGGGGGCTCACCGAGAGAAATTAACGGAAAGAGGCGTGAGGAATAAAAAAAAATTTAAAAAAAAAAGCTAAGAATATTGGATAAAACATCAAATCTCGCCAATAGTTTGCTAAATGCTTACCTTAAAAAAGTTTTTAATGGAAAATTTCTTGAGTTGGTAACGTCTTAGAAGTACTCTGAAGAATATTAATGTACGTAAACAATTCAACACGACATGAGAAGTATTTCGATATAAAATGTATGAGCGCATGCGCAGATGTTAGTACTCACTGTTGTGAGCATGCGCCTAGTTTAAATTACGTCAGAGTGTCGTGGTGGCTGAAAAGAGTATAAGCAACGTAAGTTCAGCCACAAAATATTAAAAAATAAAACATTCTGTTATTATTTAGTGATAGTAATGACTTTAAGCATTTGTATTTTTAAGTTTAATTTGTTTTCGATCTGTGAGTTCCAAAAATATTTCGAGATATTAAAAAGAGCCCAGTATCCTAGAGCCTCTTTTTAGAGGCTCTAGAAGTGAGGCTTCAAAGATAATTTATTGAAATTAATATTTTACATAAAAAATTATAAATTTTAGGAAAGTTTTTAGTTAAAAATTATTATATTCCTAGAATAATGCCAAGAAGAAGACAAATTACCTGTACACTTTAAAACACGTGGGAATCGCACCCAGTATTAATTTTCAAGAAGGTAAATATTTCTTACTTTCCTTTCTTATTCTCAACAATGATCAAAAACTGACTTGGAGTTCTTAAGGAATTATTAAATGCTCTCCAGGATTTTACATACTTTTTCTTACATTCTTAAGAAGGTTAAATATTATATTGCTGCATCTGTGTAATCTGTTGGGCCCTTTGCATGTTTCAGAGAATGCCTAAATGTATAAACGGGGAATGTAAAAATGGATAAAAAGAGTTAATTATTATATATGCAAAGGAAGGCTTATAGGATGGAGTCAGAAACTCTTAATTGAGGGGCGTATTTTAGGATCAGTACTGCGATGTTTTGAGATTTCCTACGTCTAGTGAAGTGGTACTATATCCTCTGTGAGAGATTTGACAAAAATGATATGGAGCGGAAAAGAGACCACTGCAGCGCAGTTTTTTAAGCAATGAACCGATGGATCCCATCAAGACTGAAAGATTTATTGGCGTCCAGTGCACAGAGCGTTTTGTAAACTGTAAGAAGGGTTAAATTATCCAGAAAAATAGAAGACACGTTATTATTTAGAAAGGGCGATACATGTTTCTGAGAAGAATGGAAATCACTATTGAACAATCTGGAGTTCCAGACTTCGAGATAATAAAAGTGTCATCGTGATTGCCCAAGTGTATGGAATGTCCGATTTAGTTGGACAACAAACAAAAGATTAATTGAGGATATTCTTTAGATGTGGAGCATATCCAGTTGCTAGTTATAATGGCCTGTTTATCATGAAACTGAGTGGATTTGCGATCTCTCATGTGTTTCTCGGAGATGGATGAGTTTCAGAATGTCCTCACAAATTACATTTGTTTTTTATAGTCTTTTCTTGGGCCATAATTAAGATTTTAGGTATTTTAAAATGCTAGATATTTCTATTTGCTATATGAGAAACGTCTCGTGTTCTCAAAGAGGAGATCAATCTTCCAGAAGTAGTATTTATCACGCAAATACAGGTTAAATGAAAAGAACTTTCCAAATGAGAAATATTTTCCCTACTTATTAGAAAACAGTGGCGTAATTATCATACCCCAAGTTATAAGTTGATGCTGAAAAACAGATTGCTCATAGACTTCACCCAGTTCACATCCACGTATTTTCTAAACAATCCTAACTTCCAAATGCTCCTGAATGTTGGTTTCAATTTTAGGTGTGTATAAAGTTCATTCAACATCTCTTTGGAGAAGTTCGAATCCATCCCTTAATGAATCCTTTAGTAATAAAGTAATAGTAATAAGGTCCTAGGGGGAGGGGCAAATCTAACGAACACAGATAAGCCGGCATTAAACAAACAGATACAATACACTGACGATCCATTATTTTATTTATTAATTATTATTAGCCATATGGTACAAGGAAGCCTGAGGCTTATGCTGCACCAGCCAAAAAAAAAAAAATTCTGAATTACCCTGAGAGAGAGAGAGAGTCAAAAGTAGAAGAGAATCACCAAGACAGAGAGAAGAATGATGATGGCCAGCTCAGGATCCTGGATGTGCCAAGCCCATACTCACCAGACGTGAACCACTGAGGTTAATATAATTATTGTTAATAAAATGTAATAATTAATTAATTTCGGGGATCATGCGACACCACGGATAAATTACACATGTTATAAAACACAATAAGACGGATTTTAAATTTATTTGCTTTGTGTATTTGTAATTGCCAATTAAAAAAAAACGGAAAATGAGATTTTAAGAAAGTTCAGAAATAGGAGTATCTGTTGAGAGTAGTGATCATCAATATAATGGATTATTTCGATTGTGGTACATCATTCCACTATGATGCATTCTATTGTGAAAACCATCCATCCGTGGTTCATTCTATTGTGAAAACCATCCATCCGTGGTTCATTCTAATGTGAAAACCATCCATCCGTGGTTCATTCTAATGTGAAAACCATCCATCCGTGGTTCATTCTAATGTGAAAACCATCCATCCGTGGTTCATTCTAATGTGAAAACCATCCATCCGTGGTTCATTCTATTGTGGAAACCATCCATCCGTGGTTCATTCTATTGTGGAAACCATCCATCTATTATAATAAACCATTCGTCTATTATTCATCCGAATATGGAAACTCATTCGATTCTGATTCAATCCATAATGGAAAATCATTCTATTATATCCAGCACCATTTGAGAGTAGAGAAAAGCTCTGTATTTCTTAAATTTTTACTAAAAATAAGCACGTCTTCTGTTAGGATAGCTTATTACGTTTGGGCTGAGTGTTCGCCGTTAGGAAAATCCTCCTTTAGGATCGATCATTCTCTAATAGAATTAACAAACTCTCGCTTTCTATAGGTTAATGTATTTGTGTTCTTGTCGACAAAGCATTAGCAATTGTGCGCTCCACGCCATTTGTAAATCACTTTCTGGTGCCTGTATAAATTTGCATTACGGGTTCGAGCAACGCTATACACATGCCGCCGGTGATAGTGGCATCGGCGCCGTGTATATATATTCGTGGGACGAATTTATTGCATTTTCATTGACGAAACCTCGCGCTACCTGTTGTGTTCTGACAGCGAATGCATTCTAGCAGCAGCAGCAATACCTGCTGTTCGAGGCAGCCAGCATTTGTAGGTGCATGGAGAATTTCTGTTGTTACAAGTCAAGTTACACATTGCAAATAATCTCGTCGAGCTGTAAGGATGCTTAAAGCGTGGTGCACGTCATAAACCAGGTGGCCCCGCTATAGCGCCATGGTGCCATAACTCACTCGAGTTGATAGTGGTGGTACGTGAGCGATCCGCACAGGTCTGACTTAGCGGAACGAAACTGTATTTGTTGCCATAGATACGGCCCAATCGGATCGGCGTGTGTGGCAAAGTTGATACGCCGCCTCACCGGGTTAGAAATATTTATGAATAGTAAACATTGGATTTTATTTTATGTAAAGCCAGTAGAACTTGAATGCGTTTCCATTTTTAGATTTGTTATTCATAGCTTATCGAATGGTTAAGCGCAAAAGGCAATGGTCAAGTAGTTCGAAAGCCACGTGTACGAAATTAAGTTAAGGCCATTACACGCTTTCAGATTATCGTCTCAGTACTTTCTTCTACTCATGTTTGTGAGAAATGTACAGTAACGAACTGAAACCAAAAATTTGTCCCGGTGAGGAATTTTTATAGACTTTTTCACACGTGGCTGAGTTAGTCGGTTTAGACGA
This sequence comes from Mastigoproctus giganteus, assembly GCF_048544385.1. NCBI lineage: Eukaryota > Metazoa > Arthropoda > Arachnida > Uropygi > Thelyphonidae > Mastigoproctus > Mastigoproctus giganteus. The sequence continues at coordinate 198,559,792 of NC_143580.1, forward strand.
AGGTTTCGTGAGTTTTTCGTCCAGCAAACCGACTAAAGAACATGCAATTATAGACGCAATATACTGAAGCCTCGTAACCTTAGTTGCTTTGGCACTTTTACCTGTTGTGGCATTAAAAGCGTACCGATCCACTATTCTTGCACTCTTAGTCAACTTTCATTTTAAGTACCGTACTATTACTGTTTCTTTAAAATGAAATGCAGCTGAAAATTATTAGACGTTACAAAAGTGAGGCTTTAGAGGAATGTCTTCTGGTCTTCTCTATAAAGATGGTTGACTATTGCTGTTAGTCATATTCAAAGGAGCCTAATGAATTCGGGAAGATGTTCTACTAATTGAAAATTATGATCAATGCTCCATGCTGTACACAAATACTATGGTTTCTACCACCAACTTAGACCCGGGACTTGATGAAAGATCAATTATCCGAGTTAAATTAAATATGCCAAATACTCTTAAATTTTCCAATAGGGTACCACACGTCCCTAATAATCATCAGTCAAAGTTTTAAAGAAAAAGCAGAATCTCTATAAGCTCTGAGAATAACAATTGCTGTGCAACCTTAAACCTCCAGTTCTCTTGACAGTGGCGAAACTATCATACCGCGGGTCTGCCACTATTGGGTATGGGTGTTAAAGAGCAGGGGGAATACGTTTGAAAATCTCGCGAAGGATGACCTGTGAGGAGTGTATTTTCGTCTCTGACTCAGAGATGGCCTTAGCTCAAATGAACTTAATTAAAAGTAAGCAGAACTCTTATCTGTGATAGTCATTTAAATAACAGATGACAAAAAAACAATTTTGGAATATATTCCAGACTACTAGAAGCGCTCTGAAAATATATAGTTACGAGTGTCGCATTAAATATAAACTGTTCTATTGTTCTTAGTAATTAAGTCCCGGAACATATTCAGGTTCCGTTTATTATGATGACGTCAAAGCTGGGAAAACTATCCCTTTTAACGTTAAAACACTTATGGTACCTAGGTTTCAGTCACTGCAATTTGCAGAGATGAAATATTTCTTGGAAGCGTACCCTTTTGTGCCCCTAGGTAACTTTATTCAGAGGCAATTTCTACCCATTCAAACAGGTCCACATCCTTCCTAAAATGAGGCTTCCCAAACCTGTATACAATACTCAAGATGCAGCTTAACCATTGTCTTGTACACTCATGGTATGGACTCCAACAGGTATCTGAGGGCGTGTAACTCAAGTTTGACAATTCTTCCATCAGGATATTTGTTAGCTACTGCATTTTAGTTGACAGAGAACTGCAAAGCCGAACTGCCATTTCCAACATATCAGAGATATGTCTCAGTTGGATTCAACAAAATCCAACTGTAAAATGAAATACTGCAGGATGAAGTTGGTCCGATACGAAATAAAGATGTTCAGTGGAGATAACACGACCTTCTAATGGTATGTGTGGACCCAGTCTGTACCAACAGAACATACCTGATATTATGACATCGCCTCCAGACGCTTGAGTGGGGGACATAAGACAGCATGGCTTCATGCCACACTTTCACCCTATCATTGGTACAAAAAAGTGTAAATCGAGTCTTGTCAGACCTCATGATCTTTTTCCACTGTTCCACAGCCCAGTTTTGACGTTGTTGATGCTCAATCCAGTCGGATCTTTCGACTTTTTACAGAAGTAGCTTTGATACACACACACACACTATTATCAAATTAAACTTCTGCCTGCTGACACACATCTTTCTTACTCTTGTTTTCATGTAATTAGCGAAAGCATTTGTTGGCACTAGGCGTTGATCAATAATGGGGGGGGGGATATTGTTTCCAGTAGCTTCTGGACTGCCTAGATGGCCCGCGATTCGTTTTCGACATAATATATGGCACCCTGCCTAAAAGTTTGGCAGTATATACTGTGCAATATAGCTTAAGTTTCTGATGCGACCAAAGCTCCTACAACTAACCAATCTTCAATTCCCGTTATAGTTAGGTTGGAAATGTGTCTTTCTTCGCCTATATGTAACTTGAGTCTTTTTCTGCACACTAGACCTTCTATACTGACGCAAAATTCGCTTTAAATTCTTGGAGTACCAACTTTCTGCCACATTTCTTCCTTTTAGAGCAGCATTTTTCCTTCTTCCACTCATTCTACACTTTTGAGATGGTCACTTTCGACACACCACTGAATTATTTTCTCAATTGTGGCTCCTGCGAGACGTGCTCCAACAATAACACCTTTTCTGAAAATCAGAAAGGTCAGCTGTCCTCCCCATTACTAAATCGACAAAGAACCCCCAGAAAAGCCTACGCTATTTATCTATTTACCATACCATGTGACAACTTACATTTCCATACAATAACTTAATTATCTGCTGTTAAAATTCGCGTATAATCTTATCATGTTGGTCAGTTTCGTGCGTGTTATGGTCGGTTTGTCTGTTTTGTCCTGCATCCATTGATTATGAACAAAGAAATCCATCTTATTTCGTATGTATGCGAAACGAAATTTCTGAATATTACTTTGTACTCTTCTCTCTGTTGGGAATAAATGACGTGACCTACTTGTAGAATCAGAATAAGGAGAATTGCTACTAGATCAAAAGACGTAAACAAATTGAAGTGCATCTGAAACTACTTTTTCTAGACTCTCAAAGAAAAATAACTACGGATAGTACACAATCATCGTAATACGTCATCTCTGCTTTAACAGTGAAATATATCCTCCATAAAAAAAAATATTAAAAAAAAAAAGAAAGCGCACGCTTCCTTAACTTCTAGTATTTCACCACAGTGGAACGCATACATTAGAAAATGGTTCAATTTTCTCATCTTTCTATCACATAAGCTACCCAGCCAACAACTAAAAACAGAAGTAGAGTGCACTTCCCCCAACGCTACTTATTGAAGTTGTTATCGTCCAAATAACATTTCTTGGAGGGCATACTTGAAAAGAAGAAGAAGAAAAAAAATGAGAATGGATATGGTAAAAATGAAGCCAAAATGGCATGTGCGAAGGGGAAATGAAAATGGTGATCGCGTTCTAATTTAGCAGTTCTGAAGTCATAAAGTTTTCGCATGATTTCTGAACACTAAAGAATTACATATATGGAGCTCTCCAGAGGAGCGAATACAAAATATCAGCCAGAATCGCTTTAACAAAATGAAAGTTTTATGTCCACCATTTTCAAAGCTAGTAACAACGAAATGAATAAAGAGTGGAAGCATTTTCAAATACTCCTGTGGCTGCATTTATCTTCGAATAAACGGGAGTCTTGAATGCTCTTAAGGAAAATGTCCATGAATCGCAAAGAAAAACTGCCTATATTTCAAAGTGGGGAGATTTAGAAGTTGGCTTGGAAGCTAATCTATTTTTCTCTCCCTTTTAAAATATTTTCTACTTCAAAGTACACTACATTTCGAACGTCAGGATAATGGAATTTCAAACCGTGCAATCTGATAAATCCAATATCGGAATTTTACTTTTGTGCCGCTAGAGGGCGATGGATTGTTTTCAGATATGGAAGAACGGAAAGGGATTTTCTGGAGTCTGGCTTCTACTATGCCTAAAGGGGTGTATCGGAACTGTATAGGACTTCAGAAATACGCTTCGTTATCTTTCAATATAGTTGCCTAACAGTCTGGAAATGTCCGAGTCCACAGGGACAAATCCTATTAGTTTACTAGTGTTCGACACTATTCTCAACTTTAGAGTAGGGATGACATACTTAAGTAAGAGCAAAAAGAAAAGAAAAACGATACGGTCTACGAAACATCTTAGACTAGTTCCTTTTGACAGCAAGAAGACGACTCATGAACTCCTTTTACGCATTTCTATAAAAGAAGTCCATAAAATAGTTGATGCTGTCTGTTAATTGTGTTAAGAAAATGTCCTCCATCTTTAAAAGAAATATATAATACTACGTCATCATTGACGTCATCTCTTTTCTAAAAAACTTGTTTTAAAAAGGTGTACTTTAAAAGAGTTATCACTGTTAAAAGAAATATAAAATGTTTTATTATAATATTTTTTATTATGAATTTTATTTTTGTTTCTAGAAGTTTTTAGAATTTTTATCAATAAATTTAATATAATTTTATAAATACAAATTCCTAAAGCAGTTCTTTTAGACGCCCTCTGACGGCAGAGTATTACTAAAAAATAGAATGCCGTCTGCTAATTCTGTTATGAAAACATCCGCCATCTTTAAATGAAATATATAATTACGTCATCATTGACGTCATCTCTTTTCTAGAAAACTTAATTTCAAATATAGATATATATATACACAGTTATGCCCAGTTAATTTATTAAAGTACAAATAAAAATAAAATATAAGTACAAAATAGCTTTCGGAACACGTGTCCCTTTATCAACTGACAAATTTGAATACATTACAAGCAAAGTGTGGCACGTTATTCATGCGTCATTGTTGTAGCACGGACGTGTGCTGCCTTGCGCCAGTGATCATCCATCAATAAAACGGTTGTCTCTAGGATGGGATGTATACGCATGCCTTTCTGGCGATTTAATGCCTTAGGGTTGTTTATTATGTTTAGTGACTCTAGCCATAGGCGGTGGCGAAAGTGTCGCGCGTGGTCCACTATCTCAAAGTCGCGCTTGGGGTCAAGATCGTGGTTGGTAGCCCAAAAATGTTCTGCAAGCACGGACTGGTCAGTTCCGGCAAGCCGGATTCCTCTGTCGTGTTCCGTGAGGCGATCCTGGAAACGTCTCACCTACGTAGCAACTGTTACAGGCCCTACAGGTGATACGGTACACTACATTGCTGCGTAAGACAGGTGTGACAGGGGTCTTCACACTGGAGACAAGTGAACGTAGGTTCCTACCGGGTAATTGCACACATTTGATGTTGTAACTTCTCAGGATCTTCGAGATACGTCCTGACACTCCTGGATAGTACGGAATGTAGGCGGACGATATGCCGACTTGCTTCGGAGGTCTTGGTTGGAAGTAAGTTCTTGTGCCTGTAACAAGCATCTGTTTAGTACATGGGATGGATAACCGCATCTGGTTAGGTCCGCCTTCACACGGGAGATCTCGTTACGTCTAATTGTGTCGGTGCTGGAATGGCTCCAGGCCCTGGAGAACAGGGTGCGGGCAGTGCTATTGAGATGGCTTGGAGCGTGGCCGGACCCGTAGTTGGTGAATTGACCGCACCACATGGGTTTGCGGTATACTGAGGTCTCTAGATGTGGGCCTACGCGATGCACTAGCACGTCCAGAAACGGGAGCGAACCGTCCACCTCTGATTCTACGGTAAACTTGATGAAATTGGATAGAGAGTTGAGGTGTTCTAGTAGTACCGTTTCAGAACCACGTGGTATTATGGTAAAAATATCGTCGACGTATCTACACCACGTTGTAATAGGTGTAGGTGGGTTCTGGTGTATCTGCTCCTCCAGATCTTCCATGGCGATGTTAGCTACTACGGAACTGACAGGGACACCCATAGCAGTGCCATGTACTTGTTTGTAGAGTGAGTCTTCAAAGGTAAAGATGCTGCTAGAGAGGCATAGGTTGAGGGCGGTACAGATGTCATCAGTGGATAGTGACGTCCTGGATTGGAGGCTTAAGTCGCTCTCAAGGAGCCTTCTGGCGCAGTGCACGGCCTGTTGGACGGGAATCGAGGTGAATAAAGAAACCACGTCAAATGATGCCATGACAGAGTTGTCAGGGATTGAAATGTCCTTAATGATGTTAATAAATTCACTGCTGTTTTTAACGGTGTGAGATGTATTACCTATAAGAGGCGAGAGGAGGCTCGCGATGTGTTTGGACAGTTCATACGTTGGGGCACTGCAGCAAGACACTATAGGTCTGAGAGGAATGCCCGGTTTATGGATCTTTGGTAATCCGTAGAATTGCGGTAGTTGGCAGCCAGTAGCACGTAGAAGATGGTGAGTCGTGGTCGGGATCTTCTTATCTTTAAGCCATGCGTGGACAAGTTTATTAACATTTGCTTCCAGACGTTTCAAGGCTTTAACGGGAGGATCAGGTAGAGGTTCATATACGTTAGGATCGAGTAATAGGGCCAAGGCTTTCTCTCGGTAGGCTGATCGGTCCAGCACAACAGTCCGGCGCACTTTATCCGCAGGAAGTACAACGATGGAGTTGTCTTTTCTTATAGATGACAGGGCGGCACGCTGGCGGTGATTGAGGTTTGAGTACGTTTTTCGAGTGTTGCGGAGGACTGCGGCAGTCTTGAATCGGATCTCGTTGGCAGTTTCTTCGGGAAGGTTGGTAATACTGGCTTCTATACCCATAGCGAGCGGTGTGATGGGAGGTTTCGATGGTGTAACGGCGAATTTCATACCGTTTGATAAAACACTCAGCTGCTCGTTGGACAGTTGTTTGTTACTTAGATTCAAGACGAAAGAAGTCGTGTCGCCTGAACGAGTGTTCGCCTTTAAGGAGTTAGCTTCTATGCTTAAGTTTATGAACTTGCGCTGTTGGCGTAAACGGTAGGTATCCGAGGTCTGACTAGCCCGATGGCAGATGGTATGTATAAGGTTTGTAAATACGATAGGCGAGACCTTACCTTGCAGATGTTGTAACAGTCTGGACTTGTTGTAGTCAGTGTTCTTGATTTCACGGTGGAGATGGGATATCCACAAATTTAATGTGCGTAGGCTGAAGTTAAAGCAGGCACGATCCATGTGAGAGTTGTGGAACGGGGCTTTATACCGGAATCCTTTAGGTATGATTCGATTGCTTTTGCATCTGTGTGTGAAGCGTAAATTTTTTCGTTTAAGCGTAAATTAAATCGTTGCCTGTTGCGGGCTATTGAGAGGAAGGACTTTTGTAACTGCACACAATCGTTGTAGGTATTATGGCCATAAAGTGATCGAATAGTGACAAATGGGCCTGGAGTACTGGGGTCCATAGTTTCAAATATAGATATATATACACAGTTATGCCCAGTTAATTTATTAAAGTACAAATAAAAATAAAATATAAGTACAAAATATTTTGTACTTATATTTTATTTTTATTTGTACTTTAATAAATTAACTGGGCATAACTGTGTATATATATCTATATTTGAAACTATGGACCCCAGTACTCCAGGCCCATTTGTCACGAAAACTTAATTGTTTTAAAGGCATACTTTAAAAGTTATTACTCTTAAAAGAAATTTAAAACATTTTAATTATATTTTTTTTATGAATTTTTTTCTAGAAGTTGTAATTTTTATCAGTAAAGTTAATATACAGTAATTATTTTATGAATACAAATTTCTAAAGCAGTTCTTTTAGACGCCATCTGCCGGCAGAATCTAATCACTATACAAAATAGAGCAGCTAAAAGTTATAAAATGGCGCCGGGTTGTTTAGAATTTTTGCCAGGATGCCGAGATCATTCAAGGTAAACGGATCTCTAGAGTCCATATTTGAATCTGTTATGAATTGCTAGGATCATTGAGGAAATTGCAGGCCATTTGGCAATAATGCTAGTGGCCCTTTTTAAACATGGAGACCCAACGACGACATTGAGAAGGCGTCTCTTTGGAGGATAAACTCATATCCCTCCAAAAAAAGAAAAAAAGCAGGCGAAATAAAAGGGGCACTTTCTCCTCAAACTGGAACTTGCAGTTCACAGATATGCATGGATCTGATTTTATTTATCCCATCACATCATGACGAGGAAATAAATGCAATTACACATTTCTGTAGATGTTGATAAATATATTGAAGAAAATCAAATTCATTGTATTGCGTAACTGACCATGTATGGCTGTCTCAGAATATAAACAGAAAGTTTATTTATCTAAACACTTCTGTTAGGACACATTTAATCTACAACTTGTGCTATCTAGTTTCGTGTGACATAACGCTTTCTAAGGCTTTTAGACTCTCCTTTGACGTCATAATACAATGAATTCATCCTGAATTGTTTCTCGGAGTGTTTACAAGAAAATCTGATTCCATAATTATTCAGAACTTTGTGAATGGGTAAGGATGAAACGTAACTTGCCGGCAAGCTTCGGGCATTCTCGGATTCAATATCCATTTCATCTTTCTCCACTGTTTACGTGTGCTTCAGTTGTTGGGAACAGTGGTTGTTTGTATACACGTTCTCTAAACCACTCAGAATTGTCCTCCTTTTCACTTACACTGTTTAGATCTAAGTATCCGTTTATATATTATCACATGCCAAAAGCAAGTGTCTAAAACAGGTGCAGCTTTATTGTCGAATCGTTGAAGGACAACTCAAAGATACAAGCAACACAATACGCGAATAGATAACTGAATAGTGTTACCATATTTGCCTGGATATATCGTAAGGATAATATCGACATTTGTTATTACATATTTTGAAGGGTCGTCTCAAAGGATACTAACATTCCTCGACTTGCATGCAATTTGAAAAATGCCCATTTCAGAATTAACAGAGAAATTCACGATATCAGGGTGTTAAACTTCCCCCCCCCCCCCCCAAAAGATTAACCACAGGGGGCTCACATCTGGTGAGTATGGACTTGACACACCCAGGGTCCTGAGCTGGATATTATCATTCTTCATTCTTCTCTTTCTTGGTGATTCTTCCCCCCCCCACTCTCTCGGTAACTCAGAAATTTTTTTTGGCTGGTGCAACAAAAGCCTCAGGTTTCCTTGCACCATATGACTAATAATATCATTATAACTGGTAACTCGATCTTATCTTTGATGATAAATAAATGTGGTGTGCTTCTAAAATATGTATTTTGGATATAAATATTTAGAATATGACAAAAAATTAGTATTAGGACATTAAATTTTTAAATCTACCACGATTTAAATATTTCTTTTTTTTACATTGCTTTCATTTTAGATTTATAATCGGAAAATAATAAAATTTCAAAATGTGATACATATTAATTTATCCAAATTAATAAAATTAATAAAAAAATTAATAAATTAATTAATAATATTAATAAAATTAATTAAATTAATAAAATTAATAAAACTAAATTAATATGTATCACAAAATGTGATACATATTAATTTAGGTCCTTGAGGTTGTCACAGACATTCTCTCAGATATGCCAGACAAACTGTACTTGCTACCTGGGAGTCTAAAACGCTGATGGACCTGATATTCGGGCGACACTCAAGTCAAGTGGACCCAATTTCGGCGAAGTCCGGACGGTCTGTGACAACCAAATCCTCTGCTTGCACCTTCACGATGGTGGGACTGTTAGTAATCCTGGGTATAACCTTCATGCACAAGTACATGGTGGGTGACCACCCAGGTGTGAACCAACGTAAGCAGGGGTCGAGGTGTGGCGCCCACACCACATGGAGGAATGCCGCCCCTCTATGTTACCAGGCAGTACTAGGTGGTAGATGACTCTCATCAACCGGTGAAATACCACCACTTTGCTTATTGGAGGCTTGAAGTGGTGGAACCCATGTTTAGTCTCTAGAGCTAAGTTCCGGTCAACCCTTCCCTATCTCTTCCATCATGCAGTATGATTGATCACTTTTGAGGTTATGATGAACGTTGTGGCGAGATCCAATATTCCTTACATTTCGAGGGTACAGCTCTAAAACGGTTTTCGCAGGCCGGCCGCTAGTTAGTACACCGGACCGAACCTATTGGTAACTCTCTAGGAGGCTTCCGGATCAGCTAGTGTATAATCTTGCTACCTCTACTCTGCCAGATAGTGACTGGAGGGAGTCCGAGTAGTGTGTATGCGGGGAGCATTGTCGAGGCCACGTTATGTCAAGGATCTGGGTATATTCTTCCCACATGTACGCCATATCCAAAAATTTCATTACTTCATACAGCATATCCCACCCACTTTTTCTTACTATTGAATACACCATGAATTGTCAAACTAATAGAACAAGCTTATCTGCGAAAAGATCTAAACCTCCCAAGGATTTCCTAATTCATTTCACAAATATACGTGGTCTCAATTCTAATCTCAACGATGTCCATTTCCACTTGCAGTCTGCCAAACCCCATGTACTTTTTCTGACAGAATCTCAGTTAGCGGTTGATTCAACTACTGTTCATCTCAGATGCCCAAATTATTCGCTGTATGATTCCTTTCGCCTCAAAGGTGGTACTTGTGCGTATGTCCGTTCTGATATTCCCTGTCAGAGACTTGGCAATTTGGAATCTCCTCTCTTTGATCTTCTCTGGCTTAAAATCTCTCTACCTCATTGTGTCAAATTCATCTGTTGTCTCTACCGTTCTCCCAACTCCACTAATCACTTGGAGTTCTTTGACTTCCTCTCGTTGCAACTTGACTTTCTCCAGTCCAACTTTCCTAACAGTGAGGTAATTTTCCTTGGTGATTTTAACGTTCACAACTCCAGCTGGCTTCCGTTTTCTAGTCACACCGACCCAGCAGGTCGAGATGCTGAGGCTTTTGCAATTACTAATGACCTAGCACAGATTGTTCATTTACCTACAAGAATACCGGACAATCCTAATCATACAGCCAATACGCTTGATCTTTTTCTCACAAACAACCCTTCTAAGTACACGGTCGAAGTGAGAGGTCCTTTAGGCACTTCAGATCACAACTTGGTGATTGTCTCTTCTCCAATGGAACCTTTATCTCATGGTTATTCCCAACCTCGTGTTGTTTGGCATTACAAGAATGCAAAATGGGATGACCTGCGAGACTTCTTTTCTTCTTTTCCTTGGTCGGATTACTGTTTCAAAACTCCTGATGTCAATGTTTGCTCAGATCGTGTCAGTGAAATTATTCTTGCAAGAATGGAATCCTTTATCCCACACTCCACTTTAAAATCTCGTCCTTTATCTAAACCTTGGTTTTCCAATAAATGTGCTAAGGCTGTTCAAGAGAAGAATGTTGCATATCGTAATTGGCTTGTTTCTAATTCTTCAGTTTCATTTTCTGCCTACACCAAAGCTCGCAACAATTGTAAAGCAGTTATTAATCAGTCCAAACTAGAGTTTGAACAGGCTAAGAGTAGAAAACTTGCTTCTTGCCCTAATGGTAGCCGAGAATTCTGGTCTCTTGCCAAAGCTATTGGCCGCAACTTTTGCCCATCTCTGCTTCCACCTCTGACCAAACCAGATGGTTCTGTTGTCACTTCAGCCAAGGATAAAGCTGACCTGCTAGCATCCCATTTTTCTTCCAGCTCATGTATTAATGAACTTGGTAAAACACCTCCCACCATTCCCAACACGGTCCATTCAATGCCTCCTGTGGTCTTCCGTCAAAAGGATATCAGAAGGATTTTGATGAATCTTGATGCTAAGAAAGCTCCAGGTCCTGATGGTATTTCTCCACTTGTTCTCAAAATCTGTGCTCCTGAACTTACTCCTATTCTTTGCCGCTTTTTTCACTTTCTTATTCCAAAGGTGTTTTTCCTTCTGCTTGGAAATTTGCTCATATCCAGCCAGTTCCTAAAAAGGGTGACAAATCCCTCCCATCCAATTATCGTCCCATTGCAATTACTTCTACTCTTTCTAAAGTAATGGAGAAATCAATTAACCGCCAACTCTTAAACTACCTAGAAACCTTCCGTCTGATCAACGATCGCCAGTATGGATTCCGTCGGTGTCGATCCACTGGTGATATTCTGGCTTATGTTACCCATTTATGGACTACTTCAATGGAAAGGTTCGGTGAAACACAAGCAGTTGCTCTTGACATCTCAAAGGCTTTCGATCGTGTTTGGCATAAAGGTCTTCTAAACAAGCTTCCATCTTATGGTTTGCCAACTGTTTTTAGTAATTGGTTATCCAGTTTTCTCTCTGATCGCTCACTGAGGGTGATGGTAGATGGCTCTCTGTCTTCTAACTTCTCCACTAATGCCGGTGTCCCCCAAGGTTCAGTTCTTTCCCCCACTCTTTTCCTCTTGTATATCAATGACCTTCTTCCATTGACTGGAAATCCTATCCATAGTTTTGCCGATGATAGCACATTGCATTCAACTTTCCATTTTGAGAAACCTTGCCCTGCTCAATCAGCTTCAACTTCTCGAAAATCTGCTACCAATTCCTTAAATGCCGATCTTCAGGTAATTCTCCAGTGGGGCAAAGACAACTTAGTTGATTTCAACCCTTCTAAAACTCAGTCTTGTCTTATATCTCGCAAAAAGGATTCTTCTGCTCCTATGCTTATCTTTAGTGACACTCCGATTTCTAGGCAAAAGGATATATCTCTTTTGGGGATTACCCTGACTTCTAATCTCTCTTGGCACAAGCACATTACAAATATTGCTTCCTCTGCATCTAAAAAACTTGGTTTTCTCTTTCGCTCTCGGCGTTACTTTTCTTCCAAACAGCTGCTCACTCTGTATAAATCGCAAATCCGCCCTGCCATGGAATATTGTTCCCACATTTGGGGTGGTGCCCCCAAAACCTCTCTCAGGCTTCTTGATTCCATTCAGAAGAGGGCAGTTAGGTTAATTAATGATTCATCTCTAACAGAGTCTCTCCACTCGCTTTCTCATAGACGTACTGTTTCTGCTGCATGCCTCTTCTACAGATATTTCCATGGGCACTGTTCTTCTGAATTGGCTTCTATAATTCCCGCTCTCTCTTTCAAAACAGTCCGAACACGTGCCGCCACCAGCCAACATCCATTTACTGTCCAACTTCAAACCCACAGAACCAACTTTTCATCTTCCTCATTTATTCATTCAACTGCCGTTTTCTGGAACAACCTTCCTTCCTACGTATTTCCTGAAAATTACAATCTACACAAGTTCAAGTCCAATGTCAACAAATATCTTCTTTCGTCTTCTCAACCTCCAACCCAAGCACGGTACTAAGTACTATAGGTTCTAATACCTCTCGTGTTTGGGGTTCACATTAAAAAAAAAAAATCTATTATGATGAACGGAAAAAGTTCGCAGAAGATATTAAAAAAATATTTCCAGGATTGTTCCGATTTATTAATAAATTTAATCGAAAGTTTAAAGTATATATCACCCTTCAACTCTAAAAAGAAATAAATATATATTATTATTTCATTTTAAATGTTTACTATATGTATTCATTAATATTTATCGTGATGTCATGCGTGATGACCTCATTTTATTATCTGTTGTTTTGTCACGTGTTCATGTTTAATGTAAATATTAAGTCCTTACCGCCTCATTTCCAATCGCACAGATCGAATTATTTCATTTTTTCTTGTTTAAATAACTAAAAAAATAATATTAGATTAAAAAAAAAACAAAAGCAACTAATAATAACAAAAATTAGAGTACGTATTTCGTAGTTTGGGGAAACATCAGCGCCTCCAGACGGTAGACTGAAAAACATAATAAATGTATGTTTTTACCATTGAAAACAATAAATTTATCCCAAAAAAATAAAAAAATTAATTATTTTGATCAAAGTGACTTTTTTTTGGGTAAATTTAATTTTTTTACCTTGATTATTCTTCGTTATAAATCTATTTTTGCAATAATTATAAAATATTACTGCTTCCATCATTATTTTAGATACGATATTGGTACAATTAGATCTAATATAAGTTTCTTAACTAACTTAAGAATTAAACAATGCACACTAACTTTGGATATACATGTATACGTAAAATTTCAATGCATTGACGTTACAAGAATTAAAATAGATCCTTCGTCTGAATTACTGCCAAGGCAAAAATGATAAAGAAATGAATAAATTTCAGTCATTCTGATGAAGAGTTTCTATTATAATCCTTGAAACGTCAGCCATTAAAATTTTATGCATATTTAACGGTAGTATACGTTGTTTAATTCTTAAGATAAAAATAATGCGATGTGATTAATGGGATTCCATTGAAAATCGACAGAATCCCATGAATCCCACACCAAAGATAGCGGTGCGATTTTTGTCGTTGATTTTATGACAAATAATAATAATAAAAATCATACTGACCATCTCAAGTTACTGCCTAGAAGATGAGTTATTTTTATTTAAACGAATATCTTATTGAATACAACGTTTATTAATATTTCATAGACCATGAATGCATAAATTTATTATCGTCTTAAAGGCTGAACTGTAAGTTTTTCAAGAATTTGCACTAAGAAGCTCTGATGTAGATCAAAAATCCACCAGAATGTTTACCAAACTAAGTTTGCTTGCACGGTCCACTTCACCTATTACGTGGACTTTTTAGCTAAAACAGTTGAAATTTGTTGAAATGCAAGGCATTCCCCCTAACGATTTTGTAACTTCCAGCTTAACATCAAGTTGCCACAGCACGGACAAACTCCGTGTTCCAGTAATTTTTGCCCTCAGCTATATACAGCATAGTAATGTTCGGTGCTTCCAGAGCCTTGAAGCTATTACATGTCCATCACCTGTGGGAATAGAGTTCGTGTTTTGCCTCTTGTGTGTACTGCACTCGATCAACAAAACCTTCGCTTTTGTTCTATGGCCTTTCGCAAAGTTTGTAACAGCAGGTCTGTTATGTAGAAAGCGGTGTTAGCGAATAACCGATGATGTCATAAGGAATTAGGGTTAACAATAATAAGATTACCGAAGGCACAAAAACGTTAGAATATAAGTAACTTTATAGGCTCTGGAAAAACTAAAACACGGTGCTTGTTTACCCGGGCAAGCAAAAATTCCCCTCATCTCCAGCTATACTCAAACCTCGGAGCAGTGGTTAAAAGATTAAGTTATACTGGTTGAATATTTTCTGCTTGTCTAGTTACGTTTTAAAACTTTCACTCTTATGGAACTTAAAAGCACATCGGTGTCCAAAATTTAAGCAAAACATACAAAAGAAACAAAAATAAACACCACAAACCTTCAGCAAATAGTGCGCCGAGTTTAAATTTTGGTGCATTTAGTTTTAAATAACAGTAATTTAAATTCAGTTCATACTACAGGAAGATAAGTGTACGTTTCGAACTATGTGCACTTTCTTTCTTCAGTGAAATTAATAATTTTAGACAAAATATGTGATGCACTACAATACAAAACTGAATACGAATATAAGTTGTTTGAATTATTATATAGAATTACACCTAAAAAGGGTAATTGCCTCATCAAGGTAACTAAACTGGTGATCAATGAAATTTTTCACACGGTGTACAACATCTAAAACTCCTCTAAGAAGAATTAAAATATTCATGAACATATCTACAATTAAACAAATAATTTTATACAAAAAAAAAAACAGATTTATGTTCAGTGATAAGGACATGAACCAACTATTAATTAGATTATAAAGTAATCGTTAAATTATATGGAGTTAAAAACAAATAAAAATGTTGAGCCGCCCTTGAGATTTCTAAATGGTTTTAACAACCATGCTATATCAAAAGTCGGCCACTCTCTTGAAGACAGACCTGGCTGCTTGGTAGTGACCATGGTAGTTTTCCCCCTGGGTAGGAAGAATATCCTGTCCTCCTCATGTTTTATGCTATCAGCAAAACAATGTGAGTGGTAAGGATATTTTAAACTGCCTAGTTAATGCTGACAGCAGAAGAAGCTACTTTAGTAGGGCAACTCAGTGCGATGGCAAAGTTTGTTCTTTGGTTCGAGTGTCCTCGGGAAATTGGGGTCGTCTGGTAATCTCAAGCTGGTGGATAATTACTACGCTGTTCATACAAGAAATATTTCTTCACACTTCTTTGAAGATGATGTCGTTAGCTTTATTCTGGACAGCAGCGATTCTAACTGCTTAAATCAGTTTGTGCGCTGGTCTAAGATTAATCTTATCTCAGATCAGTTTATTCTAAGTTTATGATAGTAATAGTATTCTTCGAGCAAGGAAGCCACAAGCTTTTGCTGCACAAGCAAATGTGGTCTTACAATTGCCTTATACAGTGGGATTATGACCTCCCCCATCTCTACAGGATAACGTTCGATAAATCATCGATAGGACACCATGGGCTTTCCTGGCTGCCTGTTTACACTGTTCAGAAAATTTCACTGCCCGTATTCTAACTCTCAGATCCCTTTCCTTCTCCACTGTTTTTAATTGAATCTCACCAAGTGTATAATTTATTAATGATTTTGCTATCCCCCAAGTGTAAGACCTTGCATTTAGCAGCATTAAAACAGAGCTGCCACTTCTCTGAAGTCTGTTCAAGTCATCGTGAAGGAGCGTTGATTGGCACTGGTTATTAACAACTCTACCAATCTTTACATAGTCTGCAAATTTTGAAATCATGCCTTCTATCGCTTTTCAGTGTCGTTTATGAAAATTAGAAAAAACAAGAACCGAATCTCAAGGATCAGTCCCTGATGTTACAGCAACCTGAAGATTATCCATTAATCACAATCCTCTGCCTTCTGCCCTGCAGACACCCAGCAATTCATCTTAGAATCCTTAGAGTAATCCCATCTTGTTCCAATTTATACAGTAACCTCACATGAGGGATCGAGTCAAATGCTTTGCTAAAATCCAAATAAACTTATGTCGATACTGTTCCCTAAATCCAGCTAATGAGTAACTGTGTCAAAATAGTCTACTGAATTGGATAAGCATGATTTTTCCTTAACAAAACCATGTTGTGTGTCTTACAGAATGCCATACCTATCTAAATGTCCATGGATTGCATTCTTAATCATTGATTCTAAGATTTTCTCTACCACTGACGTCAGACTAACTGGTCTGCAGTTACCAACTTCACTCTTAGAACCCTCTTTATGTATCGGTGATATTGGTACTTCTCCAATCAAAAGGAATCTCATCCAGGTCCAAAGATGCCCTAATAACACTCCTTAATGGGTCAATACACTACCTTGCAGTCACCCTCAAAACTACCGGTTATGTGCCATCAACTCCAGGAGCCTTACTTGCCTTTATGCTCAAACGTTTTCCTAATGAACAGTCAGTAAGACTTTTCCACATCCAGTTCACAAGGGTCCAATCTTATTCACATTCTTCTTCGTTGTATTCACATATATGAAAAATTCCTTGTCCCCATTCAATAGTTAGTTACAGATGAGCGTTAGTTTATTACGATTGTGACCTGAAGGACTGGGTACACAATCTGGAACGTATTCTTGCTATTTTTCTTAGAGTTAGCCTAAATTTTAAGTAGAATTAGTATTATTATTGGCTTTAATAATACTATAAATATAAGCGCATTGGAAAAACAATCCATAGTTACTTACAAAATGTTAATTTTTCTTTAAATGGTAGGAAATCAGGTGTGGCAGTGATGGATTAGGATGAGATATGGTACAATAATCAAGCAACTATTTGCTACGTTTCAATATGACGAATTGCTATAATATGATATGCTACTGTAGTCAATACGAACCTACTTTTAGATACCTTATTACAAAGGGTTCGATACCTTACAATGATACTTAAACTCCAGAGTTGATAATTTATTCCTCCTTCCTATTCGTCGCCAACAGTCTGCCCTGAACACTAACTGTCACGGGCAATAATATTCATGATCTTAGCCTATTGCTGTCCTATAAACTTCATGGTTTCGATAAGTGACTGCAAATAACCGTGCTGATTTATGCATTATGTGACCAAAAAGTGTTGAACCACATCACACACACACGCTCAGGTCCACACACACAAAAGGGGCTTTTAATTCAATAACCTAATATAGCAGAACCATTTCTGGTCTGTATGATAGCCTCAATGCTTCTACCAAACAATTTACCAACTTCCAGTAGGTGTCGGTTGAAGAACCATTTACTAACTTCCAGTAGGTATCGGTTGAATTTGCCTTAGTCTCTTCCCAAAGCAGCTGTTCAGCTAGTGGAATGATTGTGTAAGAGGGTAGAACCACCAATCACCCCTACCCTTAGTTACTCATTGTCCACAAACCAGTCCTGTATGACTCTTGCTGTGTGATAATGTCCAAATACGTCACAGACTTCATGGTTTCCGGCCCGCTTACCAACGAACCAGATAAGATCAACAATTATAGCATCTTCGAATGCACGGTCTATACCTACAACATTTTGGGTGTCTAGATCTAACTGTTGCTAGTCCCGAACTTAAAACACTTGAAATTATTATATAACTGTTATTGTGTTCAATGTCTCAGCTTTTTGATTTCGTGTGGGATCTCACTAATAATACTTCATTTGATTTTTAAAACTTATGCAAAATTCAGCCTCATGGAAGAAAGATAATTTGAGGCAGCTGTTCGCGATTGATCGACGAAGTATAATTAGCATGAATTAAGGAATAGACAAATGGCTTTAAGGAAAATGGCTTCTCCTCCACATACTCATATTTGGAGGAACCAGGCCAAGAAATACTAACCTATGAGACCATCTTGTCTGCAACATATGCAGAAGTTAAAATTAAATATGGCATCTAATAATAGATTAATTCACGGGTGAGAGATAATACATTTGAATTATGGAATACCTTTAAAGCAAAAATCAGAGAAGCCATGAGCGCATGCGTACCTTTAAGAAAATATTGTAGGAGGAGGAGGGCCGAAATGGATGAATGTGGAGCTGGCCGATCAACTAGAGCAGAAAAAGATAGCATGGGACAGTTACAGAGCGACGAAAAATACCCACGCCTACAATAGGTACAAGTTGATCTGTAATAGTACTACAAACAAGGTTAGGGAGGCCAAAGCTGAATATGAGAAAGCACTGGCTAAGAGAGTAAAGAATAGAGAAAAGGAATTTTTCATGTAAGTCAATACAAAGAAGAAAGCTAATCAGATCGGACCCTTGTGCACTGGGTGCGGGGAAATCTTAGATAACCCAGTTAATGTTGCTGATGAATTGAAAAGAAACTTTGCGACTGTCTTTGCTGACGAAAGACCATTCATGGCGAGAAAAGGTTGTGCGAGTGAGGTTGAGTCATATGAAATTAGTGATTTCGAAATTACAGGTAACTGTTTATTTGAAAATGTTTTGAGCATAATGGCAAGTAAGGCTGCTAGAGTTGATGATATATACCCATTAATCTTGAGGGTTACCGCAAGGGAGTGTATTGAACTATTTAAGTTAATTATGAGGGCATCGTTGAACTCGGGGAGATTCCTTTGGATTGGAGAAGTGCCAATATCACCGATACATAAAAGAGGTTCTAAGAGTGAAGTTAGTAACTGCAGACCGACTTCAGCGGTAGGGAAAATCTTAGAGACAATGATTAAGAGTGCAATTCATGGACATTTAGATAGGTGTGGCATTCTGTAGGATACACAGCTCATTTTGTTAAGGGAAAATCATGTTTATCCAACTTAGTAGACTATTTTGACACAGTTACTCATCAGCTGGATTTAGGGAACAATATCGACATAAGTTTATTTGGATTTTAGCAAAGCATTTGACTCCCAACTTGTTCCTCATGTGAAGTTACTGTATAAGCTGGAACAAGTTGGGATTATTGGAAGGATTCTAAGATGGATTGCTGGGTGTCTGCCGGGCAGAAGGCAGAGGATTGTTCATAGTTCTCATAGTTCTTGGTGTATCGAGAACCGATTCTTGGGAATCGGTTCTTGGACCACTGTTGTTTCTAATTTTCATAAACGACGTCGACGAAACGATAGAACGCATGATTTCAAAATTTTCACACAACGAAAAGTTGGGAAGAGTCGCTGATGATCAGTGCAAAGAAGCACTCGGTCAGGATGACTTCAGCAGACTTCAAAAGATGGTCAGAGAAGTGGCAGCTATGTTTTAATACTGCTAAATTCAAGGTCTTACACTTGGGGAATAGCAACCCTCAAAATAAACTATACGATTAGTGGGGTTGAATTGAAAACTGTAGAGGAAGAAAGGAGCTGTGATTTACGACACGGGCAGATATGAGGTTTTCTGAACTGCATCCAGGAAAGCCCGTGGTACCCTATCGATAATTTATCGAACGCTATCCTGTAGAGATAGGGAGGTCATAATCCCGTTGTATAAGGCAATTGTAAGGCCACATTTGGAATACTGTGTTCAAGTATGGAGACTTCATCTGAAGAAAGACACCGAGCTTCTTGAAACGGTCCAAAGACAGGCAACTCGGATGGTAAGATCGACATAAGGACCACCGTATGAGGAAAGACTCCGGGTTACAGAGCTTGGCAACCAGGCACCTCAGAAGTGACCTGATTGAGGTTTATAAAGCTCTGGGAAGGATTAATAAAATGAACGCAGGCGGAATTTTCACTGTTCTAAACAATTTCAGGCCTAGGAGCCATAAATTCAAATTACAGGGGCAGAGGTTAAGACTAGAATGGAGAACGTTTTCTTTTAGCCAGAGAGAGAGAGAGAGAGAGAGAGAGAGAGAGAGAGAGAGAGAGAGAGAGAGAGAGAGAGAGAGAGACTTTGATTGCTGGAACAAGTTGATATCGCAGGTAATTGAGGCTGACAATTTTAAGAAATTCAAAGATCAACTGTGATAGTCACCTATGTGAGGAGGGAATTACATAATGTGTATTTTCTTATCTACTCTTTTTTTTTCAGTACAGCAAAAGTTTGTGGCTTCCCTGCACTACATGGCGAACACAGTATTACTAGTTTTTGTTCATTCAAGTTTCTTCAAAAAAATGTACTTTCGTTCACCTGGCCAAGACTGTATGACTCATGCTCTTGACTGGTTTAACTTGACTTTTGAGACTTATAATAACACCATTGCATGCTTCTTCTGTAGAAGAAGCTTGTAACAGAAACTGGACTGTGTGTAACAGGAAGTGGAGTGAGTTTTTAAGAGAACGGTCATTGATTAACATGACCATCCTCTTTGGTACAAGGGTTCTATAAAAATCCTCGACTCTAGTCCAGGATTTTTGCAGATGTTTTGAATAAAACTTTCTCAGACTGAGGAACAATACTCCGTGGTAAGTCATATATTATATTTGTGCTCAATCGAAAAGATCAAGAGAGAGTACACAAACGTTTTCAAATCCAAACTTTAAAAATTGTGTGGAGTTTTCAAACTATAATCGAAAGACGGGATGAAAAATAAGCGAGTAAATGCGATTTAATTAACACCGGCACTAATTTGGCAAAGAATCCATATGATGAGCTAGAAATAAGAAAACAAAACATGTTCTAACAGGTCCATATATGAAAAAACGATGTTTGCATCTTTGGTTCAAAGCAGTCATTGCAATCCTCATTGGCTAATACAATTTATAACATTCAATATGCAATGGGCAATATTTCGTAAAACAATTTAGAGTTCAAATAGGTTAAATGTACCTCTCAACCAGGTTTCGATCCATCTGTGTAATTAATGAGTTACGTATCCATCTATCTATATACGTGTCTGGCCGTCCAAACCTAATAAGAGTCTATGAACGCATTACTGAGCTGGCTGTCAACACCAAGTTGAGTGACATCGCAGACAATTGGTGTGGTCACACGGACAAGTCCATACAGGACTACCAATGCTGACAGTAATATCACAGAGACAATATCCATTACATTAATTTTAATTAAAGCCTTCACACCACGCGCGATATTGCTAGCTTGATAGTGGCGTCTCATCTCATGGGCTGTCACGTGTCATGCACACTATCCATCCATTCGAAGGGATAATAAGCGAACAGAAATGACAGAATGTGGAAGGGCAAAGCTGCATCTCCTCCCTGACAGAGTTACTTAACAAATAGACGCAGTCACATGGATACTTCTATATCCCAACGCGATGGGTCGCATTGCCTTAGAACGCAGCTCGAGGATTAATCACCACCAGGTGGCGAGTAATGCTGGGGTGGAAGCTATCAGCGACTTCTTTAAGGCAATGTTAGCTTTTGAAGTAGGATGGGCTGGTCTTAAGTTTTTTCAGCCGGAAGGTAAGTTAAGAAGAAAGTCTTATCTGAGACAGAACGTGGGATGACAAGCTGTCGAGTTTTTGTGAGCAAAAATAGCTGAGTATAACGAATGCCAGTTTTCTTTCTACAAAACGAAGTGTTTCTAGCAAGTAGTGCGTGTAGAAGATTGTGTTCTTGAGCCTTGCAAATTCAAAGTTAATCCCCAAGACGTGCTTCATAACCTGACAGCCAATTAGAGAAGTTTTTCATCCCGGTGTATTTTCTTTTCTCTTTTTTTTTTCTAATCAGCATCGTCTATTATTTTAAAAGTGTGGAAAATACGCTGTCAATTTTTTTATGATATTAATATTTGAACGTTTGGGTGCTCTCTGGAGCGAGGCTTTATAAAAATTATGGAGGTTGGGGATTTAGAAGGAAGGAAAAATTGTGCTGTGTTGAGTTCGAAGATGACAGCGCTGTTTCTTCCTTTCATTCGGGATGTTTTATTCGTTGAATAATAGGGAGAATTGACAATTAAGGAGAGTTTCACTTTTCTCGAACTTCTGCGATATAAAGTTGGCAATATTGGCGTAGACGGTAACTTTTCGAATTGTGATTTATCATCGAAATACCAACTAACGCCAAGATTCGAAGAAAGTTTGGGTCTCTTGGATGATTGAGTTCGGGGAAAAGTTCTGCAACAACCGTATACCAACAACATCATTATTGTTTGTTGTTTCGATTTAAGTAATACACGAAAATTGCACGAACTAACACCGAGTCTGCTGTGCTCAGAACACTCGTTCGAGTCAAAGCTATTAGCGCGCGTTTGCTACGTTTCAAATTAGGTCCGTGATCCGTTGACGTGGTTCTCTCGCCGGTCAGCTAAGAGGTCGGTCCCGCACATTGGTCCCGGCCGCAGATGGAATGAGCGAGAGTGTGAGTGGCAATGACGTTTCTGTTGCCGGTCAGCTCGTGTGACTGTTTCTTTGTTACGTGGTTAGTATCGATTGATTTAATGGCCGCAGTCCAGTCGGTTGATGGCGCTGCTGCGATGTTTGTCTTTCGAATGTTCGTTTGGTGTTTGAAGAGAGGGAGGCTAACAACATCTGTCGTGTTTTCAGTAGTACTTAGCCCATTCTGAAAGACTGCTTTCATTCACAATCTCTACCCATGTCATTTAATTTTCTCAGTTCTCTCTCCCCCCGTTTTTTTTCGTTATCTTTCTGATTTTTATCCAGGCGAATCTTCTGTCTTTATTTCTGCCTCTTTTCTCTCTCTCTCTCTCCTTTCTATCTATCTTCCTCTCTCTCTCTCTCTCTCTCTTATCTATCTCTTATCTTTCTCTCTTGCACCTTCTCAGTTTTCCTCTCACCTTTTCTCTCTTTGTCTTTCCCTCTCTTTTTGTCTTCGTCTTTATTTTTATCTTCTCTCTCTTTCTGTCTTTTTCTCTTCGCTTTTCTCTCTTTCTGTCTTTTTCTCTTCGCTTTTCCCTCTTTGTCCCCTCTCTCTTTTGCTCCTTTCTCTGTTTCTCTCTCTTTCTTTGTCTTTCCATATGTTTTTATTTTTGTCTTTCTCTCTTTATCTGTTTCTCTATCTCTCTCGTTTTCTTCTCGCTCTCTCTCTTCTCTGTCTTTCCATGTAATTTTCTTTTTGTCTTTCTCTCTCTCTGTCTGTCTGTCTTTCTTTCTTTCTCTCTCTCCGTCTTAATCTTTCTCAAATCTATCTTTCTTTTGCTCTCTTTTTTCTATCTCTGTCTTTTTTTCTCTATCTCTCTTGGTCTTTCTCTTCCTCTCTATCTCTTTGCCCTCCTCTTGATCTTTTTCTTTCTGTTTTTCTCTTTCTCTCTGTTCGTCTGTGTTTCTCTTGATCTTTCTTTTCTCTTATTTCTCTCTTTATTCTTTGTGTTTCTCTCTATTTTGTCTTTTGCTTGACCTTTGTCCTTTCTCTTGATCTTTCTGTCCTTTCTCTCTTTCTTTATTCTCTGTATTTCGCTTGATCTTTCTGCCCTTTCTCTATTTTCTGTCTTTCTCTTGACCTTCTCTCCTTTATCACTATTTTCTGTCTTTCTTTCTCTCACTTTATTTTCTGTATTTCTCTCTTTTTTCTTTCTTGTTCTCATGATCTTTCTAGATCTCTCTTTTTCCGTCTCTTTTTTTTCTTTCACTTTCTCATGATCTTTCTCTCTTTTCTCTATCTTTCTTTATTCTCAGTCTCTGTCTCTCTCAAATTGTTAGTACATTCTGTGTTAGTATATTCTGTTTAAAATAATTAGAAACAGTGTACTAAGAGGAAGTAGTTACCTAAGTCCAGAGCAGCCTACTACTTGAAGAGGTCACGTGGCAGGTTAATACAACCATTCATTTTGAAAATACACTCACTTCACTTTTACTATCTGCTTTTAGTTGGACTTCTAGATCTGTCGAATACATTTTTGAATGAATATTTTAGATTCATTACATTCATTCATATTTGGAGAATGAATGAATATTTTAGAGATTTCTTACTAACTCATTAAAAAACAAATTCCCACAATTGTTTTGGAAATTCAAAGAAACTGTGTTCATGAAAGTTGAAACAGAAAAGGAGGAGATTAATCTACCAATCCATGGTATAGTTTTATAAAAAAAATAAATAATTTTAAATAAATAAATTGATGGAGAGAAATCCATTTTTGTCCTTAAATCAAAAAAATGTTCCCTTTTTGACATAACTGAATTCTCAAACTATTTTCTTCTCTGGAAGTGTTTTTCCCTCTAGATGGTTATTGAGAACTTTCAAAGTTTGGGTTCCTTCGCAAAACTGACTATTTCAGTTTTATAACAGGTTTTTACTTTTCAATAACTTTTGTGGAGCGCAGTCATATTAATATTTTAATATAATAAAAAAGAGATATAACGCGTTATCAAGGGGCGTAAAAAAAAAGAAACACTCCACTGCATGGCCCTGCAAACTGGCTAATACATTTTTAATAATAATAGATTTCCCGCGCGATATTTTTTCTTAGGTGCATGTGGTGCAGCGTAAAATTTTTTAACCGCTCCTTGAACATTACTTTCCAGACTTATTCAGCAGGACCAGGCCAGGGCAAGAAAAACATGGCGGGTGCAATATATCAATATTTTTTCTCCTATCTTCATCATTTATCTCAAACGTCAACAGTTCATTATACTGTATAAAAAACATCTCTTTATGTGAGTCTAAAGAACACCATTGCCACCAACAAGGTGGTAGAAATGAGTGCTTCAGAATATACCATCGAAGGAGATCAAGAGAAAGCCGAAAGCCTTTAAGGAGTGAACAAATCCTTAAAGTAGATGGATTTATATTATACAAACTATTTATAATCGCAATATGGTGGACATAGAAGAGAAAAAAGCTTTTGAAATATTGTCGCAGATGTAAACAGAGGATTTCAAGAGGATGTTTTTGTGTCCTGTGGAAATTATATCGTTATTTTGGTTGGAGAGACTCCTTTATATTTAAATTGATTGTTGTAAATTCGAGAAAATGTCAAGCAACCAGTCTCTCGGAGAAGAGTATTTTAAAATTAGCGAATGCTTGACTATTGAGGCATATGTAAAGTTTTTCAAAGTTCCAAACTTTTCTTATTAAGTCTTTACTATCAGAACGAGTGAAACGGTTTAATAGAGGCTGAATTTCAAAGACTGTGACAGGATCTACATTCCTTTAATAGAAAATCCCGTCGTCTTAATTCTATCGCAACAAAAGACCTTATTTTAAGTCGGCCACCATCAAAGCAAAGAGTTTAATCAAAATGCCGCAAACGTTGCGTGGTAAAAGTACCAATTCAGATACAGATCTTTTGTGAGGTGCTAGCTATGAGGAGATGATAAACAAGAACTCCTTCCCTTCCTTGTCAATTTAAAACTTCGACTTGAAAATAGAGATGTGTAACAGTTACTGGAGCTTTCAAGGATTTGTCGAGAATACAAAATTATTCCTCAAAACAAAATACTATGTTTGTAGTTCGGGTTGTGTAGCTTCTCGGCAAGAATCTTGTCTAAAAAAAAAAAAAGAAACCAGAAACATTTACTGGCTTTTTCAACAATAATCCATTTAAATTTTATTTAACTAGAAATATTTATTGCTTGTATGTTAATTTATGTAAATTATTATAATTAAATATTGTTTTGGTTTTTTTTTTTATAGTGTACTTCTTTCGAAAAAAAAAACAGTTAAATAATTACTCAGCTTCTACTGATTTATTAAATTATTTCATTGTTTTTATTTAATTATTTTTAATTTCATAAAACAAAATTCAAGCTTTCAGAGACATCTAGTGGCTTTTTTCAATAATAATCCATTTAACGATTTTTTCCTGAATTTTATTTAAATAGAAATATTTATTGTTTGTATGTTAATTTATGTAAATTATTATAATCAAATATTGTTTTGGTTTTATGGCGTACTGCTTTTGCAAAAAAAAAAATTAAATAATTACCCTGCTTCTATTGATTCATTTAATTGTTTTTATTCAGTTAATTTTAATTTCATAAAAATGTGTCAAATTCATTTAACTAGAACTAATTATTGTATGTATGTTAATTTATGTAAATTATTATTATAATTAAATCGTATTTTGGTTTTATGACGTACAACTTTCACAAAACACAGTTAAATAATTACCCAGCTTCTATTGAATTATTTAATTGTTTTAATTCAATTAATTAAAAAAATTTCAGAACTCAGAGACATCTAGTGGCTTTTTCAATAGCAATCCATTTAATGATTTTTCTGAATTTCATTTAACTAGAAATATTTATTGCATGTGTGCTAATTTATGTAAATTATTATAAATAAATATTTTGGTTTTATGGCGTACTGCTTTCACACACACAAAAAAACAGTTAAATAATTACCAAGCTGCTATTGATTTATTTAATTATTTCATTCAATTAATTTTAATTTCATACAAATCAATTCATTTGACTGTCATAATCGATTCTAATAGTTTCAGAATTCAGAGACATCTAGTGGCTTTTTTAGATAATTCATTTAACATTATTATTTGAATTTTATTATTAAATCATAAATATTTATTGTACGCTAATTTATTAATAAATTATTTTTGGGTATCGAATTGGATTTAATAACATTATCAACATTTGAAAAAGAATAGCGTGCTCACCAGTAGCGCCACCTACCTACCAAACCACTTTATTTCTTCAAAATGATTAATTTGACTGTCATAATCTATTCTAATAGTTTCAGAAAGTCACGTTTCAGAATTCAGAGACATCTAGTGGCTTTTTCGAATATTATCCATTTAATTTTACTATTAATTAATCAGAAATATTTATTTTTACCATAATTTATTAATAAATTATTTTTTAATTAATGCTAATTAATAAATTAAGATACTTAATAAATTATTTTTGGGTTCGAATTGGCTTTAATATTATCAACATTTGAAAAACAATAGCGTGCTCTACCAGTAGCGCCACCTACAAGCTACCAAATCACTTTCCATTTAGCGATTTCTGGCATTTAAGGAACGCCCTTTGTAGCTTTAATTCTAAGTCGGCGTACGATACGATCGCTCGTACATCCTTCCGATACTTGGCAACTTGCCAAAACACTATTAATTCTCTCTTTTAGTCTCGTGTGGGTAATAATTAACGTGTCAAGGCTGAGCTCATGACACTGATCCCTTTGTTCTGACACCCTCGACATCCTTACTTTCCCTCCCTCACATCTTCGAAGCGTTATCCAGGACCTTGAAGGTATTTAATTTTCTGACATTTCTTTACAAATATCGAACCGCTAGATAATCAGAGACGCTACCGCTACTTGAGATTAGCGAGCCGTAGAATGTCCGAAATTTTACGGGTATTTGTAAGGCGTTTCACCCCCCCCCTCCCCAAGTTTTCTTCATTCTCATAAATGGTCGAATAACAGTTACTTATAAATTGATTGACAGCAGATAAAATCATTTTGCCCATTTTGGTCTTAGTGGTCAGTCCTATAAAGAAAAAAAAATGTTTTAAATGGACAACTAATATGGCAGGAAATAGATATAAAAAGTTCCACTTTTTATATTTCCTGCTATTAGTGTCCATACTAGGCGAAATTAATCGAAAAGCAGAGGTGTCTCCCTCTGTGAGAGACATCTGGAAACAGTTCCAAATACGTAATTTAATCATATTTCTTAATACATATTTGAATCATAATCAGAAAGAAAAAAAATAACTATTACTTTTTAAAGCATAGTAATAATTAAACAATTTATCTCCATGAATATTTATGAAATGACAAATATCAAATCAGATAAGTTAACAATATAAATATTTGTAATATATAATTATAGAAGCAATGAAACTTAATGTATTTAAAAAAGTATGAAATGATGAGTTGGTTGTGTCCCTAACGAGGTAATTTAAATGCAAATACTTCTGCAATCTCTCATCTAAAATTGGAGCTATTTTTGTTTTACCATAATGTTTTTTTTAACTGATGGCGCGCAAATAAATTTTTAATTTCTCAATAAGTTGAAACAGTTTAAAATAATAACATACGAATGAACATTGGCGAGTCATTAAATAAACCAAATTTACTGTAAAATTGAATCCCTCTTGCTTATTCCCTGATATTTATTCTCATTTTTTATGTACTTTATAAAAAAGCGTGTTAATTAGCTTTCTGCTCTTATCAAATATGTTGTTTTCTATTTACGATGAGATTTTTAAAATTATTTTCTTTTTATTATATGTTTTTTCCTCCTTTACATTTAAGTCATTACCGCTATAACCCAATAAATACAACCTAACCGTTCAAAATGTAGAGCGGTCTGCCCAGCTCTTGTGAAAGGTTAGCGGGCATCATTAACTTCACCTATCGATTTTTGTCAGAGGATCTTGTCACTTGGCTAGAGCGGGCGACAGAAATCCTTAGGCAGATTTAGACTCTTGCCTGGAGAAGCCACACTAAACTCACCTTCAAGGAAGGCTTAGGACGAAGTTTAAGCCTAGCTTAGGGATGCAAAAAGTTGAATTTGTAAAATCCCTGTTGACGAAGTATAATTTTCTCTCCTTGATTCCAGAGGATATTGGTGTTTGAAAGTCATTCATCTATGTCATGGAACAATACAGCAAGCCACTGCGTAATTTTAGCCCACACATACACAACTTTATCAAAGGCAGAATCACCGATGAAGCTACATCTTGTAAAGAATCCCAGTAAATATCCTCCGTGTAAGGAATGGCTCCGTTGTTGGCAATTACGAAGATGCTAGCAGCTCCCTTTCAAAGATGGATAAAACAAAATTGGACCTCAAAGAGCGAACCCCCAAATTATGAGTTCCAAATCAAATAAAGATGATAGCCGCTATTTTACTTAATCTTCTACGATGGTGAAGTGTTGAGAATGTTTATTGTTTATTAAAAACCAGCATTTATAGAGTTAGAAACTGAGAATGTAAGTTTAATAGAGGTATAGATATTGTTTATTATCCTACTCAATACAATATAGGTTACGTCTAGACAAAAGTGGATATGTGTTTGTGTAGAGATCAGTTCACCTGTTTTCCACACTGAAAAGTTGCACACTTTTGCGGCTGTAATAACAACATCCGCCTGGCCAACATCCGCCACTAATACCCTGTCTGGCTATTCAATGAATAGGTCTATTCTTTCTACATACAGAGGGCAAGAAAGAAAGAAAGAATGACAGCCAATCACGCAAGTCCTTAGATTTTTTAAGGTTGATGGAAAATTGATTATCCAAAAATCGGTTAAAATGAGAATTAAAATGTATAATGGCTGTTCAGAAACACAAGTCTAATACTATCACCCTTTTTTAAATATCGCCTCTGTCAGTAGAACTATAGAAAGCAAGGAGTTGAGTGATCTATGAAAGATACACAAATACAGTATTACGCAACGTTCATTAGGATTGCAAAATGGAAGGATTTTTGCTCAAGCGCAGACGGTAAAAATGGTCTATTGTTTTAGAATTAAATTTTGACAAAGATTCAAGGTCAAGACGGTATTCCTCTCCATTACTAGACATTGCAGGAAACTACAGACTCC
Source organism: Mastigoproctus giganteus (assembly GCF_048544385.1). Taxonomy (NCBI): domain Eukaryota; kingdom Metazoa; phylum Arthropoda; class Arachnida; order Uropygi; family Thelyphonidae; genus Mastigoproctus; species Mastigoproctus giganteus. The sequence continues at coordinate 198,589,443 of NC_143580.1, forward strand.
AAAAGCATTTACCGATCAGAGAAAAAGGATAAGCATCAAGGCACTGTTGCCCTATTTAGACGGGCAGTGGAATCTGATACGCTATAATTTATAAACTCCTGATGTCACGTAGCTGATCATCTCTCAAACCTTGTGGTCATTCCCGCTCTTTGACCAATATATAGTGTACGATGACACAATATTGTTAGAAGCCACGACCGTAGGGCTTCTGTTGAACCTTCTAAATATCGCCTATGTCAGTGGAACTTAATGACTAGAGAAAACAAGGAGTTGGGTGATTTATGAAGACACACAATATGACGCAGCAACAATCATCAGGATTTCAAAATGGAAGAATTTCCATTACGATACAATAAATACTATATAACATAACTATACAATAAAAGGATTTTAAGAAATTTATTTGTTAAGGCAGCCACACAAGGTAATCAGTTAATAATAGAAAACGTAAAACTGACTTTGATGGCGCGAAAGTTCGAACTCTATTAATCAATTAACAGCACAATACTGCTCTTTATCCGTTATAAAAACCCAAAAATAATGAATAAATTCATACTAGGTTCACAGTTGAGTATGATCATTTGATTAACCACTTGAAAGTGATAGCCAAGCAGAAAAACGGATATATTTTTTGATAATGTTGCCAATAAATTACAAGTTTAATTAGCAATAAAGAAGAAATTTTTACTTAAGCATACAGAAAATTATAAACAACGTAAAAAATCGTTTTAATGAAACCCTGAGTTAATAAAAAAACAAATTATAATAAAATACTTTGAGAAATATTTTCTTTCTTCGTTGGAAACGAGAAACATCCAATTACGCTTAATTGAAAGTAAGATATAATAAAGCTTAATTAGACTGGCTGGTCTTATAAAGATCTTGCGACATGGATACAGAATACATGAATTAATTACGCTTATTCGGACTCTCTCTCTCTCTCTCTCTCTCTCTCTCTCTCTCTCTCTCTCTCAAATATTAAAGGAGAAGTTGATAAAAGCAAAAATCTGCATTCCGAAGTTCAAGGAGGCATCGAGAGTGAGATGGGGAGGGAGGTAGTAATACGGTAGCAATGAGCAACAGGAGAGTTTACATTTCTTAAGAAAACACACTTCTTACCTTTGTGATGTTCCCCCCTTCTCTGGTTATTTGCGTCGCTTTGTTTCGCACCGCCACTAGAAACTGTTCGTGCAATATATACATACTTTGAAGAGATTGTTGTGAAGTCTCCAGTGGCTGGAAACTTTATCGAAAGCTAATTAACAGAACCCCATCCGAAATGTCAACAAAACTGCGGTTACTCAAGGGACCTCAAAGCTGAATCTCTTGCCTCGTGTGCACACCGCACACTTCCTGGTAGGTACACGCAACTTAAGGCAGCCCCGATAAAGATGGAAGGTAGGAATGAGTGAAAACACCAAAGTGGAAAGAATATCTTCGAAATAATTGAAGCGGGATTAATTATGTTAAAATTGCATTTTAATTAGTGTCAAACTAGTAATATTAGTCGTGCACACGCTATATATGGACCCATTTTAAAAACGATGTCCTTATTCCACTAATAAAGAGCCTCTTTCTCTTTCATTCAGCTTTCACAATGTATTTAATACATTTATGGCATGATATACATTCCTGCCTAAAGGTGTTTGAAATCATGTTTCATTTTTCTTAATTTTCAAAGTTTTTATTAAAATGGGACCAAGTTGTTTACCAATTTTTATTAAAATATTTTCTGTTATGTATAAAAATCAAAAAAAACTTAAATAATACTTTAAAAATTCTAGAATATTTCAGAATGACTCCAGAATGTGATAGAACATTGTATAAGATTCCCGAACGTTGTAGATGATTCTAGAAAGTGTGAGTATAGTTTCAATATTACAGAAGATTGTAGGTGATTCTGGAGTGTTTTGCAATAACATAAATTGAGGAGTAAGAGTTGTAATTTATAAAATCAAACACCCGTCATTCAGAAAGAGTTTGGCGTGAGTTTTGTGTAGAACTGAGTGTTGAAAAAAGAAATGCTATTATAACTCTGTATAAAGAAAACTATTCCATGAGGAGTATTGGCAAAAAACTAGATGTTGCATTTAAAGGAATACAAACTACCATTCGACGATTCAAGAAGACTGACAGTTTAAAGGACAAACTACGATCAGGACGACCACACGTAACAACAAGATAAGACCATAACACTGATTTCTAAACACAATCAACGACTAACTGCACCTGAAATCCGAGCCAAGTTCAATAGGAACAGAGAAACTCCCATGTCTACATCCAATGTAAAATTTTGTCTTAAGCAACCAGGACTTCACGGTCGTGTCGCGGTCCGAAGACTCATATTAAAACCATAAAATCGAAAGAAACGATTGGCTTGGACTAAGAGGAATAGAAAAACGTACTGGGGACTGACGAATCCAAATTTGAAATTTTTGGATCCAAGCGTAGAATTCACGTGAGACAACTGAAGGAAAAATGGTGCCACATTGTTTAGTGCCTACAGTCAAAAAACGGTGATGGTTCCATCATGATTGGGGTTGCTTCTGTTTTTGTGGAGTGAGTGACATCGTCAGAATTGAAGGAATTTTAAGAAAAGAAGACTATAAAAACATTCTTGAATATAATGCAATATCCTCTAGACTTCGACTTTGTGGAAGAAATTTTATATTACAACAAGACAATGACTCAAACACAGCTCTAAGTTGTGCAGGGACTTTCTAGCAACTAAACAGGAGGAGGTATTGCATATTATGGTATGGCCACCCCAATCGCGTGACTTAAACTCAATAGAGCTTTTAAGGGATCATCTAGAGTCCGTGAAGTCTGCTTATCGTCACTAAATTTATGAGAAACCTTGCAGATCGCTTAGAATAATGTTAGTCAAGACACGATTATAAGATCAATCGCCAGAATGTCTATGTAACGCAGAGATAAAATCTCGTGGAGGATATTTTGATGAAAAATCAGCATAGTTGTTAATAATAATCACTTCAATATTTTTGCTGTAATTTTTTCAATGTTTAATTTAAAAAAAAAATCTTAATACTTTGTAGTGTGTTATTTTTTATATTAAACCTTACATTGTCATAGATAGCTAATTTCAAAAAGTAACAAACTATTGTCATACGCTGTGATTCCAAACTTTTAGGCGGGAGCGTAGGTACAGAATGGTTCTGATTATAGTGCGTAGTTTACTTTTAACTTGGCATACTAATTGCATGATAGAGGAAAGTAACTGTAGTCGCCGTGCTTATGTATCACTTAGGTGCAGTTTTAATAACTTTTTTATTAGCTGTTAATTCATCGAGGATGTCGCGTTAAGTGGTCATGTGATCGAAGCAGAGGCTTATCTACAAATTCGAAGTCACAAGGCTTCGAATTTGTCCCAAGTCAATGTTTTACGGTCTGTATTAACTGCCTCTCCCCAAGGTAGAATACGAATTCCATGACTGTCCTGTTCCAGAGATGTTACTTTGGTTTTGCAAATAGCTGGACCTAATTGTTTGAATTAATTCAAATGCAATTGGAAAAACAAAGAATCGAGGCATTGGAAAAAAAAAGTAGCAACGTCAATGTATCATGTTGTAAATTGTGTGGAAGTACTTCTCTTCTGAGTGAATTTCGGAAGACTTTCCAGAACTACCACGTATAATCGGGTTCTAACAATAGTTCCATGAGGACTTACATCCTAGAATATTCCTTCTAGGCAGACTGGTTTGACCATAACGCAAAACCGTGTATATAAGTAATTTTAATTAATACAATTAAGGTAATCACTGGAAGAGAAGAGCGTGGGCGAAGAGGACGATTTTCAGGGCCTCACACCTCTAGGGGCCTCGGGGCTGAAAAATTAAGCTTCCGGCTTATATAAATATCCATAAATTCGTTTAATTTTAGACCTTAGAAAATCTTCTAAGGTTTAAGATTTTCTAAAAAAAAAAAAAAAAAAAAACAGAACCCATTTTTCTTTTAATTAAAAATGCACCATTACTATATTTTTAAGAAAGAATAATTTAACGTGGAGTTACTAAATGTAATGAAAAATAAATGCTTATAGAGAGACCAATTCACGCTATGATACTATAAACATGGACAGGACCACTCAGATAAACAAGCTACACATATAAGTGCAATATCACGTGGTCACCTTTGTTGGTGTGTAAATCGCACCACGGGAAAATATTAACTCCAGAGAGGGAAGGGAGATATATCACCCCTCAGATCCATCGTTAAATATGACCAGCCAGATGAATTATTTCAAATTAGAGATTCTTAATCTAGCGATCCTAATTATATCTGCTAAGAATGATCTCAATAGCGGGAAACGTAGCACGCATTGTAGAACTCACAAACATGATGGAAGGGCTACCTTATTTGGACGAGATCGCGCACAGAGCACTTCGTTCATGGTCTTTTTTTCACTCAGTGGCTCAGTTAGTCTGTCTCAGGCGAGGATAGCGTGGTTCCCTCTCCTAAGGAAACTGGTTTTTTATCCAGATAAATAGGCAAATCGTCTAGAGGACACACACGAAATTTGCAGACAATGCACAAAGACAGATGAGTTGGTTCCCCGGTGCACTTATTATGACGCTTTTCTCTTTACCCTCTTTGGACAAGAGGATACCGCACCGCAGTACTAGCTAGCACGGCGGCAGAGCAGGAGATAGGAAAAGGTTCGATTCCCCTTCGGTTCAATGGGGATTTTCGTCCCATAATTAGTTGGCCAATATCGAAGTTTGGCCCTTAGGCTTAATTCAGAATGGTCCGCATTGTTTGCCGGAGAAAAATGTCCTAATTGACGTTATAATCAACGAATGAAGAACTGTCAAAAGAAAAGGGTAACGGCCTGAAGGAAAATACGATAACAAAGCATTGGAAAAAAAAAAAAAAAAAAAAATTTTTTTGGGAAGACGTTAGAGACAGAACCCTTTTTCTTTCAACTGTGATTACACCGAAGTCTTAACGCTTAAACAAAATGGACATTTGTGGAAATTTTACGACCCGAAATGGCGAAACGACTCAAGTCGAGTGTGAATATTGCGAGGCTGCAAGAAAAAAATTAACTCTTTCTTCATCCATGTTTGCGATGGGTTGCCAAGCAACGATGGCACGAAATGGTAGCCAGCGGTGAGAATGTCACAAATAAGCCATCAATGTAAATGCCCACCTAACTGATAACAATTCTCACAACGTAAAGAAAGAAATAAAGGCTTAACGTAAAAAGTCTTAAGAGCTGAAAGACTTCTCATTTCTGCCTTCCGCTCACACACTGACATATATTCGTCTTGTCTTTTTCCTTCTCCCCCACGCACATAAAAAGCATCTTTGAAACACCCCTTCGTTTTTTTCTTTTTCTCGCTGCAGCCATGCGCAAAGAAGGAAGGCGATTGCCAGAGTAAGCAATATAAATTGCCAAAAAAAACGAGGGCGGGGGGTGGCTACAAGATTTGTACTTGACGTCTCCCTTAAGAAATAACGTTTGTCGCTCTCCCTATACCCAGCGATGGATCATCAATTTGGCTAGCTTCCAGTGAAGTCAGCACTGATCACGTATTACTACATCTTACTTTGTCAGTGTGTCCTTTCTTCTTGTTCATTCTCTTCTTCCTCCTGGTTTTCGTTCCTCCAATTGTTAAGGGGGGAAAGGGGACAGAATTACGCATTCGAAGCACGTGCATCGGCTAAGTCAGTCTTGTCACTTCCGGTTGCACGGTTAGACATCTAATCTTGGTAGTTGTAACCCTGTCTTCTGTCCGACATCATATTTCTTCGTAGACAGCCCCTCCCCTCTCTCTCTCTGGTATCCATATCGATGCATATTCACCTTGACTAGTCTCCGGTAACTTCTCTTGAAACAATAATTATGGCTCCCATAATCGATATTTCTCTCACCTACACAACCCGATTGGTTCTCATCCCCTGCACTATAGATAATGTCCCTTCGAAAAAATATCTCACGTCAAAAGCAGCTGTCATGTAAGCCTCATAAACTCTGCTCCTAGCATGTGAAAGGAAATGTCAAAGAGTTTTCATAAGACGGTAACCATGGGGATGTATTTAATACGATCTTTCTAGATTTACTGCATCTTTCTCGTTACATGGAGCATCACCGGGTTAATTTCTTGGTGTTGTTGACAGCATTTAATGGTTTATCCATCATAGCCCCCCCGTCCCTGATTTATTGGTACTGACTTGGATAATTACACCTCTAGGATAAGGGAAGATTTAGTTAGCCGAGTGTGTCGGCATGGAGGAGAGAAATATTGCTTATTTTCTTAGTCTTTGTTCAAGTGACATCAGAAATTGCTTTTCTTATCACCTCCTGCTAGAGAAGTTTAGCGTTCGGACGAAGTTTCCTCCCCTGCTCCCCTTCTGGTGCAGTAATTAATGGGACAAGTGCGTGTCTTCCAATTTTATCGGTAACATTCTTCTTAATTTGCATATCACTTTGCACACTTTCCAAAAGTTGCTGGTTGAGAAATTTTCGATCTTACCGCTATTGATTTCTGTTAGCCGGGTGTTCGTGGTGATTTCTCATCTACTGTAGTTGTCATTAGGTGGGAAATTATCGACACACACGTACACAGGTTTGATCGAACTCTGATCTGGTCCTTCCTCTTCCATCCCCACCCCCCAAACTACCATTCCACCCTCTTCCCTCCGTTTGCTTTTATCTTCAATCTTTAATCGCACACTTCGAAACGGTGTATTAAGACTTGGGCTGACTGCAGGATTGATTTTTAATCAAGCCGAGGTATTTAGCGACTGTAAGTTCGAAGCGGCACCAAGTAGGACGCGAATCATCGTAAACTAACGATCTAGCTTCCTCCAATCAACGCCAAGACAAATAATGAATTTTCGAGAAATTTTGCAGAACTTGTAACGTTTTCTACAGGTTTGGATGTAATTTTCTATAAACGCTCCGACAAAGATAAAATCAGTTGATGAAGCCGGTCCTAAATGGAAGTGATTTTACATCAGTATTATTTTGTCATTAATCGATCATCGAATTCATTAAACAAACAGGTACCTTAAAAAGCAAGGGTAACTAACGTTGGGAGTTCACTTTGCAATCTCATAAGCAATATTTTTCCAATTTTCCATCTTATAGCTCTATTTAGGGCATATAATTTAAGTTAACAAAGAAAAAGAAGCCATTTCCAGTCACTTACTTCCCATTCACCCTTCGATTTAATATTTTTGAACTGTTTTTAAGATTTATCCCGAAACCTAAAGATAACATTCCAATCCGTGTTATTCTAATGCGTTAGAATTTTAACAACTTGTACGTTTTATTTCTAGACGCCTAACTTACATTTTTTATTCTTTAGAACATGAAAAAAGGTACACGTACAAGGAATTACATCATAGTTTCTCAACATGGAGCCCATATCAATCCCTGAAGTTAATTTTGAAAGGCTTTATTTCAAGTATTCTAATTAACTTTCAATTTTTGTAACATTAGCATTGCTTTTTTTGAATTCACTTCTACGACTGATTCGTATTTTCTGCTTTTTAATAATTTATTTGACTTTTAAGTTATTTGTCAATATATATTTGAAATATACTCAAATAAATACACTGAATGATCACTGAATTATGACCACCTACCTAATACCGTGTCGGGCCACCGTTAGCACGGATAACAGACGCTATTCGCCTAGACATTGACTCCACTAGATGTCTGAAGACGTACGCACGAATCAGCAGCCATGCTACCTGCTGGAGCTCTAAAGTGTCGAAATAGATGTCGGTTGCATGTCCACACTCCTTGCCTCTGTTCCAGAACATCCCACAGGTGTTCAATTGGGGTCAGGCGAATTTGGAGGCCATCAAGATGAGTGATATCTTTACTGTGTTCCTCGAACCACTCGTGCACAGTGTGAGACCGATGATATGGTGCATTATCTGCTTGGAGGATCTCGTTTCTGTACGGAAAAAATGCAACATGGTCTCCTAAGTGCTAGCGGTAGACCTCACCAAAGAAACATTGGTCCAGATGCACTAGTTCTTGCCAGCCAGAAAAACATGCCCCATATTAAGCAACCACCGCTACATTCCTGGGTAGTGAGCACCATGCAGGATGGGTCCATAGACTCGTGTTGCTTGAGACACACACGAAGGCTCCTGTCGGCGTGTTACACCGGGTATTTGTACCCATCGACCTCGTTTCCAGTCCTCCAATCTCCAACCAGCATGTTGTTGACATTACACCATTTGGTGCTCGGCGGTGAGTAGAGGGCGTCTCTCGGGTCGTCAGCTGTGGAACTCCATACGTCTGAGTGTGCAGCGCATCCTCATTTGGGATATTATTCTTGCGTTCCCCATATTGTATTGCAATGTCAACTGTCACACAATGACCTTCACTCACGACGAACATCTACTTCGCGTAATCCTTTACAGTTCTGTCGGTAGTTTGCCCCGTTCTTTGTACACCTTAACCACAGCAGGCCGTGAGCAACCGACAAAACGTGCTGTTTCCGATATGGAAGCATCTGATACATGAACTCCCACAATCATGCCCTTGTAATATCTTTACCACGCCCCATAACTGCTACTTTATCACTTTAACTTGCACGACCAGATGCAAATTACCACTGCTCTAGCGTAAAGCTGTGCGGCACAGTCCATTGCGGATAGGGGTGGTTATAATTCAGTGATCACTGAGTGTATATTAAATTGAACATTATATATTGTATACTATATTCAAATAAATAGCAGTTACCTATCCCTTTGGAGCGGTGCTTTTATTTAAAGTGCCAGTGCAATACCGAAGCAACTCGAGGTGAAGTGTCTCCATCCTATAAGATTGGTGCATTTCACAGCAACTTAGTTTGCTCATGTACAAAATTAAAATCTCTAACTCAAAGAATAATAAAACAAAAATCGCTATAACATCCGCTTTTAAACCAAATGTTTTCAATTAATTATTTAAGATTAAAATAGAAATTATTCAATTGGTAGCACGTGTATAAATACTGCTATACATGCACCAGTTTTTATTAATGAAAATTTTACCATTAATAAAAAATAAAAGTCAAACAAAATATAATACGCTTTTCAAACAGTTGATTATTATTTTCTTTCAACTTGGATCTTTTCTTTTAAATATTTCTCTATTTCTGAATTATCTCATACACTAACTTCTGCCTTCACTATCACGTAAATATAATTATTTCATGACTAAACAAGCGATAAAATTTGATTGACATTCAATTATCTAACGGCCTCCATTATTGGTTTCGAGTTTCCCTGTGGGAATTGTTGTGCATCGAGTGAGATGTCCAAGATTGGCAAATTCAAGTTAGAAAGCTCAGAGATGCTCCTTTATTATCCAGAGACGTCGCACAAATTGCAGTTTCCACTGTAACTTCCGTCTTATCCTTTATGTAGAATATTAAATTAAAACTAAAAACAAACAATCAGTTCCGTGGTTGTGTTATCTTTTTAAAGAACTGTGTTGGTGCAAGTTTATGAAACTTAGAATTACTCTCAAATGACGTTTCTCTTAAAATGGCACCAAAAAGCTTCTGACAGTAATTGTACAGCCATCGTATTTAAAGGTTTGTGAGCAACAGTTTTTTAATTTTCTTGTTATCAATGCATTAGGTCATTAATATTACATTAATATTCAGCACCTGAAGCATACGTCACTATTAAAATGGTGATGAATCCCTGTAAACAGTGAGAATGGAACAATGTCACGTAGCATGCCAAAAGTGGATTTTAATTAAAACCTGCATAAATGAGTACGGTTTTCTTATCAATGTTACTGAAGAAAGATTTAACTAAATCTAACAACTCCTTTCTCTAATACCAACGTTTTCAGTTGGTGTTAGAGAAAGGAGGAGACTGTATTTAACCAAGGGAGGAAAGACAAAGAGGTTTAACTTTTATGTTATGAAGATTTTGGCCACGTCTATTCGAACAGTTAGGTCATCCCAGTTTATCTTTAATAATCAGGGAGTAGCGAGGTGTTACATCGTTATTGTACTGTCCAAGATCCTGAGGTGTGGTCCCATCAGTCAGACATAATTGCTTAATAATGTACATGTCGTGAGGAACTCATGCATGCTGAGTGGGCTCACCCTGCATGGATGAATCCATTTTATAACGTGCAAGAAATTCTCCCTGAACAACATGACAGGGGAATTAAAGTGTAGGCAAACTAATTCTGTGGAATACGTGCAATTTCAGTTATGTATTACTATTCGCTAAGGGATTTTCAAGTTTCAAAATCTTAAAAATAGAACTCTATATGAGTTCTCTAAAGTGGTTGCTTCTGCCAAACAAAGTAGCTGCGTGTGCTTTCATTTGCTACCAAAATGTTTTAAGAGTCTCAATTAGGTGAACGTGTATGGTCAGAAACTGTTAACGTGAAGTGCTTCTATAAGAGCGGGTCCCCTGATATTAAAGCCTCTTTCTAAAGGCGAAAATTCAATCATTTTAAAGCTCTCTCCAAGGACCACATCGAGACTACATTAGTCCTTTTTCCCTTCACGAACTTTCTGGACTAGCAAAAGTATTTACTCTTACTTTTTTTTTCCAACATAGAATGTGAAAATAAAATCAGGATAACTTCGGTATATTTTCTTTCTTGGTGCTTTCTTCCATCTAAGTGGGGTTAACAGCTCGCGAGAAACTTCAAAGTACCAGTCTTAAAGATGATTTCAAGAATTTAATGTGCGCTTGGTAAGAGAATCGTTTAAAGACATCGAAAAGGTTTTATGGAATGATAACTTGCTCTAAGTAGAGAGACATCAAAAGTGACCAGGGCTAATGATTGAGAGTAGTTTGCAATAAGATCGAAAAAAAAGTGTATTGCTACTTATTTTTAAATAACAGTCGACCATGAATAGCTTTACTTTTACCTTTGAAAACATTTTGTAATGCTTTCTGAATAATCTCTCTCTCTATTCGCTTTCTACCTATCTGTCTATTTAGCTTCGATAAATCTCTATAAAGCGATAGATTTTTGTCTCAATGTAAAATTTTATTCACGTAGTTGTAAATATCAATACCAATTATTGAGGCTTATAAATACATATGTACACGGTATTTTCAAAAGTAACGGGGAGCCTCTGGGGGATTTTAGAAAAAACATGCTATCCACTTTTCAGAAATAGGCGTAAAAGCGACTGCATTCGCGCTGGAAGTAGCTTGGTTGAAGCTTTCATCTTAGCGACTTCCACCAGAGAGTCATCATAGGATGCTATATTAGCAATCCATCTGTTCGTGCCATTGCAGCAAAACGGCATCTTAGATCAATGGTGGCTGAAATAACCACTAAAGGGAAACGCCATGAGAGTACTACAGCCGAGAAACGTTCGGGTAGACCGCAGAAATTGACGGAAAGAGACACCACTGCGCTCAGAAGAGTGATGCGTATATCCCATCAGTCCTTATGGAATACTGTCAACCAGTAGTTCGGGAAGGACACAAAAACTGATATTAGTACACGCCCTATATGTAGGAAGCTTTATAGCATCAGATTTATGGAACAGCTGCAGCACACAAACCAAGCATCAACTTGTCTGATGCACAACCCATCGTAATTGGTCCCTGGAACGTTCGAAAGCTGTGTTATGTTGTGGCAAATCACGGTACACGGTTTTTCGATCTTGATGGTCGTGCTTGGGTCCGGTAGATGCCTACAGAACGTTATTTACGGGAGTGTGTTATCCCAACTATGAAGTTTGGCAGATGTGTTGTCACTGTTCGAGATTGTTTCTGGTGGTCTGGGCTGGGATGATTGTTTTGTTCCTGAAACAGTGAGTACCTAAATGTAGTATGGTGCTACACTTAGGGTGGGAGAAAATGAAAAGGACTTGGGAGTAATTGTGCAGTCAGATATGCAGTTTTCTGAGCAGTGCAGACAGGCTGCTATAGCAGGTCATGGGGTATTGTCAATGATATACAGGAATCCGTAGCCGAGTGGTCAGGAGCGGGAGTGCAGTAGCACACGCTCTTTGAGTAGATCGCGATTCAAGCCCCTGACTGCTAAATACGGTCGATCTGCCAACCTGCACTGGACCAGCGTGGCAGATTACGGTCCATTTTCCTCAACATAAATTGTTGAGGAGGCTTCCATCCTGCAGTGGGTTGATAATGGCTGTAGTTTATACAGGAACTTTGCTAGTAGGGAAAAGGAGGTGATTATCCCTTTGTATAAGGCACTGGTCAAGCCACGCTTGAGTACTGCGTACAGGTCTGGAGGCTTCATTTTAGAAAGGATGTAGAGTTACTTGAGCGAGTACAGAGAAGGGCAACAAAATTGGTGAGGGGAACGAAGGGGTTCTCTTAAGAAGAAAGGCTTAAGTTCTGCAAATTGCAGCGTCTGGAGACTAGGCACCTGCGCGGTGATCTGATGGAGTTGTATAAGACCTTGCATGGATTGAGCAGACTGATGGGATTCTTCCTCTTGCTCAGATTACGAACCTGAGGGGACATAAATTCAAATTGAGGAAAGACAATTGTAAAATATATGTGCGGAAATTTGCCTTTAGCCAGCGGGTAGTTGATTGCTGGAACAAACTTCCAGCTGTCGTTGTGGAAGTTGGTAGCTTAAATAAATTCAAGTAGGAACTGAACAAACTTTTAGAGGGAATGGTTGTGCGAAATTGTTGGTTTTTTTTTTTTTTTTTTTTTTTTTGCTGATGGCAGCAGTAAGAGGAGGGCCCTTTTCTGTTTCAGCATCACAATGCACCGTGTCATACTGCACAACCTGTGGTGAAGTTCTAATGGACGTGCAATGAAGCTTTCGCACGCTTATATATTTTATATATATATTACTTTTCAAAGAAAACAAAATTCGTACTTATAAAATAATATTTTTTTGTATTTTACTGCATATCATTCTACTCTGCAGGCGTAAACTACCTATATTGTTAGCTTCTAGAAAATAAATAAAATAAATAAATAATTTTAAAAAAATGATTTATATTCTTCTAAGGCTCGCGCACTTATCAACACACAATAACCTTAATAGCAAGCACAATCCATTTTGAAGCTAAAGAACAAAAAAAACACATTTGTATTTTGCATTTCTTTCGTTGACATAAATAAATCTTCCGTTCACTATTTTTGCTTAGAATTGTCTTATTGCTGAATACGTTGAGTAATTTCTCTCCGTTTTACTTTCCAAAAGCTCTCTCTCTTTAGTGATTGTTTAAAAGAAAACAAAATTAGTATCCATTAAGTCTGAAAGCTTTGCAGAAAAGAAAAATCTATATACTGGGCTGAAATACGATTGATAGTCACTGAATATTTACTTCCTCTGCTTCAAGTGACATCTGAGCCACCTGGCGTGGAAAAAAGCAATGGCACAAGAAGAGCAAAAAAAAAAAAAAAAAAAAAAAAAAAGTAAATCTTTGTAAATAGCATTACTGAGAATGCTTTAAAGAGAAAGTCTTAGTATTATGGGATAATAGAAAAACTCGGACCTAGTTCTTAACACTAAAGCGATGACATTCATCGTGCTTCTCTTGCTGCTTGGAAAATTAAATTAAGAAAATTTTGTACACTTTAGAAAATTAAGCCAATCTTATCTACACGAGAGCGAGAAGTTACTGTAATACTTACACGAGCTTATGAAACTCTATACTTAAGACAAGGACTGTAAAAGAAATCGAAAAGAAAAGGGAAAAAAAAGTCACTTTAGAAAATGAGATATAAGTTTAGTTTTGCAATATTACAAAATCATCAAATTCTGCATGGGCAAGCATACGCAGATCACTTTCTTTGACAATATTTTCAATATTTTTTTAATTAAAAAATTTAATGAGATAAATGCTTGAATTCTAATTGAAATTAATGCTTTATTTTGTAAATATATGCGCAGTAAATTAACTATTCATTTAACACAATGTTTAATCTTAAAACGAGTTGAAAGAATTGAATAAAAACCGTTAAAATGAGCTTAGTAAACTCTTAATCTAAACGAGCATGCGCACATCATTATTCGACAATATGATTCAAACGAAAAGAGAATAATGAAAAATTTTTGTCTGTTGATAATTATTTAAATAATAATAATTATATAATTATATTTTTAAAGCTTCTATATGTTGCTGGATATTAATAAAAATTAATAAATAAACTGAGCTTCGTTATAACTTACCTAAGCTCTAATTCGGTGAACATGCGCAGATCACGTTATTTGATGTCTTCCGGTAAAACCAAACGTTTAATGTGAAAAATGTTTTAATTTATATTTAATATATTTAAAATAATAATTAATATTAAATATATATTAATATATTTAATATTATACTTAATAATATATTCAAATTAATATATTTAAATTAAGCATATTAAATATATTTGTTCAATGCTTGATATTTTTAGTTTCAAAGAGTTGATGGTTGTTAAACATTCCAAAACCTAATGACTCAGTTTTGTACGCTCAACCCAAAGAGATAAGAAGGTACGATAGCAAAAGAATCTTAGCAACGTTGTAGTCGCATAGCTTTGACAAGGAAGGAAGTGTTGCAGTGTATTTACAAAACTCGAATATCTAAACATAGGGAAAGTTCTGTAGGCTACAAGACACCCATTCATCTAATCAGAAAATTACGTAGCACATTTTCAAATATTTTTCGACATTTTATACCCGCTATCTCCTTATTACTCTTCAGATAAGAAGTGCAGGATATTTGTAGCATTTAGATACGTTCCGAGGTATCCTTTACGATAATGGAACTTTTTAAAAGGCATTTATTTGTGTAAGTATTCGACAATATTTCTTATCGGTGTCAGTAATAAAGACAACTCACCTTGAAGTTCTGTCCGAATATTTGATATTCCCCGGTGCCAGTAGCACCCCCTTTAAGCGGGCGGCATATGGGTCTATAAACAGCTCGCTCTGATTTCTTCTTCAGCAGGTGGTCACTTAGAACATTACAGATATCATCAAGGAAGTTTTCAAGTCCATATTCGGAGGGGTTATTGAAGAGTTCAGAATAGACCGATGCAGCATCCATCGCTAGTCGGATCTTATGGCAGGCACAGGAAAGAGAAAAGCCGATCTTATAGAGATTAGCCCTAACTCAGTGGGTTGTTGTTTCTGCCGTAATTACCGCGTGCCAAGAAGGTCGTACTAGTAATGTAATCAGGTCTCTAAAATAGAACGCAATTCTGATTAAACCTCTCGAAGGCATCAGGAACAAAGCATCCCGGTTACGTTTGTTTTTCGTCAGCGAGGGGACCAATAACGTTTTCCTACCCATGTGCACAGTGTTTGCTTTATCTAACCGCATATGTAGGATCTCTTTTATCTAATCGTATATGCGTGGCTGGTTATAAAATTTAAATGGCCGATGACAAAAATCCTCAGAGAAAAATACGCTCCAGTTCAACAGATTTTGAACATTTCCAAATACTATTTTAATGTTATGGCCATCAATGATATCGCACCAGTGGGTTGTCGTAAGAAGACTGTTATGTTTTGTTCTATGCATCTATCATTCGAGACAGACGAAATTCATAGAAAAACCAAACGGAAGAACCAAACCAAAAAATAACGATAGAAAGGGAGAGAAACTCCACAAGGGAAACTTTTTCGGCCATACATTGGTTAAAATATATATATAAACAATGACTGCAAACGGCATGGAATAATTCACCACAAACAGACCGAATAAAAACCCTAGTGAAATATTGATGGAGTAGCGGTCGTAAGAAAGAAGGCAATACTGCAGTAACAGATTATGTTGAGGAGGGGAGGGGAGTGATAAGAAACACAGAAAAGCGAGAGTAGTGGCTTATCTTTACCACGATAACCTTTCAATGAAATATTGCATTCTAATTGGATGGCAGTTTTATTAAATTATGTTAACAGCTTCATACAATTCATATAATAAGTTATACATACAATTCATACAATAAGTTATAGTCTACGAATATTTTATAGTGCCAGCTAGATACATTTCTATTTCCTCCTTTCTCTAGGACACAGTGTTATTTACTCTAGTGGAAAGAGGCAGTTAGTTTTATAAGACGGTTCTTAAGGGAAGGTCTTGGGGGGAAAAAAAATTCAGACAGGATGGTCACCAAAAGTGGGATGTTTGTTCAAGCCGTACACAATACGCTATCTGTGTATTTGGAATAGGTTATGACTGCGTTTCCCCCCTCTCTGTTACAGGATGTTTAGTTCTACACGCCAGTAAAATACACTGGTGTATGAAAGTTAAGTTGGAACGGCACCGTGGCTTTGGTCAAACGCGAGGGTTCAGTATTGCATGCATTTGAGTTGGACGTGTTTCTGGCAACTAAATAAGGTACAGTTCTTGTATTGTCTTTATGTTGTTAACTTCTCTGACCCAGTGATGCCGTTTTGGAGTATTAACAGAAAATTAAGTTATAAGTTATATTAAATAATATAGTCGATGACTGTATTATTTAACATAACTGCATAGTTACATAAAATTTGATATCTTGGTATAATTCCTAAGACAAATTCGAATAGTACATCTTTTTGTTGTTGTTGTTCATAAAAAAAAAAAAGTTCATATTCAAATATGCTGAATCTGAATCCGATTTTAAGCTCCGAAACGTGCAAATGTGGAGAGCTATAAAAGTGCAAATTGCAACAGCACTCATTTCTTATCTAATGAAAGTACAGAAAACATCTGACTTCTGATTAAGCATTCGCCTTCTGAAGAATTCAACAGTTCTGCTTAGCAGTTTAATCGTTACGATATATCCCCGTCTACCACACGTTTGAAGAAGACTGGGTTTGATTTCCTGTCGATGAATGATGTCTCCTTAAAACAATAATTTGATTCTTTTTAGGACTTCAACAGTCCTCTGTTGCAGCATATTCAGCATGATACAGCTCTGTCTGACTTGGGAGAGGTCTGGGTGGGTTCGGCTCTTGTCGATGACTAGAAGATATTTAAAGTCTTCTTCAATGGCAACTGTAATTATCCGATCGTGATTTTTTATTCTCTTCTGTTATTCCGAGTTTTTCAGCAAGCATAACGTATAAATTTCCCCACTAGCGCACGTTAGGTTATGTTTATGTCAAGCGCCAAAGCAACTAAGGCTATGAGGCTTCAGTATATTGTGTCTGTAACTGCGTTTATTCTTCGGTTGGTTTCCTGTTTGCTTGACAAAAAAAACCCAAGTTTCTGAGAGAAAAGACATGCAACCCTTGCCTGAGACCAACTAACTCAGTCCTGTTGTGAAAAAGTTCATAAAAATTCCTCGCATCCTGACAGAATGATAACCCAGGCATTTTTCATCTGCTGTAGGGGGACAATGCTTACATGCACTGTGCTACCACGAGGGCCCGTGAAAAAGCACTTATATATACATACACGAATACATGACACGGATATGAATAACTAGCTTCCGTGCCATTAAAATAAAAAACTGAATGCTTTTTTATAGGATACACACCGTTGTGGGGGATGTTGGAAAGTCAGTCGCAAGCTGAGCAGGGCAGCGCCACCTAAGCATGCTACTGTATTGCAATTTTTAAGCTTATAATAACAACGTCGGGAGATGGGAGGTTGTTCTTTTAAGTCATCCAAGGAATACAACATTTCAACACTGTCTCTGGAGCCCAGATAAATTGGCCAGTCTCCAACTCACTGAACAGTAAATTGGCCAATCCCCAATTTACTGAATCCCCACTCATCTGTAAATATGAATGGGGATCAGTCTTTAAACTGATTCTCGGTGTGTTCTCATCTGAAGGGAATATCGAACACGCTTTCTTCAGAGAAAGGGACCACTATCGTTGCAGTAGTCTAAGGAAACATGACTAACAGCCGCATAGATCTCGATAGTTTTGGAGGAAGAACCTTAATTTCTCAATGATATATATGGGCGAGATCTTGTATCCTATTATGAGGATTTTCAGAGATTCTGTAAGGTCTGAATTTGTTTTTATGGATATGTTTTATGCTCTGCCTCTTTCACATAACGCTCAACTCTGAGGAGGACTGGGAATACCTTATCGAACCCGGATTATATATATAATTCATTATAAGATAGGGGCTGAGCAAAAGTGCGGTACACCTTGCTAAGCACCTAGACCTGACCTTTCACTCTCATGTTACGAAACGCATAACATTTTGTAGCTAACCTTTCCTATCATGCTCTTTGAAAACATTAAAATTAAATGTATATCCGTTGATCCTCGAAGCACAGAGACCCTTTGGACGAAACTCCAACTGGCCAAAAAGCGCCCCCCCCCCCGGTTCATTTAATTGGTGAATTTCTGGGCGGATACAATTCAAACAGATTTAATGTATTATTCGGGTGGAAAAGTTAACAAGAGCTCTAAACTTGAATTCTATTAAGCATGTCTAATGCTGACACATGCTACAGCTGGTCTGGTCAGTGTGGGATTAAACTTATGTGCTGATAACCATAGCGGCGATCTTCTCTTCTCCCCCACACATGGGACCCCTCTGGCCCTGTGACTTTGGTTCCCCCTAAACCCACAGCCTTGGCCAACCCCACGCCTCCTGACCTGCCTCCTCGGGGCTAAGTGTGGGCAACGGAGGGTCCCACTAGGGGCCCAACAGCTAAATGGTCAGAAGAACAACATAACATGACACTGCATAACGCTACACACATTAACCTCTGGCCTTCATAGAGTTCTGTGCTACACAAACAAAGTACACAACGCGGAGATGGGGGAAACCCCTGGGGCCGTTAGACATCGAACACTTTACCCTAAGTTTTCGCCTGGTGGGTCCTAACACCTTTAATCTTTCCCTGCTCTTAACAGTTCTCCCTGTGGATGATGGGTTGCTCCACAGGGGGAATTTCTATCATCTACCCTCTTTATCTTCGCCTTTTCTCCAAACTCAAACTAGCACCCCTGCGCTCCTCTTCCAATAAAAACTTCCAGAACTTTTATTTATTTATTTATTTTTTACTTAGTTATGTTATATTTGGTTTTTAGGAGCATTAGCAAGTAAGGCCATATTGCTCCGGGATATGCGGTGGTCATTCCCTGACCTTTCCGCATTCTCCGTATTTGGTGGTGACGGGCTCGAACCCCGGTCTAATCAAGAAGCGTGTGCTATGCACTGCTGCTCCTTCCCACCTGGCTACGGAGGCGCCTTATTTTTTACTGGGACCCTCCCCGGCAAGCTCGGCCAGAGACCTTTTACACTCTAATTCCCACCTCTCGTGGTGCTGGATAAAAACTAGGGGACTGCGGTGTTCCACGGGACCACTAGACTAAGTGATCGGGGAAACAACAGGCCTCAACACTACATGACGCAGACTACACAATGAACACACAGTCTCTGTTCTTTATAGAGTTTGTCGCAACTTTTAATACGCGGAGTTGAGGAAGACTCCCCGCGGCAACCTGACAAGAAACACTTTACACAATACTCTATTAGCATATCCGATGCGTAATCAACTCTTACTGGATATAAATTTAACTATACTCAGTCCGGAAAGCAAACTGTTAGAATCAAAAGAAGTTTTTACTTTTTAGCAGGTATGCCTCTGCTGTCTTTCACAGACATTTTTACATTCAACAAACGTTCCTGAAACCAGTCTGCCTTGCCACGCACCTACTCTTCCCTCAGCATCAGTCACAACCAGAACTGAGTGAACACCCAATTGGACATCTTCCTTCTCCTCGTGGGAATAACTGCAATAATCTGAAAGCACCATCATACTCGCTTTTTTCAGCTGACTAAGAAATACCCTGATGGAACTGACGAAATTTCTGGTGGTCGACCTCTGTCTACTGCACCCATGATTATTCGAGCGGACCTGAGAATCAACTCTTTCATAATCAAGTTCAACCAATACCTCAACCTCCCAAATGATTCCTCCAGCAGGCAGAATTTCTATTCCCAGTTTTGCGCTGTCTTTCCTTCCCCACCCTTCTCTAGGGACAACCCCATCTTGCACTAAGAATTTTCCCCTAGTCAGTTTTCGCGAAATGCTTCTTTCAACTGGCTCTCATCATCTCGCTATAGCAAGATGTTCAGGCAGCCTGACAGACGTCTTTCTACTGTCCGTGGTCCGGTTCCCTGTGCCATGACCGGATACTGGAAAGTCCCTTCCTGGTGATCGTGCCTCGCAGTAATTAAGTGACCTGTCAAACAACACACTACTCACATAACCCACGCTACTCACACTAACTGGTTTTGCAAAGTTTTACTGCATCATAGAGTACTTAACGCAGATTTGTGGGAAATCACAGGAACCACCTAACAAACATACGCACACCATGAGCATATCCGATGTCCGCGCGGTAGCTCAGTGATTATAACCACCATGAAGAACTTTTAGGGGCTTTTTTGTCACTCCCTGTTCTAAGTTAGTCGGTCTCAGGAGTATGTATGAGGTTTTCACCCGTAAACTTGAGTTTTTGGTCCAGCAAAATAGACTAGAACACGCGCAGTTTATGGACATAAATTGGGTGGCCCTAATAAGACAGTTTTTTTTTTTTTTTGAGCATGTCCGAGATCCCCGGAATATCAATTAAAAAAAAAGTGGTTACTCCTTTTTGTTATTAGGCTTAGCATGATCATGATCATTGATTATAGATTGTGAAATCAGTATTAGAAGTTTACTCCATATCGAAAAAATGTACAGTTCCCCTTTTAATTTTAAATTTTGATGTACAGTTTTTTTTTTTTTTTTGCGTTTATGGAATAAAATATTTCATTTTTTTGCGCCAGTAATTTAAAATGAACGAAAAGCATTGTTATTAATCACTCTTGATTTTCCTATCTATTTTTTTCATCCTACGAATACTTTTAGATGGAAAAAAAGAAATTCAAGAAGCAGTGGTGAATCTTCGGAGCAGTCATTCGATTTTACTCTACATAAAAGTTTCACTTTGAAGATCTTGCGGTTTGGTTGGAAAGATCAAAGTAGAAAGGTGTTTCCCCCCACTATACAAAAGAAAAAAAACTAACTGAATTATTGACCTTTACAAACTTCGTCCTTAACATTTGCTCTATTGATGTACAAAGAGCAGATGTGCAGAACTTCTTTTTTTCCCGATCTCAGACTTCAAAGCGAAAAAAAAACAAAACAGACAAGGGTTTCGATTGAAAGAAAACAAACTACGCTTGATTGGGTAGTCGGAAATATCTAAACTTCCGTATCGAATAGGAAATCGTTTAATTATTAAAACAAATGACGTATATTGATGTTTTATAGGAATCCGTTCTCGCTTCTCTTCCATGTTACATTGAACTTTCTCTTTCGGTGCATTTGGGAGTTAAAAGAAAAAAGTTACACGTTTTTCGTTCCAGATGTAGAAGGGTTACCATGGCAACGACTGCAGACGATTAACAAGTCTCTCAGCATTTGTCGCTAACAATGCATCTCAGAATCCTCCCCTCCCCTTACTCTCCAGAGAGTAAGACGGATGCAGAAAATCTGCTTCCCATGATCACTATTGATATGCTCCCGTTTAATTTGGATTATCTGTTGCTATGGATACAATTCACGCGATGTGTTCTGCCTCCATTGTTATCCTGGTGGTAAGCGAGTTGACTGACCTAGATATGGAAAAACCAGCTTCATCCACAAACGCAGAGTCATTAAACCCATTACTCCACGGGATTTTGCACATAGGCCTAAATAGTTGCCTTCAGATCCTTCATAAGCATATGTTATTGGATTTGAGAGTATGGTGTAAGGTAACGTATCATTTCTGCAAGACCAACATTCCTTTGAACAACAAGCTAAAACTTTTAACGTTGATCCCTTTTCGCACGCATCACAGTATGTTTAATTGGTTTCTTTGTTTTCGTCCACTTCTGGATAGGCGAACTACGTGGTTAGTTAGCTCAATAGGTACTTTTAAATATTCATGAAACAAAATGCTAAAAAGGCTTTCTTTCTGGATTTAAAATTCTGTTACAGTCTGTTGTTAATGACATGCATGGAAATACTTCGCTATGTCATGCTGACTAACTCACAAGCTCAACAATATGAGTCGCTGGACACGTACTGCCATTTGCTAGCTAGATGGTGGTAGCTACAATCTATTTATGCGTATGCAATAGGCCATTATCAAGAGTGAACTTGCTGTGGGTATGCAGTTATTATGTAGTACAGTGGCTTATCGAGTCACGTCTGGGCAGTAAAGCCACTACAGATGTATCAAGGCAGTAGGAAATCTCTGTCAGGTCGTAGAGGTCTTAACGAACTAAATGTAGTCAAGAATTTCTTAAGAATATTCAAGAGGCTATTATCTTGAATCATTTATCGCTCTAAAAGTATAAAAGGAGATACTCCAGAAGTGTCGCACTAAACTCATGCGCAATGGGAATACTAAAAAGGTCTTTGACGTTCTATTGGAGTGCTTTTTTTTATTGTTTCTGGATGTTAGCCGTGCCATTGATCTCGAATTGGTATGCGAATACCACCCTTTGGATATACTCCAAAGCCGAGACCAGCCACAGCAAATAAATTTTGAAGATTATCTTCCGATTATCTTAATGGAAATCGTCTGAGGATTTTAAACTTGTCGTTTATCTTTGTCCGGTTTTCCTATATTACTTAGTTGAATATAAAAAATCGTATATTGGGTTGCCTCAGCAAGTTTCACTGCTTATCAGCTCGTACAGCTCCTTTCGTTGCTCGTACATCAAATACTGTACCACTAACGCAAGCAGTAACTCTCAAGCTCTTCTAAAGTAATAGAAGTATTTAGTATTTAGAAGTTGTTGTTGTTGTAAGGTTTTATGAACATCAGCGACCAAGCCCATATTGCTCCACGTATATTGTCTGTAAATTGCGTGGGTTCTGAGGTCGATTTTTTCTGTTTTTCTCGAAGAAAAACCCGAGTTTCCGGGAGAAAACCATGCTACCCTCGCCTGAGACCGACTAACTCAGCCAAATTGTGAAAAGGCCCATATAAATTCCTCCTGTCATCGACGGGACTCGAACTCGGGTCTTTTTCACCCGATGTAGGGAGGACGACGATTCTACCAACTGTGCTACCCACGAGGGCGTATTTGGAAGTGTCTAGTTGTCCCATTCAAAGCACCATTAGAAGTGAGGTAGATGATTACACGGCCAGTGCCAAACCACCTAACACGGATCTGGCTGGTATTTGTCAATTGAATCAGGTTGTCTAATTATGAAAAATCTCTGAAAGTACATAAATTATAATCTCCAAAACGGTTCAGCTGAACCTTGTCCCATACCTAAGAAACTTGTATCTAATGCATTCAGTATAGTAATGTCTTGATACCTAGGGGCGCTTCAACAAATTTAGTAGAGTAGATATGGCGCATTTTGTGCGCTATTTAATTTTAAAAAAAGTTAAAATTGTTTGTTTTATAATGAATTCTTTATTCTGATATTATAATATACACAACTTAAAAAAAAAGTGTATTATCATATTAATTTGTGTTGATATTTTGTTGTATTGTCTGGAAAGATGGGTCCTGCCACTGGCTATTAGAACCAGACTCCCTTCCAACTTAAGCCCATCCCTGGTTCAAATATCTGCCGATTAGAATAAAATTCGTATCCTGCTAGTTTTTGATTGCCCATTCATTTTCATCTCCTAAATCGTTTAGACCAACTAATGCATTATCGTAAAACTAATGCAAATAGTTCTCATCTGAAGCTCTCGCGGTAGCATAGTGGTTATAATCGCTCTCCCCCCCACCCTCCACACCAATGGGAAAAGGTCTGAATTCGAATCCTGTCAATGACGCCAGAAATTTTTATCAGCTTTTTTTCACATGGCTGAGTTAGTCGGTCCAGGCGAAAGTTGCATGGTTTCGGATTTTTCATCCAGCAAACTGACCAAGTACACGCAAATATAGACACAGTATATTGTGTCTGTATATGCATCTGTATTCTGTGCTCGTGTCTTAGTTGCTTTGGAGCTTAACACACACAAGCATCTGACCTCATTTCAACTAATTTTCCTACTAAATGTCTTACTATTTCTATGAACATTTCCAGATAGATAATCCAAGTTGGTAAGATGGTGGTGCGAGTTAAACGGCCAAAGCAACTAAAGCTATGAAGAGTCAGTATATTGTCGGCTTGTTGTTTAGTGGTCGAAAAATCCAAACTTCGGAGTAAAAAACCATGCAGCACTACTCGCCTGAGACACACTAACTCAGCTACGTTATGAAGATGTCCAGGAAATTCCTCGTCATTTACGAGATTCGAACTAAAGCCTTTCCATCCGGTAGGAAGGACTATGGTTTTACATTCGCATCACTAAACAAATTTTTGTTGTACAGAAATTCCCCACCTTTGTATGGAATTTCTGTACATCACGTTTTCCGTACGATGACTGTGGGGGACTTTGCATACAAAGTCCCCAAAATCTTCTAAAACTAAGATCTAGTCTTCCATCGCACTGAGATAAGAAATGGCAGCTGCAGTGCGGCTGAGTCACAAATAGCTTTAGGGTGAGGTTCAGTTAACGTCAGAGTCGGATGTGTAAATTGCCAACCGTGTATGCAATTTTCATTCTTTCAAAATTGACTGGCCCATTCTTTCTCTCATGATTACATATATATTTATATGAAAAGAAAACAAATAATTCTTGCAGTTCACCATGGTGTCAATAATAACTAGCTGTGACCAACAAAGAGTACCGTACAGGCTTATTTGAAATTATTATTGATAAATATTATTTATGATATACTTTGTTTTTCGTCGCTAATAGAACTAATCTGGTATTTCATCCAGCAAACACTTGTAAATACTCGCAAGTTATGGAAATAGTGCACGGTATCCTCGACCGCCTTGTAGAAAAAGAAGAAGATTTCATTAATTTTTCCACAAATTACTTTTGCATGAATTTTTTTATAAGGAAAGGGGATTTTGTTGGAAGGGATGAGAGCCAAATTCATAAATTTGGACAAATTTATGGATTTGGATGACTCATTTCCATTCCATAATAAATCCACTGCTTCTTTTGATGGCTATAATGACACATTTGAGAACATGCTTCCGAAAAATGAGTTAAACTGCGCTGTTCGTGCATTAATACTTCCTAACCAATTACTTCCCAATTATCATATAGCTTCTTCTTCTAATTCTTTCTTGTAACTCGGTCTGACCGGATCTCAGTAGGTCGTTGGCATGTCCCCGATTGTCTGTCTTTCGGACTCCATGGTTCAGCTGCCACCACTAACCTGTCTCTTTTCAATGTCAGTATGTTATCAATCTGTCATTTGTTAATATGATCTGTTTGCATATCTCGTGCTTTTCACGTCCAAACTTTAGTTACAGGACATATGAGAATGTTACATGCATCTGCATGTAACAGCCTAATATATCACGTGACACGTGGGCGTACTTTTACCAACTTATTACATACTTCCTTAAATTCGTTAGAACACGGCCAGCCACCACTCATTCATAATTCAACTCCAAACTCAGGAACTAACATTTCTTTTCACTTTTTATCCCAAGTTACTTTCATCCGTTAAAACGAACTTCTTCCATGTGTATTTACTGAATAGCTTGTGTATTTGCAGTACAACCTAGAGATGTTTAAATACAAATATTAAATGTTTTCCAGAATTCTCATCCCATTCACAACAGTTGAGTACTGAAAGTTCAACATTTTTTTTTTTGTTTGAGTTTGAGATTTTTGAAAATAATTTTCCAATCCCAAATAAGTCTACAAAGACTCATTGCTAGTTTCTGTGAAAATGAACATGATGGCAAGAAACTCTCTGTAAGACCTCCTTTTTGAATGGTGATTGTTAAATGTTAAACAATCGATGAAATAAAACTTATTGTAACCTCTGTTACACAATGGTGGATCGAGAGATGATTAAGTGGCACGGCAATTTGCAACTAGATTGACCATGTAGCTACCAGTTTTCAGGTAGTAAGTACACAGTAGCATTTCTCTGTGTCTGTTCGTTTACAAAGTACATTCTTTAAATGGAATAAATTTGAACATGCGTTCAAACAACGTGCAGTTATTGAGTTTCTAGATGCAAAAAAATGTCAGATCGAATTTTTTACAAAAAAAAAGGACCACAGTCAATTGGAAATTGGAAAAACTCAAAAATAGAATCAAACGAGTACGGTCTGGCAGTACTGCTTCTACGCGACAATGCGCAACCTCACTTCAGCTTGCAATATTGGCAAGAATTTCATCGCTAGGGTAAAGCTGTTCCACATCTTCTATTGTCCAGAGCGTCTTTTTGACTTATCTCTAGTACTTCGAAAAGTTATGCAAAGAGTAACATTACTTCTGAGACTCGTAATTATTCTTATCATAATAATTGAAATAAAACTGAAAACATACGATGGTTGCATGTCTTTTGAACCACTCTAGACGTTGTTACCCACTACTGAATGACAATATCTTCATGTCAAAGTTATTGTTTAACAAGATAATAAAACCCATTGATTTCCATGAATGATTTTTTTTTTTCCCCTGTTAACTACGTGTTCCAAGGTAGGCTTGAACATTTTTGGAGTATGTGAAGGTAACGGACGAACACGAAAGAAACTCCTTAAATGGAAAGCAGAATCGAATCATGGTCCTCTCTTATCTAGTAAAAAATTATACAAAAGAAAATACTTTAATAAGTAGTGCATGCAATGATGGTGTAAAATCGATGAAACTAGTTTTGAAATCCATAAAGCAACTATACAATCCATAAAAGCACAAAGAAACCTATAAAACTGGTAGGAAACCCATAAAACACAAAAGAAAACAATTTTTAAATTGCTACTGATTCCATCAAATGACAGCTTCAGAAATCATTAAATAAGCCACTAATCATAGAAATTCTGCTCGGCAATGGTCACTGGTTGTACAATTGGCCACTTCTTAGCCAAACTAGCCAACTCATTAAGAATCTAAATGACGCAGAACTTTTCAATAACTACAATTACCGTAGTCCAGAAAGTTTCCGAATAAATATTCAGGCAAACTCTCTCTGCTCATATAATGTTCATTCCAAGATGAAGAATGTAATCTGGTGTGCGATTCCAGCCCTCCAGCCATACACCCCGATCGTGCCCTAAATAACCGGTTGAAGAGACATTACATTTATCACCGACCCCCTCATTCCATCGAGTGGCATGCGTTGTCCCTATAGTTGAGTGGTAAGCAAGTCACGCTTCTAACTAACTCATCATTTACCGAGATAAAAATGATTCTATGTGAGCTACCCAAACATCTCCCACGAAGCTCAATACGAGCACGGATATATAATTATTATAATTCATAGCGGAAGAGAGAGAGAAGTACCAGTATCGTTTTGTCCGTGATTCTTGAAACGCGATAGTCACCATGATGCCATTCCTGACAATATGAATAATTACTTAAGTACAACGTGGCCTGTCGATATGGGTTGTGTGCCCTGTTTCCATACAATCGCAATGACTTCTTTTTGTTTTGATGGATGGCCTCCAGCCGATATTCTGTGTACACTTTCGGTAGGGATTTATAATAAAGTGGGATCATCTCAGATTACCAATATATGTGGAGAGATGGAGGTGGATAGTTGGTGGATTGGTGAATAGAACGGGGAAACTACATAGAAATGAAAAACAGTTTTAAGTATAAAAGATTTTTAGTTCTTTTTTGTAGAAATACAATTCAGAATTATTTGACCATTTCATTTTGGGGAAATAATTGTAAAATATGAACTAGCTGCAGTTCGCATTGAAAAAGAAATATTTTGTTAAATATCAGATTACAAATTAAACGGAATTTCATATAAACAGCAATACAGTTATAAATACAGCAGACCTTCAGAAATCCAGAACGTTTTGAATATTTCTCTGAGATTAGTCGACTGTACAAGAGCAGAGCAGAGAGAAATAGGAGAGCCGGAATAAAAAAAAAAAAAAAAACACTGCTGCTGTTGTAGTATGGTTTTAGGAGCATTAGCTACTAAGGCCATATTGCTCCATATATACTGTCTGTAAATTGCGAATGCTCTGTGGTCAACTTTCTGTTTGCTGGACGAAAAACCCGAATTTCCGGGAGAAAAAACGATGCTACCCTCGACTGAAATCGGCTAACTCAGCCACGTGGTGAAAAATGTCCATAAAAATTCCTCTCGTCATCGACGGGACTTGAACTCTCAGGTCTTTTCCACCCGGTGTGAGGAGGACGATGATTCTACCACCTGTGCTACCCACGAGGGCCCTTATCCTCATGAAATTAAGTTTCCATAATAGTTGACCAATGCGATTCTGAGGGAAATTTTAACGTAAAAAATTCATTGCAATTATTATTACTAAATATTGCTAATAATTTAATTATAATTAATTAAAGGGCCGGTCGAGAATAACAGTTAACATCATTCAGATGGCTATTGCCTTGCACCAGGAAAGTCACTATGGGACACACTTTCATGTTATGGACATGTTAAAAGAGCTATTAGCTGATCCCAGTATTTGGACAAGAAAATTTGATAATTTGATTTGTTAGGCTGTAATTCATAACATTAATTATAAAACTCCATGGAAGAAATTTAATTTATGCTTACTGGCTGACGGAAGTGAACACCAGAACGTGTAGTTTTTGTTTAAATCCTTAATTGACACATTAACAAACCATAAAATCCAGTTGCACAATTTTGTTAAGTGCAGCTGGCTTTTATCTCAACTGACGTACTAGAGTAGAAGGCGAGACAGACAAATTTAAGACAAACAAGATGAGAACCAGACATACTAAATATAATATTATTAATAGTTAGTTATGACTTATCATTAGACATGCAACTAATATCTTTCACGTGTAAAGCAAATTTCATTTGGTAAATAATTCTGATGTTTAGCTTAATCATATTTGGTTTCTGGACATTCTAAAATTTCTACTTCTGTATGATTTAATAGCTTGTATCTGGTTTAGAATTATTCTTAATGCTCGATTTGTTCAAGATGTTGGTTATAAAAGCCTAAGCAGGAAATTTGTATATTGGTTGACAGGGTAGCATACCAAGATACGTTGTTTATATTCGGGCCATCCCTTCTCCGAATATACGATTATCTAATAAATTAACGAACTTAATAAGTGCTCTTGTAATTAGTTAATTATGAAGTTTATGATGCTTGAAAATTAATTAATATAGTCATAAAGAAGAGGGTTGTTTCAAAATAAATACGCTGTTATAAATAAATTAGATATTCTTAATGTGTGTAGAGAATGACTATATTTCAACATTATTCAGATGTATGTTCATTGATGTGAAATGGAATCAACAAGATATTGAAAATTTGGCCATTGGCGTAATAAAACTATTCTCAGTTTCTACAGAACTTGGGTAGAAGATTTTACATGTCTTTCCAGTTCATTCTGCAGGTACTCAATGGGATTGAGACTCGAGGATTAGGATGGCCCGGTACATCGGCAGTCATCAGACCACATGGCTTGCTTCCAGTCCTCGTACGTTCACTCTTTGCGTTTCTAACACCAACCGTAAGGTCCTCTCCGATCCCATTGTCGAAGAACTTATTTAGGCTCTGGATGGAAACATAGCTTTATAGCACTTTCCTATACACGCATAAGAAGATATATAAATCGAAGAGGAGACACGTTATGTCTCTTCTTCGATTTACATAGTTTTGAACAGATTCCTGCATATATCCGAAACCGTCATAATAAAGTGGCCGGGCAGTGCACATAATTTATATTCTTCTAATAATTATTCTAGTAACTTATAATATCAATTAAATAAGAATGACCTCTGCTGTATAATTTTTATGCGATTGATGGTTGATTAAACATACAATTTGTATTTATATCCAAAAATTTGCATATCAAACCGGTGGTTGGCCCTCTTGGGGAGTACAGTTGGTATAATCGCCTTCCTCCCGAAACCGTGTGGAAAAGACATTAGTTCGAATCCCGTCAGTGATGCGCAGAATTTTTACTTTTTCACAACGTGCCTGAGTTAGTCAGTCTCAGGCGAGGTAGCATGGGTTTTGATCCCGGAAACTAGGTTGGTTTTTCGTCCAGCAAGTAGCAAATTGCCACACAACACACATAGTACAGAGAAGGGCAACGAGATTGGTGAGCGGAACAAAGAGTTTCTGTTACCAAGAAAGGCTTAAGTTCTGCAAATTGCAGGGCCTGGAGACTAGGCACCTGCGAGGTGATCTAATTGAGATATATATAAGGCCTTGAATGGTTTGAGCAAGCTCAATGCTGATGGGATTCTTCCTCTTGCTCAGATTATTCATCTGAAAGGACATAAATTCGAATTGAGGAAAGACAATTGTAGAATAGATGTGCGGAAATTTACCTTTAGCCAGCAGGTGGTTGATAGTTGGAATAAACTTCCATCTGTTGTAGTGGAGGTCGACAACGTAAATAAGTTCAAGGCAGAACTAGACAAATATTTGGAGTGAATGGATGGGTGAAATGTGATTTTTTTTTTTTTTTTGGCTGATGCTATATAAGCTTGCTTTCTTGCATTATATATGCCTCTACTAATGCTAATGCCAATATACAGACATATTACTATATATACTGCGCAAGATGGCCTAAGTTGCTGATGCGCCTAAAATCCTACAACAACAACAACCACCCTTGGTTAGGAAAGTAATGAATTTTAACATTGTGTCTATGGAAAATGGGTTTCGAATTATATCATCTGGACTTGCGGTACCAGGAACATATGCTACGGGCAGGCCTCCCACTTACACCTAACTTGCTGTAAGTGGGAGGCCTACCCGTAGAACATTAGTTCATTTGTCTTGGCCCCCACTGCCAGTGTTAACTGCACCAAGTCAGATGGGCTATCTTGTAGGAGAAGAAAGCATAAACTGTAGTCCTCCTCACATACACTCGGTGATCACTGAATAATGGCATAATCCATCCATAATGGACTCTGGATTAGATAGGTATTAGGTAGGTGGTTATAAAAAGCCGAACAACTTTCTACGCTACAGCAGTCGTAATTGCATCTGGTACCGCAAGTCAAAATGATAAAGTAGCAGTTATGGGACGTAGTAAAGATATCACGGAGTTTCAAAAGGGCCTGATTGTGGGAGTTCGTGCGTCGGGCGCTTCCGTATCGTAAACGGCATGTCTTGTCAGTTGCACACTGCCCACTGTGGTTAAGGTGTACAAAAAATGGTGTCAAATGGGTCAAACTACCTCCCGCCGATATAACTTAGTATTATGCGAGGTGGATGTTCGTGGTGAGTGAAGGGTGCGCGCGTTGCACGGGCTCAATGGCAGGACATTGTATTACGGATGACATCGCAATACAATATGAGGAACGCAAGAACAATATCCCAAATGACGATGCGCCGCACACGCAGACGTATGGGATTCCAACGCAACACGCCGACAAACTCTTTTGTGAGTGGCGCAAGCAACACGAGTCCGTGGATCCATCGTGCATGGTGCCCACTATCCATGCAGGTGGCGGTGGTTGCATAATGTGGGACATATTTTGTTACCAAGAACTACAACCCCCGGTAAATATGGGCAAACATTTCATTGGTGAAATCTACCGGCAGCTCTTAGGAGACCATATGCATCCTGCCATGTTGCATTTTTCCCCAACAGAAATGAGATCTTTCAAGACGATAATGCGCCGCATCATTTGACCCGCACTGTACACGCGTGGTTCGAGAAACACGGTGAAGTTATCACCCATGTTGATTGGCCTCCAAATTCGCATCTTCTCATTCCAATTGAATACCCGTAGGATGTTTTGGAAATGGATGTGATCGTTTTGGCGCATAGCGGCCATTATCCGTGCGAACGGTGGCCCAACACGTATTAGGTAGGTGGTCATAATTCAGTGATCACTCTGTGTAGATCATTGACCTCTAATTTAGAGAGAGAGAATATCTGGAAATTTTCACTGTTATAAAGAATTCCGGAAGTGGGCCCATAAATTCAAATTACAGGGGAAGAGGTTTATACTAGATTGTAGGAAGTTTTCTTTTAGCCAGAGAGTGGTTAGTTATTGGAACAAGTTGCGCTTGTCCTCGCATAACCATCCACTGCTCTGTCTGAGTTGCATTCTACACAAAGAAAAAAAATCTTGGCCCCACTGATGAGTTCAGCATAACATTAGATTAGACATGAGTGGTGCTGAACACACCTTGTTATGCACATTGGGTACTTTTATCATTGAAGCAACATTTGGATGCCACAGGTTAATGTAAAATTGTTTCCGACCAGGTAAATTCCTTTATGGCGGCTGTATATCCACTTGACAATGGGATTTTATCACATTATAATGAACCATGTCACAAAGCCAAAATTGTACAGAATCGTTTCCAGGAACATGAGAGTAAACACCCTACTGCAGTGGTCCAATCGTCAAATTTTAATCTAACTGTGCACCTGTGAGATGAGGTGAGGTGAAACGAGCTCTTCGAAGTAGAGATCCGCAAGCATCAAATTTGCAAGAACTACGAGCAATTGCGTAACATAAACCCACACCCATGTGGCACGCTTTCTACACTTTGTTGAGTCCATGCAACGACGAATCCAGGCTGTTCTGAGATCCACAGAGCGGACCTTACTCGGTACTGCAGTTGTAGTAGGTGTACCTAATAAAATACACTCAGTGTATAAGTTTGACTTCTGTAGCAGGAAGAATGGAATCTATGATTAAGGATATAGTGCAGGGTCACCTCAACAGTAATAATAAGATATAAGAGTCACAACATGGTTTTGATAAAGGAAGATTTTGTGTGACCAGTCTAGTGAGATATTATAAGGCAGCTACAGAGGAAATAGATGAAAGGTAGAACTTTGGTATAATTTACTTCAATTTTAGAAAAGATATAGGCGCAGTTCCATATGAACATATTCTGCATAAGGTGAAATGTAGCAGTGGAGGTCCAGTGTTGCAATAGATTTTATTTTTATTTTTATTAGGGGATCAGCGCCTAAAGCCATATTACTCTGTGTATACTGTCTGAAAATTGTGTCTGGACGAAAATGGTTTTTTCTTCCGAAC
The DNA here is from genome assembly GCF_048544385.1 of Mastigoproctus giganteus. NCBI lineage: Eukaryota > Metazoa > Arthropoda > Arachnida > Uropygi > Thelyphonidae > Mastigoproctus > Mastigoproctus giganteus. Next base: position 198,622,337 of record NC_143580.1, read on the forward strand.
TTCAGGGAGAAAAACCATTCTACTGTCGTCTGAGACCGACTAACTCAGCCATGTTGTGAAAAAGAAAAGAAAAAAAAGCCCACAAAAATTCCTCACGTCATCGAATGGACTCGAACTCAGGTCTTGTCCCACGCGGTATGTGGAGGACTCGATTCAATCAACTGTGCTTGCTACCCACAAGGGCACGTTCGATTGGAGTGCGTCTAGTTGCCTAGTTTATCATAAATTCAATTAATGACGTGTATTTTTTTTTTTTTTAAATAGTAACAAATAATAGCAGTTGTTAAATAATGCACTTTATGAACTCCTGCTTCCAGAATAAACTGCCCAGTGGTTTTTATCATTTCTATGTTTGTGTTCTTCCAAATAGCGGCAGCACTGTTAAAATAACAACTTAAATAGCTTAAAAATTGATGTTTATTATGCTTTTAAGAATTTTAGAAAACATCAAAAATTCTAGGCAAAGATCCTCGAAACGGTACACAATAGATTGATAAGAAAAATAATACGAATACTGAAGTATCGATAATGTATTATTTTGACACATAATAGAAGAAACTATCAGTAGGCAACCATCACGCCACCACACGCTTCCGGTTTTTCGTAGCTTTATATAGAAAACTGACAATACAAAATGATAAACGGTGACATCACCATTGCTTAGTTTAGAATTCAAAATAAAAAATGGTTTACGTTCAGTTTTTATGGTACGAGTTTTATCAATTTTTCTGCTTTCAATAGGTAAGTTTGCTCCATTATTTCGAATAAAAGACATTGAAAAAGAATTTAAAATGCAAATAAGTATCACGAGAGCACTTTATTCAGTTTAACGATAACAAATACGCTGTGGAGTAGCTAGCGCTCTCAGCTAAGCGAACCTGATATTAGGCTTGTCTTCAATGTGCGTCTCTCGACTAGGAGAACATTCTCAAATAGTAACAAAAGAAAAATCTCTTAGCGTTTAATTCATTACAGGAGAAGGAGGAGAGATTTATAATTAAAAATAAGAAAAAACTTGTTCTACATTTTTGTAATAATTGCATATAACAATGGTGAAGGATATTAAGTGTTAATGAATATAACAGATGTATCTGAGTGGATAATATTTTAATTGAATTTTGTTTAACGATCAAATGGTCTGCTTTGCTTTGTATCTTTTCAGAAAATGGTTCTTAATTAATTATTCTGAACTCGTTTTTCTTTTCTTTCCTCCCCTCTTCTCTCTCTGTCTCTCGTTAATACGGATTATCACTTCTCGCTCAACGTGCAAAAATAGCTTTTTCTATATAATAATTGAGGTAGTTCAGCAGATAAAGACCGAGTTCATCAACTCGCAAGTATGAAATTATTCTCTTTTTTTTCTACCATATGCGTGATCATGAATGCAGTGTTTTCGAGTTTGCTTAGGAAACTTGCTATTACAGCCCTGAAGAAAACTATTTTCGCCTTTTTTTTTTTTTTTTTTTTTCATATGAAGAATTTTCTTCCGATTGAATTGATGCATTTTTCGATGAAAACTTAATGCTTTTCCTGACGAAAGGGGTTCAGCGTCTCATTTATCACACACGTTTTTCCTATAAAAACATTTTCAGCTGTTAAATGAGGCTAAATTAAAGCAGAAAAACTGTATCGTTACACTAGTGATGAATGAACTATATTGAGTTACTGAGAAACATTGTGCATTTTCAAGATGGTTTCCAATATTCTAAATTGATTATTTTGAATATATTTTGGCCAAATAATTGAAATAGAAGGGAGAAGTGGGGAGAGAGAGAGAGAGAGAGAAGAAAGAAAGAAAGAAAGAAAGAAAGAAAGAAGAGAGAGAGAGATCGGGGGGGAGAGAGACCATGTTTTGAGTATCATTTGCTGTTTAATTTAATTTAATTTGCCTATTTAATTTTTGCTGTTTATTATTTGCATTTGAAAGTATAAAACACAGTTATGATGCTTAATACATTCTATATTGTACTTCAATATTTGTAGAAGAATAAGAGATATTTACCTCAATATGATACGTAGAACACTTTCACTTATGACACTCTCCAAAAATTAACACGAATATAAATTTAACGCAAAATGATTACAGTAATAAAATCAATCAAATAAAAACAATTAAAAAATAAATTTAAAAAGGTTAACGTAAATTTTGAGGAAGGAAAGTCGTTTTTGAAAATTTACGTTAAACCTTTTTAAATTTTTTAATTGTTTTTATTTGATTGATTTTTATTACTGTAATCATTTTGCGTTAAATTAGTCGTATTTTAATTTGATTTTTCAGCAGTTCCTCCCCCCCCCCACACACACCCATAAGGCCTGTCAAGATACTATATTTTCAGAACTATGTACGAGTAAAATTAAAAATTTTCACCACATTCTGCTTCCAACCTATTAATTTTTTTTCACTTCACCAGTTCATCAAACTGAAGATTCCTCAGTAATGACTTTAGAATGTGGAAGTGATAGAATGAATTTGTTAATTTAATCAGATTCACCGATGTCTCAATCAATATAAAAGTTGAAGGCTAGATTTTCGTTGTCCCGCTTAATATAAAATGCAACCCCAAATTTACATTTGTAAATCGGGATGGTTGGCAAGCCAGCTGTATAATGTATGTTAACCAGAACTAGCACGCTTCATTAGATTATTATTATTAGCCATATGGCGCAAGGAAGCCTTATGCTGCACCAGCCAAAAAAAATTCAGAGTTACCCTGAGAGAGAGAGAGAGAGAGGAGAAAAAAAATGATTATATCCCGCTGAGGACCCTGGGTGTGCCAAGCCCATACTCACCAGATGTGAGCCCCTGGTTGTGGAATTAAGTTTTATCCTATGGATCCCTTCCTGTAGTAAAATACAAAAATGTTTCAATTGCAATTCATATGAAATTAATTATTCAGAATTGCGTAATGCATTAACTTATTTTTGTACTTATGAGTTTCAAGAATGCTTGAATTAAAATTCATTATGATTAATTATTCAAATTATAAGTATATGAATTGTTTCTAAAAATTCATTAGGAAATTCGCTATTCAATTCAATGGGTACAGGTAAGATTGTAAAGTTATATCTTTGAAAAGTCTTAAATTTTATTAATACTGTCACCAAAAATTCGATAAACAACCCACTCTCGACAAGACCCGCCTGGTTAAAAAAAAAATTCTCTTTCGATACAATTTTTTATCACCTAAAGACGCCATTTTGATAAAAAAAAAAAAAAAAAAAAAAAAAAAAACAAGTGAATTATCGATATTTGCACAAGATGAGTACTATTAAAATATTATATAAAATCGAAATTATAATATTTCTGCACGTGTAAATAAATTGTAATGTGAACACTATTCACCATATGCCTTACAGGGTAGTCACACCAGGGCCTCCGATCCAGGAGCCCCAATCGAGGGATCCAACAAAGTCTCAACATAAATAAGGCCCTAACACCTTTTGCATACGGGACCCCCAAGACAAATCTTATCACTGATTTCTGCAGTTCTTCGATCAGCCTGAACTCACGCCCTTTCTTGGGGGATCAGACTTGCGAGACGTACTGTAAAATTGTAATAATCATTTGATAAAGTTTCAGTATACGGTTCGTATTAGAGAAATCTCTACAGAATCTCTTAATAAGGCATATAGTTTTTGAGGCCTTAGCTGGAATTCAATTTATGAGGTTTGTGGGTTATATCTTTGTTTTGCATCTGGAGAAAAAATGTTAGTCATACAAATAAACTAATGGAGCCCTTGATGTCTTTTGGGCCATTGACAATTTGCTGTTTTTTGTCTAGTGGAAATATAATGTAATTATTATTTTCTGGGCCAGTTTCGCTGTTAGCTTTACTTAGACAAACCCAAGAAATCCCTCATATCGTGTGCAAGGCCGCAACAAAAGTTTCAGAAATGTATACAAGTACTGAGGGAGCGTAACCAAATGCTAAGAAGGGTGAGCTACTGCCAAATGCGAATCGTGAATTACTGGGATGGATTATTTCGTGGTTTCAAGTCAGTGGCCTGCCAAATGAAATGACCGAAGAATGTTTCATCTTGTCACTGCTTAGAGACATCCAGCTCTATCTCCGTGTCACTTTGATGCACCTTCGGAGGCTACCGACAACGCATCAGAGTCGTAGGGATGTCAGAGCGGTATGTCAAGTGTCACTTAGTAGATCTTTCATAGAAACGAATTCCGCCCACCTTCGATTTTTTTGGCTTCTTTCATTAGAAGGTCGCCTGGTCGTTGTCACCCATTTCTTTCATTTTCTGTATAAAGGAGGTTAATCGTGAATCAATTAATCTGGTCGCTCAATCATTCCATGACATTCTTTAGGGCAACAAACCCATGACTTCTGCAAGAAGGTCAGACTTGCGCCGGTCTCACACAGTGTAGTACTGTAACACACTTTGTTGGTCTGCCATATACACACTGCATTACAAAAATGATGCATGTTCGAACTGAGAAAAAAAAAGTTTACTCTCTTTCCTTCTATCCCTGTGCAGCAGGAGTGTTCTGTTAGAAAGTGCATGTTTCAAAGTTAGTTCTAACCTTTAAACTGATGTCACATTTTCCCACGTGCCACTAAGACGAGAGAAACTCCAAGGTCTTGTACTTCTGCTCCCTGGAGAGTCAGCCATCATCGTTACAAAGCAGAACCCTAGAGGGATGGTCGCCAGAATAACCTGACGTAGATCTCGCGTCGCTCTTAACAGATCGATGGATGTGTAGATAAGAACCATGGGGAGCTTATAACTCTCGCGCTGCTACTACGCACTTTCGTGGCTGTCCGTTCGAAAATGGATCGTCACTGGGAAAAAATTAAAACGAGGGGAAAACTGCACGCAGTTATAAATGACCGAAAGATTCAGAGACCGTGAACAGAATTGCAGCGCGTACACCACCGTATTTGATTAGTGGGTTACAAAGAATGTCTTTATGCTGCAATTTTGGTAGCTTGTTTATAATGTATAAACGTGTTCTGCTAACTTTCTTGCAGCGTCATACAATAACATTCTATCATATTTTATAATTTGATCTTTGGGTATGCACATCGCATAGGGGTGGGGACAATCCACCACCACAATTTTGGAAACGCCCAATGCCTTCAGGACATCCAAAGAAGTCCACCGGATCATTAAATAGTTACACAATCGAAACGTTATGTATTATTATATTTTAATACTGAATGTCTTTTGTTGTTTTATAAAACCAAGTTTCATGTTTTTTTATTCACGCCATTGCTATAATTTTCATATCATTTCACCCCAGGGAATGTGCTAAATTCAACAAGAATGTACCCACTTTCCCTCGAGGAACGCGACCACGTCAGATGCCTCAAGTACGATTTCATTCGAAATTTGATCCGTGTCCTGACTTACAATTAGTTCTCTTGCCTCCATGGGTTTAAACAGAAATGCACGGTCGTATTTGTCGATACGTGCAAAACATCAAATTTTCCAGACATATACCCTTCATAGTTTATGAAAACTGGAATATATACACGGTTTTTTGTAATTTTGTAATAACTGTCTAACTTGATATGGTGCCATACTTAAGTCAAACAGAGAATGCAACCCAATAAGAGGATATATGGTACACTTGGGAATAGTATTCAGCCATATTGATCCACTGTGACATTACACTATTAGTACCAGTTGTATTCACCGAAATGCTTTGGTTTAATTTAATTTTTAATGAAAAACGAACACTCAGTGTCGGAAAACTTCCCCACCATAAATTATTTAATGGAACTGTCTGATCATTTGCAGTGTCATTATTAGTAAATCTTGATATATTGAAATGATTAAACCAGCTGGAAGCGAGAGTAAGCAGGCTACAGAACCATTAGAGTGGTTAGTGTGACAAAAGGATGAACACTGGTGAGGCAATTTGATGGGAAAGCTTTTAAGATACTCAGACCAATAAGCTTTGAAGATACTCAGGGTATATCCAATTGCATAAGTTTAAACGATTTGCATATTCGGACTCCGTGAGGTTCGTTCACCAGGAAAATTGCTGTTCATGTTAGGCGAGATCCTAGGACAGTTGGTTGATGTTAGTAGGAGCTTCTAAGCATCTGTATATAGAAAAAATTCAATGCCTCCTTCCCAAACATGAAAAGGGTGTGTGTATGTGTGTGTTTATTTTGCCTGTCCTGCTAGCTGGCGCTTGAATAAGGTCACTTTGAGGCATCAGCCTGGAATACCATATGAGGTGCCATTCCTTATGATAATTTACCACTAGTTTTTGTTCAAGGCAATCTCACCGGCCGACATTACATTGAAACAATGTAATTTCGGACAATGCTCGTTTCCATACCATTAATGTTGTCACTTTTTTCCTTTTTTTTTGTTAATGTCGATATACTTCTGTGGCTTGCTAAAATTCCCTCATATTGAGTATGTCTTGAGACATGATAATTTGAGTCATGCTAAGTCAAACCGTGGCGGTTTTAAAAGAACATTTAATCCCAGGACGGATATTCCTGAAGCTATTGAGCACTTCCTTTACCCAGTGTCAAGATGTATAATGGCTTGTATGTCTACTAGAGGATATTATACTTCGTATGGATGTTTTAATTTCTTGGGATTACTCTTAGCAGTACATACCAAACGCTTTACAGTATATACCAAAACTCAAATAAATAAATGAATACTTTTAGGGTGGGACAATTTTTCTGACATCGAGTATAATATAACAGGTTAATCCCTAATCATATGAATAAATACAAGATTGTTGTGCAACGTTAGAGACCAATACTATAACATTTACGCAGTACGTATGTAGAAGCAATTCCAGGAAAATTAATAATCTCTGTGTTTATAGATATCATTCACATCACGCATTACGTGACAAAAATATTTCACCATTCTTCCAGCAGAACAGTTTTCTTTTTTTTAATCGGGACAGTGACCGTTGGTCAACATGATGAATCCTCGCACGTCTTTTCTGCACCCTTTTCGAAGTGTTTCCTAAATGTTGCCACATCCAAGTTCTTCCGTCTATTGAAAATAGCTTATATCTCAGTTCGTCGCTAAAAAGAATAATTTCTGTTCCTATAGAGACTAGTAGTAGTTTTTGCTGTAGGGTTCTAAGCACATCAGCAACTTAGGGGCCAGTTCACGGGCCAATTTGCATGTTGCGCCGACTGAAAAACACGGAATAACTGACTGGGAGGGGAAACCTTACTCCCTATGCTTGAGATCAGCTAAATACAGCCTCGATTGAAGAGGGCTTAAGGAATCTCTCCAGTCTTCGACGAAATCGGAACCAGACCTCACCAAACGAGTGACAAGTGGCGAAACCACTATACTGTCAGGGAGGGCCCAGAGGGTTCGGTACTATGCGACAGGTCCCAAGTAACCTTCCTACAAGATTTTGCATATTTACAGTAACAAACTGTTTATGTATGTTTTCGGATCCCTTAGGTGATTCTTTAACATTTCTTGACCAAACAACAATCCCAATGGGAGGTCTCTATCAAAACAAGTAGTGCTACTAGTCGATGTTGAACGATGGCATCAACGAATTAGCCTTTCACTTGCATACAACGTTCCAGATGGAGGACATGTCCGAAACATGTTGAGCTCTGAAGCCTGTTGTACACTAAATTCTGTAATATCATTTCATCCCATCAAATGTTCAATTCTAAGCTTGTTTCTGCATGCCATGCCGATTGTAAATAACGCCTTTACCCCCTGCAACTCAATTTTTCTTTACCTTACTGCCTTCTACAGTATTGCATGACATGTATTTATTGGTGTCCCGATACTTTTGGTAACATCTATGTACATAGTTTTCTTCGTTCTGATCGTCTTTTTGCTGTTCCAAAAATGCGCCCTGCCTCCCGTTCACCCCCCCTCAAATTTGTTGGAACAGCCGATCTTTTAATAAACATAATTTATATTTAAATAGGCTTATCAACTTCCTTACTACTGTGGTACGTCTTGCCACATTGTCTGTTCAGGACAAATGGGCCCCGATTTTTAATGTCACGTTTGGGCTATTTATCAATAGTTGTTATTGCCCGTTAACTCTAAAGGTGAAACGTTCGTTTTCTAGCCTTTAAACGTATGAAGGGCGTTACTGTATCAGCAGCAACTCATTTCCAAGAGGAAGGGGAATGGAGAAATAAAACGCTATCTGGAAAAATACAGAACTTATCTGCACCCGTGCATTCACTCCCCCAAACATCCATTCTCTTACGGCACTAACCTTCCATACTTGTGTTTTACCCCCTCTCCTCGCTTCCTCCCCCTTTTCTTTCCACATTTCTGTGCTACACAGTTATCTTCACTTCCTGTCTGTGCTTCGAAATATTTCACGCCGCTCAAGGCACTAGTGACGCGCGCGCAAGATTTAAAATGACATTTAATAAGTCGAGGCAGGTTTTGATAAGGTGCAACATCTGCTAGCTTCTTCCAGACTTTACAACACCAGTCGTGGCCTGTTGACAAATTGCCTTCAGCTAGAATGTACCCAAACGGATAGGCTGATACGCGTAATGTTCCCTTCGCTCTGCAGGGAGATCGACACAGTATAAGGGCCGTTAGTCTGTGTGTTTGTATCGAGAGGTGTGTAAGCGAGATATTTAACGACAGTAATTAGTAGGTGATAATGGACACATTGGCAACAAAAGGAGAAAGGAAAAATAACCGAAATTGTACGCATTTCCTGATATTAGAATGGTCTTTAGAATATAACTGGTAGATGGCCCTTTGTTGAACTCATCCAGAATGTCAGTACTAACAAGTACGCAGCTCAAAGGGCCGTTTACCTTAAGGCAGTGGAAGAATTAGCAACTTCATTTCTCTCCGACCTAAAATAACGAAAGATCTTAAGTTGTTTGAATTGCAGTGGTTGGTGATGGTTGCCAAAAGGTGTATATAAAAGAGCTATCCTGTTCTGGCCTACTGCCACTGAGACTAGAAAAGAATGCATGAATGACGCACAGTTCAACATACCTTATTTGTTAGACAACATTAATTCTATTTACGAGTCTTCCTGCATACAAAGATTGGGTTATTGAAAAAAAAAAGGCAATTTATTCTCCATAAAACTTAACACGGCCCTGTCATCCGATTTTGTCTTGTCCAAAAAATGGACCAAAATCTATCATAAAATGAAGATTTTAAAGCTGAAAAAAAAAACTTATCAACCTTTTATAATTAAATTTGGTCTTGTTTCCCCACTATTTATTTATCTTTTCTGTTTGTTGTAACCGTGGGGATAAAAAAAACTTTTTTATCCCACGAAGACGAAAACTTTATCTGGGTGAGTGCCGAAAATGAGGGATGTGGAAAAGGGCATTATTACCATAACAGACAGAACTGGAAATTGTTTGGATACGGTTATCCAAATATTAACACGACATAATTATTAAACGTAATTTGAAGAGTGCAATCATTCCTCAAATCGATCAATTCTTGCTGCTCCTTCAAAGACAATTGGGAAGTTTCGAAAACGGATCTCTCACCCAATAAAAACATTTAACATCGATTGATGGAAAGTATTGTTGAAGATTTTGATCAAATAGTGTGAACGAATTTGTGATAAGTTCTATAATATTATCATTAAAATTTGTTTTTGCAGTTAAAGGGAACTATAGAACTTCGGTGAAAAGACACCATTCTTTGCTCATAATAGAGAACTACAATCGTACAAATATAAAAGGCACCGGTTTAATTGTATCTCGTATTGTGACTACCTTCACAACGAGTTACCATATACTACACTACCTCGAATAAGCAGGTACCCTTGTGTTACAATCATGCAACACCAGGGTACCTGCCCACCCATCCACGATAGGCCAACAAGCCTTGAAACAGTGCCGTCTGGGTGGTGGTACCCACTGAGAATAAGTAACAGTAGTCTTCCCCATTGGTGAAGCGTTACTTATTGAGGTAGATGAGATGAGATTTACTTTTCAATAAGATGAGACTTACTGTTCTTTGCCACTAACTCAGCAACGAGATAATTGCCTTCTTGGGCTTTCTCAGAAATTTTAACCGATTTCAAAAATCTCTCCGTTTGTATTTTTTTAGAAGCCAAAAACCTTAAAGTAATCAGCTATTTTGTTTTAAAAGACTCTTGTGCTTTCTCGCAAAATGGTGTTCCAGCTTGTTTGGAAGCATTGATTCATTTTTAAGCCTCTAACCACATATAATACAAAGTGACACAGGTCAGTCTGCGTTGCTAAATAATTTTCATTGTATATACGGTAAGTTATCATTGCTTTCTTGAGATCATTGTCTAGATTAGTTTTTGAGCTAATGTTAGAGACTAGAGTTGTAGAATCTGCGTCAGAATGTCCCTTACTTTTTATAGACTGTTGCTTTCTTCCTGTTAGCCTAATTCGCCTTTTTCTGATAATTTATCCATGGTTATTTTTCTTATTATTTCATAAAAGTAAATTAAATTTTTAAATGTTAACTCAAAAATAAATACGAATTTAATATCTCTCATACATTAAAGTTTTCCTCCTAGAGATATTTATTCGAGCCAGTGGGAGAAGAGGGGGAGGCAATTACGTCACTACAAATGCAATTAATTATTGACAACTAACTGCCTCCATAACGTTCACCAACCTCGTGCACGTGCTTCCTTCTCTAACATTTGATGTTCCATTGTAACGTTTTTTGTACATTAATTAATATTGTATACAGTATTTGTAAATATTTCAGTATTTTAGACCTGCTTTTTTCGGATGCAATAATATACCTCATGCATTATGGAACCAGAAGCAAAAAGCCTTTTCCTAAGCGACCTATGTAAATGTAGGTAAATAATTACATAGTGATATTTGTTCGACCTTGAGAATGCCGATCGCTACAAATGCACAGGTAAATAATTAATAGGTCGATTTCCTGATTAGATATCGATCAGTGCGTATCGACAGGTCTTTTACGTAGAAAATATTTGACTTACTCCATATACTTCTACATTTTTACGTAGAAAAGCGTGCGCGGGGGTGGGCAAATAAAGCGAGTAGGGGGGCGAAATCCCCTAGTATATTGAAAATACTCATGCGTGTCATAAAATTCCAATAAAATTAAGAACAAAATACAGTATTGATCTCATTGAATTTTTGCTTTGCTCCCATTACTAGTATTAGCATTAGTAGAGAGGCATATGATGCAAGAAAGCAAGCTTATGCAACATCAGCCAAAAAAAAAAAAAAAAAAAACACTTCCATTTCACCCCTCCGTTCGTTCGAAATATCTGTCCAACTGAGCCTTAAATTTATTTAGGCTATCAACTTCCACAACAAGGGATGGAAGTCTGTTCCACCAACCAAATATCCGCTGGCTAAAGGCAAATTTCCGCACATCTATGCTACAGCTGTCTTTCCTCAATTTGAATTTATGCCCTCTCAGGTGATTATTCTGAGCAAGAGGAAGAATCCCATCGGCATTGAGCATGCTCAAACCATTCAAGGCTTTATACACCTCTATCAGATCACCTCGCTGGTACCTAGTCTCCAGACACTGTAATTTGCAAAACTTAAGCCTTTCTTGGTAAGAGCAACCCTTTGTTCCATTCACTAATCTTGTTGCCCTTCTCTGTACAGTACTCGTTCCAGCAGCTCTTCATCCTTCTTGAAATGAGACCTCCAGACCTGTATGGTACTCAAGGTGTGGCCTGACCATTGCCTTATACAAGGGAATAATCACCTCCTTATCCCTGCTAGAAAAATTCCTGTATATCATTGACAAGACACCATTAGCTACTCTTGCAACCTGTCTGCACTGCTCAGAAAACTTCATATCTGCCTGCACAATTACCCCCAGGTCCTTTTCATTCTCTACCACTGTCAGTGTAGTACCACAGAGTTGATACATTACTCTGGGGTTACTGTTTCCCATATGTAGTACTTTACGTTTGTCAATGTGAAACTTCATTTGCCACCTCTCAGCCCATCTGCTCAACCTTTCCAGATCCTGTTGCAGCAGCATACTGTCAGTAGTTCCTTAACAACCCTGCCAACCTTTGTATCGTCTGCAAACTTTGACATTAAGCTTGATATACCATCATCAGTATCATTTATAAATACAGAAACAATAATGGACCTAACACTGAACCCTGAGGGACTCCACTAATAACATTAGTCCACGATGAGCAGTGTCCACTGATTACCACTCTCTGTCTTCTCCCCCTCAACCACCCCTTTATCCATAGCAGCAATTTGCCTCCCATGCCACACTGCTCCAATTTGTGCAGCAGTCTTCCATGTTCAAAGTATCAAAAGCCTTTCTAAGATCCAAATATATAATATCAAAGTTATTATTCCCTGCATCCAGTTCTTTTGTGACTGCATCATAGTATCCAATCAAATTGGTCAGGCAAGACTTTCCCTTAACAAAACCATGCTGTGTCCGAGCTATAACCGAAGTCTTGTCTAGATGATCCTGCAGTGCTTCTTTAATCAGTGCCTCCATTAATTTTACTGGAACAGAAGTTAAACTCACAGGTCTATAATTACTTGTCAGCCTTCACAGGTCTATAATTACTTGTCAGCCTTTGATCCTCCTTTGTGAATTGGAGTCACACTTGCACATCTCCAGTCTATGGGTACCTCCCCTGAGTCCAAGGAAGCTCTCATAATTATGGGTAAGGGTTTGCTTACTTGCTTTGCTGCCTCCTTTAATATAACTGGATAGATCCTATCCACCCCAGGTGCCTTTCTTGTGTTTATCTTCAACAATTTCTCCTCCACTTTACTCTCAGTTATTACAAGATTATCTAATTAAGTTAGCTCCTTAACTAACTGCAGAATGTTGAGTACTTGAACTTGTCACAAAGATTACTGGCTTACCATCGTAAAGCCCTCGTGGATAGCACGGTTGGTAGGATCTCCGGCCTCCACATACCGGGTGGAAAACACCTAAGTTTGAGTCCCGTCGATGGCGTGAGGCATTTTTCACAACTTGGCTGAGTTAGTCGGTCTCAGGCGAGGGTAGCATGGTGGTTTCTCCCGGAAACTCGAGTTCTTCGTCCAGCAAACAGAAAATCGACTTCGGAACCCACTAAATTTACAGACAATATGGCCAATTGGCCATAGTCCCTGATTCTTCTAAAACTCTACAACAACAATCATCGTAAAATGTTAGTAATTGAAACAAGGCACAACTCTTGTTACTGGGCAAACGTATACTGAACCTGATTATAAGGTTACTCTGATCCATTAAAGGTGAATGATTTGTTTCACATAATAAAATCCTTAAAATTGCCAAAGCAGTTGAGATTTACTAATTCAATTTTTAAAACGATTACCAGGTTGATGTTTTATAGAGAAGTATAATTTGTTCTCGAAAAAATTAGTTATATTAGTTAAATGTGTAAAAAATATATACGTACTTTCTTAATCAAAAAGTTCCGTTGGTCGTAGTCTTGAAAATCCCCAAATGAATAAGTCCTTTAATAATAATTTGAAAAAAAAAAAAAAATATATATATATATATATATATATATATATATATTTACACTAAATATTGATGCCACTTCAATATGGCTTCTCTCACGTAGGTGTCACATAAGAAGCGGTTAAATGTAAATCTTCCTCAAATGTAAATGAAAAGAAATCCAGCAGCTGGTACTCAACAGAATAAACCACTCCAAACGTATTACATCCAAATGTAACAAAGATTTCCATATCGATGAGAAGATATTTCAGGAATGGGTATCTGACTTTCAACCGGGTGCCATCAGACCCCAAACCTAAGTGATTTCGTCATGCACTCCAGATAGCCCCTTTCAATTATAACTCTAACAAAACAACACCTTATAAATACCGTCAATAGACTTCCCAATAAATCTACAATTGGTCTTGACGGCTTCCCTCTATTCATGGTTAAAGTGTGTAGTGCCTTCATTGTGGAGCCCCTATTTGTAATCTTTAATCGCATATTGAATTGCGGATCAATCCCGACAATGTGGAATCACTGCAGGGTACAACCTATACCCAAAATAAGGAACCTAAAGACTTGAGACCGATCTCAGTGGGCTGCTCTCTATTAAAAGTATTTGAGAAAACTATCTTATCAGCAGTGATCGACCAATGCTTCTCTCATAGACCTAAACATCTGCATACTGTGATCCCCAAAAGATCTACATATACAAACCTACTGGACATCCTATTTAAACTTCAAACTGCTCTCAACAGTAAATCTCAGCTGGACGTCATCTTCCTTGATATTTCATCTACTTATGATAAGCTCTCAATTCCCTCTCTCATCTACATTCTAGAAAAGTACTTTGGCATTACGGAAAGCCTGCTGAAAACCATCAACCTCATTCTTACACCAAGACAACTCATCATCAGCTATAAATCCTTCCAAGAGGGGCGCATTATAACGAGAGGAGTACCGCAGGGATGTGTCCTGTCCGATCTACTGTTCGCCGCTGCTCTTGAACCTTTCTTCGCAAGGTACACTGATTTCTCATCATATGCAGACGACCTCAAATTATACATAACATCTAAAGACGCTGAACAAATTCACCTGACAAATCAGCGAGTCTCCGTCCTGATCGGCAGCCTTGTAGCCTATCTACTGCAAATAGGTCTGGAACTAAATGTATCAAAATCAGTTCAACTTACCTTTACAAAAAAGAGAATCAAAAATGACATCACAACGGTTTACAGATAAGTGAAGTCTCACACCGACTTCAGCATGACTTGGGACGATGGCCTCACTTTTCAGAACCATTTTTCTACCATGAAATCGAAGAATTTCTCGGCGATGTGGGCAATTCGACAGGAGCTGACAGGGTTACTGAACGTCGAGGTAGTCGGAAGATAGGTCCAGCGGTGCCCACAACCTATCGCACTCTATGCATCACCAATCTGGTCTTCTGCCCGGACATTGTACATAAACAGATTCCTGGCAGTAGAGTACTGGGTAATGCGATGGATGAACAGGGTCAAGGGCAACGCATTCACCATCTCCAGGGCTGTTTTATATACCAACTTAAATATCACCGCCAGGAGAGTTCACATTGCATCCAGGAATATTCTTTATCAGATGCTTACCGGTGTGTTTGATGCCCCCAGGCTTCGAGGACTTATCTCTACTCCAGGTGCTGGACGCAGTAATGACAACCCCTACCTACCATTGCATTCTATACTGTGAAACCTGTGCTGTCTGAAGAATTTCTTCCCAAACAACTCGGTCAACCTTTTCAATTCATTGGCAATAGACCCTGTGAAATACTCCGAAAGCAAGCAGTACAGAGTGAAGAGCCTCTCTGAAGCACACGGCTTACTTAAACTATAATCTTTTAAATAATTGTAATCGCGCATATTTGTACAACCTTCTTGTATTGTAAATATTGCAATTCTTGCATTTTTGTACACCCTCCTCGCCGATCGGCTGTGTATACGGGGGAGGGGGAAAGCAAACACTTGCTACTTTAATAAACATATTTAATAATAACACAGTAGCACCGAAATATCCTCTACCGTGAGATGCGGTTCGAATCCGTTCGATATACAGTACTGAGCAAGAGGAAGAATCCCATAAGAATTGATCTTGCTCAACCCATTCAAGGTCTTACACACCTCAGTCAGATCACCTCGCAGGTGCCTAGTCTCCAGCGCTGCAATTTGCAGACTTAAACCTTTCTTGGTAAGAGGCCCCTTCGTTCCCCTCACCAATCTTGTTATTAGTGCTATTACTTTGATGCGGAATTAAAATTCGCCTTCGAATGGTTTTTAGAGTTAATTAATATTAATTAACTCAAAATTATTTATAGAGTTGATACTGTATGACTATACTAAAATTAATAATATGCATGATTTATTGTTATTGAGCATTAATCGATGATTTATCAAACATTGTCTCTTGTACAGATAGGGAGGTCATAATCCCACTGTACAAGGCAATTGTAAAACCACACTTTGGAGCGCCGTTTTCAAGTATGGAAACCTTATCCGAAAAAGACAATTGGGACGTGGAAAGAAGTCATTAAGCTTCTTGAAAGGGTTTAAAGACGAACAACTGGCATGGTGAGATCTGGAAAAGGGCGACCGTACGTGGAAAGTCTCCGATTATGTAGGCAACCAGGCACCTTAGAGGCGACCTGATTGAGGTTTATAAGGCTTTGAGGGCTTAATAAAATGAAAGAAGGCGAAATTTTCATTGTTATAAAGAATTCCAAAACTAGGCCATAAATTCAAATTACAGGAGAAGAGGCTTAGACTAGATTGTAGGAAGTTTTCTTTTAGCCAGCGAGTCGTTGATAATTGCTGCGAAAAGTTGCCTTCGCAGTTAGTTGAGGCTGACAGTATGGATAAATTCAAAAGACATTGGATAGTTTGTATTTTCTTATATCCCTTTTTTTTTTCTTTTTTTTTTGCCAGTGCAGCAAAAGCCTGTGGCTTCTTTGCACTATATGGTGAATACTATTACTATATTCAGTGAAAGAAATCATTTTAAAAAAGTGAAGGAAAATGGCAACAGAGAAATGGTTTTCACTTTTTTGTCTTTCCTTAAAATAAAATTTTAGATCTCGCAAAACTCCAAAGATTAACAGAAATTAATTATCGGGGTGGTCACCCATTGGATGTAAAAATTAATTTCCAAATGTTAGGTTTCGTTAAATCTCCATAACAAAACATTAATGAAACTTAAACTAGGCAGTTTTACATTCATATAATTT
The DNA here is from genome assembly GCF_048544385.1 of Mastigoproctus giganteus. Lineage (NCBI taxonomy): Eukaryota > Metazoa > Arthropoda > Arachnida > Uropygi > Thelyphonidae > Mastigoproctus > Mastigoproctus giganteus. Next base: position 198,638,982 of record NC_143580.1, read on the forward strand.
AAAATAGATTTAAGTTCACATTAAATTACTTATTACGAGGTAAATATCTTATTAATTCATTAATGGTATAAAGTAATACGTTCACTTATATTATAAAGAATGCAGCTACGTTTATATCCTTTTTCGATTCCGAATTTTAAAAACAGAATTTCAGCAGCTGGTAACCGACCATTAGTACTTAACCATAAAACGACATCGATTTGTGGGTTAACCCTTTCACGCGTTGGCACATAATACCAGTATATACGAGGGGTTTCTGAAAAGTAAGGAAACATTTTTTTTTTCTCGACGATGTTTAATAATACGAAGTTGAAATTACACACCAAGAAATAAGTGAACATGCACTAATTCTCCACAAAGTCTCCAGTTTTATTGATGCACTTGTCTCAACGATGGATCGGTTTATCAATACCAGTACTGAAGAAATCCGTACCCACACGCAGTAACCAACATCGCACCGCCTGATGAACTTCCTCATCCGTGGTGAAATGCTTTCCTGAAAGGTGTTTTTTCAGAGGGCCGAACAAATGGAAGTCTGAAGGTGGCTAAGTCTGAGCTGTAGGGGGGGGGGTGTAAGGTGTAAGGTGTATTTAGTGTCAGACGGCACCAGGGGTTTCCCCCATCTCCGTGTTGCTTTCATTGTGGGTGTACCAGTTCACTGGGAAATGCCAGCGATTTAAAAGTGTGTGGGCTTTGTATCTGTGTGATGTCGTGTACCGTTGTTCATCTGGTCGTTTAGCCGCTGGACCCCTGCTGAGGCCCAACGTTGCCCCACCTTCGCCCCGTGGAGGCAGACCAGGAACCCAGTAGTTTTAGTTTCACTCTGGCAGGTCCTGCCACCTAATTTCCTGAGATTTCAGAGGCTAGGACCTAAAAAAAAAAAAAAAAAAAACGCGCGCGCTCTTTTATATGCACGTATGTACTGACAGAGACATATATCCATCATCGTCGGTTTGATGATCGTTAGGTGAGGGGGATAATGCTTGCATAATAAAGGCCGAAAGAATGGGCGAACGGGAATTTTGACATAATTACGTTTTTGTGTGTGGGACATTCACTAGCATAAAGATAGAGTGGGTGGGAGACTGAAGGCTGGGGGGGTTAAGGCAGAAATATGGGGATGATAGAGTAGGCAACCCCAGAAGTCAGTGAGGCATGCCCATGCCTCACCAGGAGAAAGTAGGGGGCGCCGGGGGGACCGTCCCACCACCGGCGCAGGGGAGGGGGTGGAAAGGCACCAGGCAAGGGAGCCCGGTGAGCTGAAGAACAGATGTTCTTTGGTTATAATGGTAGTGGGTTGTGGGCTGCGGCCATTTGGTTTCTCCTCGTCGTCCTCCTCGTGAACAGTGCCTGTGCATAATCCGAGAAGGCTTGATACTCCTCCTTCGTGTCTAGGAGGTGATGTTCTTGTCCCTGTGGTAAGTAGTGGATTCTGGTGAGGAAAACACCACGTAGGTCTTCATAGAGCCTGCAGTCATACATGAGGTGCTGCCAGCTCTCCAGCCCCCCGCAAGTGCAAGTTGGATCAACCTGAATCCCAAGTAGAGACAGTTTGGCATTTATAGCTCCGTGTCCAGTTAAGAGGTACGTTGCTTGTAGACCTGGGGAGAACCAGATGGGTGAGGTTGGGTAGTTTTGTTCAATATTGGGTAGAAATTTCTTTGTGATCTCTCCCTTTTGAGAGTTGCTCCACCTTTCCTGCCATGCCTGCTGCAGGTGAGTTTGTATCCTCTTCTTTTCCACATTTCTGTTGCTGGCTAGGTCAATAGTGAACCCCAGAAAAGTCTGTGGGGTGCCTTTGTCTAGGTAGTATAGTAGGCCGCGTTGTATGATTTCTAGGTCCAGCGGGAGAGTGCCTGTGAGCACTTGCAGGGCGTGGGTGCTCACCGTGCGGCAAGCGCGAGTGATGGTTAGGAGGATGGATCTGTGAATTTGGTCCGTGATACGTCTGTTTACTGCTGTTGTAGTTTTTTGAAACCATGCACCGGATGCGTAGGTGACGATCGGAGTGAAGATAGCTTTGTAGAACAGTTTGAGGACTCGCTTTTTCAAGCCCCATTCTTTACGCGTGACCCTGGCAACCATGGCTGCGTAGCGTCTTATTTTTTTACGGAGATATTTCAGATGGTCCTGAAATGACAGGTTTTGGTCCAATATCACGCCTAGGTATTTCAGTTGGTTAGAGAATTTGATTGTTTCCTGCCCAATTTTTATTTGCGGAGGCCGCCTAAGATCAAGGCGTCCCTTTAGTAGGATGGAGTTTGTTTTTGTGGAGGATATTTTGAGTTGATTTCGGTTTGCCCATTCTTGGAGAGTGGTCAGGGCCCGATTTGCGAGGACCTCTAACGCAGCTCTTGAGTTTGCCTGTATTGTGAGAATGAGGTCGTCCGCAAATGCCTGAGATTGTACTTCATTGAGATCGATGTTAAGAAAGGTGTCCAAGACAATATTCCACAGTAGTGGGCCAAGGACCGAACCTTGAGGGCAGCCCCGATGGACATGCCTGGAGAGTGTGCCATAGGGGGCGGTGACTTTGATGGTTCTGTTGCTTAGGTAACTTTTGATGGTGTTATAGAGATTTTCCGGCATGTTGGCTTCGCGCAACCTCGCCAGGACGCTCGGCCACCAAACTGAGTCGAACGCCCCAGCGAAGTCGACGGCTATCACTAGGAAGTACTTTGTATTACATCTGTTTACCTTGGTCAGGAGGTGAGTTAAGGCATCCACGGCGGAGGTTCCCCGTCTGAAGCCGAATTGGTTTGCTGAGGCCAGGCCTGCCTCATCATAGTAATGTTGGATCCCTGTGTAAAGTAGTCGTTCAAATAGCTTACTGATAACTGTCAAAAGTGCAATGGGCCGATAGGAGTCTGGAAGGTGTGGTGGCTTTGTTGGATTCTTTAGGATGAGTTTAACGTTTGCCATCTTCCAGGAATTCGGGAAGATACCTTCTCTGAGACAGAGGTTATATAGGTTTAGTAGTAAGTTCGGAGCGTACTCTACCGTTTTTTTGATAATTTCGGGTTCCAGAAGGTCCGGTCCAGGGCATCTATTTCCCTTTATTAGGTCTGCTGCATTGCTGATCTCTTCCATGGTGAAAGGGTGCTCTTTTGTTGCCGTTTGATGAGTTTCGTTGGCTTGGCAAACTCGGCTCTGTTCTGTTGTCATTGTTTGTATCTCTGGATGAAAGGCAGCGTCAAGGATATTGTTGATGGTGTGTTCCCAAGTGATAGTCAAGTTTCCTTCAGGTGTTTTAGTGGCTTCAACTACTTCCCCTCTGGGAAGTTTGTTGGTGACGATCTTGTATACAAGTCCCCAAGGGTCCTTGTTTCCAGTGGTGGAGACCAGGCGCTCCCAGGATTGGTTTTTGCTTTCTCTAATTTGTGCTGTATAGGCGTTTCTTGCCTCTTTGTAGCTCTGTCGTGGGGTTTCAATTTCCGCCATCGGCCAGGAGCGTCTGGCTCGCTGGAAGGCCTTTCTTCTTTCCTGTGCCTCCTTCCTGAGTCGCTGGAGGTTTTGATTCCACCAGGGCACTTTCCCTGGTGTTGGATTTTTCTTCCTGATGGCTGTGTCGCTGGCTTGTTTTATGATTTCAGTCGTTTTAATTTGGAGGATTCTTGGGTCCTCGATACGTTGGAGTTCTCTCTGTCGTTGTTGTATGCTATTCCGTAGGGTGGTCTGGAAGAGTTCCCAGTCTGCCTTTGCTATGGCATATCTATGGGCAGTTTGTCTGTTCACAGGTACTGTGGCCAGTGATTTGTTTAGACTGAACGTAATGGCGCGATGATCAGACGTTGTCCAAGCCTCACGGACGGTCCATTTGGAAATGTTGTTGGCAGCATTCTTCGTTGCCATGGTAACGTCTATAGTGGCCTCCCATAATGTGTTGCAGAATGTAGGCAGATTGTTGGGTAAGTTTAGTACAGTTAGTGTTGAGGTTGCCAGGAACTCTTCCAACTTGGTCCCGTTTCTGGTACCCTGTCTATCTGGAGTATGGCTGTGCCACATTGGCGACCGGCAGTTAACATCTGCTCCCACGATGATTTTTGCATTTGGGAGCATATCACTAGCCAGACTTAGGTACCTTACTGCGAAGTCGATGTCCTCACCCGGACGGCAGTAAAGGGCTATGACATAAAACGCGCCCAAGGCCGTAGTGAGTTGGGCACATGCGGCCCAAGATGTGCATAGCTGAGTGATTTTGGTCACCGTTATATCTGGGTTTCTTACCAAAATCGCTGTCCATGGGGTGTCATCCCCCGTTTGGACTACTTATTATGTTATGGGATAGCCCCTGACAGCCTTCATATGTACATATGGTTCTTGTAATATTACTACATCAATGTTTTCTTCTTCCGCCTTCTTGCGGATTTGGTCGGCGACCGCCTTGGCTCTATGTGCATTTATCTGCATGAATTTAACCTCTGTGATGTTATATTTTTTAGGATGTGTTCCCATAGTTGAGTCTTGATTGGAATAAACTCTTTGCTTTCAGGTATGTAGGACATTGACCATCTCTGATTGAATGCGCGCTATCTAACTTTAAACTCTTGCAGTTTGCACAGGTTGGGTCGGTGTTTTTGTTTGGGCAGTCACGGAAGGCGTGACCTTTTGCCGAACAATGCCCGCACGTGGGAATTGTCTGGGTGCATGTGTGGGTTGTATGCCCAAATTTGCAGCACCTGTAGCATTTGGGCACAGTCACATGCTCCCGAAAGCGGTGACTGCCCCAGTTAACATAGATTCTGTTCTGGGTGCTTAAAGCCCTCCATGCCATGGGCGCGAGCTCGACAACCCAGTTTTGGTGGCTTCCGTCTCTTGACTTGGTTATGTACTTGGGAGTCACTAGGTCTTCCTTATTCCTGTCCGGAAAAATGGCCTGTAGATTTCTTTGGAATAGCTCCTCTGATAGGTGATCTGGGGTAAGGTCTTTGGCCAGGTCATATATTACGATTGAAAGGCCTTGGTTTTTGGGCGCAGCAGCGGTTAGTCCTAGTTCAGGTATTTTCGGATTTTCTATTATTCTTTGTGCTTCCTCTCTTGTTTCCGTTTCTATCAGTAGTCCGACATTCCTTGTTTTCCTTACGGCCTTTATTCTTGTTGTTTTAAATTCTTCGTTTAGGTTAGTCATTATTTGGGATTTGAGTTGTTCACTGGACTGGTTGTCGTGGGGTTTTGTTGGTCGTAGGACCACTAAGTGTGGTTGTTTAGGTAGGATCTTTCTTTCGAGTTCGGGTGCTTTGCCGGCCACTATCGAGTCACTTGCTGGTGTCCTCAGCGCTTGTGCATACGACGGAGCGCGCTGTAGCATTTGTTTATCTCCATCCATGTTTCGTGCTTCCAATATTGCCTCTGCCTTCTGTAGTTGGCCGAATGTGTTCATTAAGATGGCTTCAAGTTTATTCCATTGGTGTACGATTTCTGCTCGTAATACGGATGTTATTTTGCTGCAGTTTTCCTTCATCAGATTTTCTAAGGCCGTTCGCAGCAGTAATGTTTGCTCTGGAACGGTTCCCTTTGGTAGTGTTGGATCGAGTTTAGCATTTTCTGAAGGCTTGGGTTGGTCATCTGTCCCTCCTGGGTGTTCATGCTGATCCTTTATTTGGCTGGTGCTCCGGGTTTTCCGGTCAGATTTTGGTACTGTTCCATTTTTGGTTTTTCTTTTGGCAATTGGTCTATGATCCTCGGCCTCTTCCTGTTTCTCTTCAGTTTGGCTGAGGGTACCAATCTCAATGACTTCCATGTCGTTTTCATGCATTTTATTTGTTTTCCGGATAATCGGAATTTTCTGGTTTATCGAGGTGCTGCTGTTTTCCTACACAGGTCTCTTCGGGAGTCGCTGAGAGATGCCTCGCACGAGTCCGTACGTTAATTTGGAGAAGTATACTACTATGTGTGTGTTTTTCCTTCCCCCACCAAAACACATGGGGGGAAACAGCCGAGGGTAGAAATTCCCCTAGGATGATGGGAAATTTTTCCTTAGCGGTTTCTGAGGACGCTAAAGATGATGGTCAGATGAAAAGATCAAAAAAGTTGGTAAATGCACGAGAGAGAAGTTCCACTTCACCATGAAAGTTTATGGTAGAGAGGGGGGGGGGGCAGTCACTGAACGCATAGTTTGTAATTAAAGGTTAACTCAGTCGCAAGAAAGTTGGGGCTCTCGTTCAGCCCAGGGTACACACTATTTGGGGGATCCTTCCCCAGTCAAGGGCCAGATCCTAGCGCGGCAGCCGCGTTATACAGGAGCACTTCTCTATTTTCCCTTCGCGAGCCGCATGGTGACCATACAGTCTCGCAAACAAAGGAAAACAGAGAATAACGCTAGTATCTGGCGTAAATCCCAAAAGAAAAGCAAAGGTTTCTCACCAAGGCACTCCAATAAGGTTAGTCTTCTTGTGGAAATACATTGTAGCACTTACACTGTTGATTAAATACTTTTTTTTTTTTTTTTTTTCCTAATTTCCAATGTTCAGTTTCTTAGAACGAATGTCACGAAACTCCTCAGGCACTGTAATCGGCTGATACGTATTTTCCTGGAGTAAACAATATTCCCTGTGGGAACGGGGTTATTCTTCAAAGGGACAGTGAAATGAAGGTCAATCTCTGTTGCAGGTGCAAGAACGTAGAGTGTCTTCGTTCGCACGTTAACCCTTCAGGCATTTATTCCAACTGCTATTGTAAGTTGCAGGCTTATCATGTGGAAGGAATGCGAACTTCCGTATAGAAAATTTTGAAACAAATATGGATATAAAAAATCACCTGATCATACTAGACATCAGAAGGCACTCGAATTGGATCATGCATGACATCTGGATTCTATCAGTATAAAAATTCCATACTATGGAGCCAGAGATCACCACTTAAACACAATAATGCGGAGCACTGATTTAACCAGCCGCACGTATGATTTCAAGGCTACTTCCCCCAGGGGGGGTGAGGATGTGAGGATGTCAGGATTATGGCTCAACCATTCACGAGTGGCGTGGGCAGTGTGTGGAGTTGCGTTGTCGTGCAACAAAATCACGCCGCTTGTCAGGAGTCCTGTTCGTTTGATACTCTCTAGCAATTATTATCATACGGAAGTGACCTACGTATTATATTCAGGTGAACTTCTCATTATTTTACAAACACCAGTGTACATACCAATGGGTTTCCGAAAAGTAAGGTAACCATTTTTTCTTAATAATGGTGAATGTTTATCCATTTCTTAATAATGGTGAATGTTTTTCAGTTTTTCCAATGTTGCACAGTAAAGCTGTGCATTGATTGTTCCTTCATCCCTTCGGCAAGAAATCCATCAACAGAACACTGTGGCCATGACTTTTCGGACATTGGGAACAGTTTTGAATTTTTTGCGCACAGGAGATTGTGGATGTTTCCAGGTCATGGAGTCTTGTTTGCTCTCCCTGGTAAAGAAACCCACGTTTCGTCTGCTGTGACTATGCGAGCGAGAAAATCCTCTCCTTCGTCGCTGTATCGCAACAGGCTCTCCAGACACATCCCCATGCGTTTTTCTTTGTCCTCCTCTGACAATTGTTGGGGCACCCAGCGGCAGCACTCCTTTAGAAAGCCAAGGACATCGTGTACAATTTCGTGAACAGTCGACTTAATCACGATCACTTTGTGCAATTTCACTCGCCTGTTTTCCAGAACTTAATGCGCAAAATGTTGTCTTCTGTCTTGTTCGATGATAGCCTACCCGCCCGATGTCGATCTGCAATGTCAACATGGCCCGCTTTAAATTCATTGCACCAAAAACACACCTGCTTCTTTGTCATCTTTCCGCCATACACAGCAACTAGCTCACAGCGAATGTCACTTGGTGAAGACCCTTTTGCTTGCAAAAAGTGAATAACTTCACGAACACCTGTTTTGGACCACACTCGCACGGTAGTAGCCATTTTTCAACTGGAATCTGCTCTGAGGTGACAGTACCGCAGTACTGCGCTGCACTGGCAGTCTTTTTGAATGTTATTAATGGGGTCTATCTGTCCACCACGTTTCATCTCATTCCCTTTCACCATTATTAAGAAAAAATTGTTACCTTACTTTTCGGAAACCCATTGGTATATACACTGGTGTTTGTAAAATAATGAGAAGTTCACCTGAATATAATATGTAGGTCACTTCCGTATGATAATAATTGCTAGAGTATCATATGGATTAATATAATTCTACGTATTATATTGAGGTAAACTTTTTTTCTCTTATCAATTTTACAAATATTGATATCAATGTAGAACATATTAAGCATTACAGCTCTGGTTCATACTACCAAATACACTGGTGTGCAAAACTTAAGGACCAACACTATTTCTAAAGGTTACAACCACAAAATTTTTACTTAAGATACTCTTCACTGATGAGTAGATTCAGTCTACGGCAGCTAATCTGGCAAGAGGTTGGCACACGGTATCACCCCACAAACATCACTGAAAGGGATCGATGTGGCGGGCGAGGTGTTCTCGTCTGGAAAGGCGTTATTTTGGATGGACGTGCACAACTCCACTCCAGATACTGGAAGGCAATACTGTACTGAGGTAATCCCTCCCCATGTGCATCTGTTCCGAGGTGCCATTGGCCCCAAGGTCGTGTTTATGGATGATAATGCAACACCCCATCGCACTGCAGCTGTTGATATGTGCTTTTGGAAAGTGAGGACATTGTTCGTATGGATTGGCCTGCTCATTCTGCCAATCTAAATCCCATCGAACACATATGGGACGCTCTGGGGAGACACCTAATGGCATGTCCACACCCACCAGAAAATGTTCACCAGCTGCAGATGGCACTGACAGAGGAATGGACAATGTTACCACAAGAACGTATCAACAACATTGTTCTAAGTATGGACAAGCAGTGCAAAGCCAGCATCGACATTAGGGGTGGCCATATCTCCTACTGAGAACCACCACTTCCCTTTGTTCCATCTTTGGCAGTGAGTGATGCATCCGTATCGTGGCAGCCAGTGCTGTGTTGCAATTTTTGAATAAAGTCCCTCTGTACCGTTTTGTTTCTGTTGTCATGTTGGTGTTGCTTCCTTCATAATTTCTGTACCTCACAAGGTTCCTTTAGTGTGCTTTTCCCATATCCAGGCTACTCCTATGAGAAGCTACAGGTGAAAATCTGACTGGTCCTTAAATTTTGCACACTAGTTTAGCGTGAGTGAGTTCCACGGAGGATGCTCGAATATACATGTTTGGAAGGTAATTTAAAACGAAACGTCCGTTTATGTAGAAATTGCCCAGATATATTCAACTGGGTGAGCATACGAGTTTAAAAGTAATTTTAGACAGTTTATAATAGACAGCAGTCAGAATATATCTCTGCAAATCGGAAGAGAAGCACCCACCTGTTTTCTTCATTGTAGTTTTCATTAAAGCTTATCCCATATAAATGTTTCACAGCTGCATCCACGAATAAAAATTTGGGTGCTGATTTCCCCCCTGCTTACTACAGCTTATTTCAAGATTAAATCAGGTGTGTGTGTGTATATATATATATATATATAAAGGGGGGGGGGGGGGAGAATGTACTTTTCAAATTCCACAAGCCAGCTAGCTGACACCAGTAATACTAACGACCTGTCCAGCACACATTTTGTCACTTGAGTAGTCTATATGCAGTTTGCATCCACCTTCCATTCATGATGTTCTGCCATTTCCACACATTTCTTCAACTGCACTGCTCGACAAAATTAACAGAACACATAGAAAATGTAGTAACTCGTGCAGCTTGCGATGAAGCAGGACAAAATTTGGTATGGTGGTGTATCATAGAATGATGACAAAATGAGGATTCAGCAAGAAATTTAGGACAGATATAAAGGAAATTTATTGGGGTTGCATAAGAATTACCAAAAGGGTCATATTACAGAAGTCAGTACAAGATGCTCAAAAATATGGTCACATGATGTCAGTATGGCATATGATCCCCTCCTTCCGCTAAATAGGCCTGACAGCAGTGAACCATGCTCGATATAAGGATGTCTTTAAGATTCTGTGGCAGTGAATCCTATTCTTCCACCAGTACAGACCCCAGCTCACCAAGTAACCAATGGTTGTCAGCTTGTAATGCCATGCCTAAGAGCATTCCACACATATTCAATCATAAGTCTGATGATCATGCTGGCCATGGCAGTTGTTGGATATTTTCAGTTTCAAAATATTTCTCGACCACTTGAGCTCTATGTGCAGTGGTTTTGTTGTGCATAAAAAGAAAATCTAGGCTAACTGCACCCCTAAAAAATTTGCACATGGGGTCCAAGGATTTCTTCTTGGTACCTCTGCACAGTCATGGTACCCCTATCAAAAACATGAAGAGGGCTGCAGCCCTTGATCATTATTCTGCCCCACTCGAGAACACCGCTTCGACTGTAACTGTCCCTTGACGTTGGAGGGATGGTACCGTATGGTTTAAAGATAAGTGGCCAGAAAAGCAAAGAGATGGTGATGGATAGAGGTGGGTGTGAAACTGGGGAAGGAAATGTTGGAAGTGGAGAATAATTTTAAGTAGCTAGGGAGATTATTAACAAAGGATACCAGCCTAGATATGGAAATTGAGCCGCTATATCCTAGTTAGTTTCTTCTGTAATGTTAATAACCTGTTATGGGCTAGGGAGGCTCCAGTGAAGTGTAAAAAGCTGATCAATAGGGCATATTTGGTCTCTATATTGACCTATGCTGCTGAGACATGGAGGATGAATAAAAAGGAGTCTAGAAGAGTCCAAACAATGGAAATGAAGGTGCTAAGGACTACGCTAGTTAAAACTAGATGAGATAAAAAAAAAAGAAAGAAATACTGATATAAGAATGAATTTGGGAATAGTCTGAGGGAGATGATTATATCACATTTGCAATGGTTTGGACACATGAAGAGAATGAACTTGGACAGATTACCAAGAAGAATGTTTGAGATGAAAATGGACAAGAAGAGGCAGAGAGGAAGACCCAGGAAGAGGTGGAGAGATCAGATTAGAAAAGATGTGGAAACAAAGGGAATTCAATGGGAGAGAATGATAGAAGACAAGATCTGGGAAGACAGAAAAAGATGGAATGCTTTGACTCACCTGACCCAACCTTAGGTTTGGAACAGTGATCAAGATAAACTCTCCTAACACAGGTGACCTTTTGCAGATCACACCAAGCAACCATCGTTGGACCACTTCAGGAAGTTTGAAGGGGTTTTTTGTTTTTTTTAGGTGTGGTCTCCACACTTGAACACAGCATTCCAAGTGCTGTGTCCAAGTTTGGTTAAGTGGTGTATGGAAGTAAAACTTCCATTTTCCAGTTATGATTTTAGTTTAATGTTGATATTTCCCATTAAGACAGATAAGATGTATAAATAATTTTATTCATCCCCACTCAGATTTGTATGGGTCCTACCTTATTTCTGTTTCAGAGGTGGTGTCTATTCCCTACTTGTTTCCACAATGGTTGTAATTATCTTAATTTGTATAAGTTATTTACCTATCTGCACTGGGGAAAACATGTCAGGCTAATTCTGTATGCTAGTTCTATCCCCCCCCTCACTTCATGTGTTTGAGGTGCATGGACATTGCCTTTGCACTTTGACTTTTAATTTGTACCTTTTATATGTTCTTTTAACTACAGCCAACAAAATTATTATTACCAGTAAATATTTTTATAACAAAAAACTATGGCAAATTTTGCAAGAACTACATAACTGATTTTTCAAATGACAATATTAAAAACAAAGCAACATATCTTAAAGGTCTCCAGAAAGAAACAAAATTGGCCTGTTTTTTTTTATAAAATGAAATTGATATAAGGAATTTGTTTGTGCCTTATATTTTTTATATTTTTTGAATAACTAGAATAGCTTTTTCTTTGAAAAGTTTCATTATATGTGAATTTAGAAGTTAATAAAACATTTGGATTAAATTTGCCTGTTATTAGAGTAGAACCAAACTTTGAAAAACCATACTGAACTTATATCCATTTTATATATATATATATATATATATAACAAAAAAATTTCTGATCCTGCTCTATCCCTTTAGTATCTTTTGAGGATTTAAAAGCACATGGTAATGGATCCCATTTAAGTTCAGTGGGAGCTATGGTCGAAATGAACCTCCCTCCAAATTTAGATTTATCCTAAGTCTGCACCTGCAGGACTTTTTGTGAACAGTCTCAGCTTAGCTGTTTTCTACTCTGCAACAGATCAATTTCAACAGTGATGTTTACCATTTTCTGGGGCAATGGGAGTCTGTTTTCATGGTGGGAGAGGGAAAGAAAACATCAAACAAGAGGGTTTCTGATTTCTTTCATTAGTGAAACACTTTACTTTGCTTCTAGTGAAGGTTAACTTTCCTTTTTGATTTTTCTTAGAGACAGTTGTCCTGTGTCATTTTTTGTACAAGTTGTTTTACAAAAGGTGATTAGAAGAGTTGGAAAATGACAGTACATTAACTGAAAAACTATTAGGCTCAAACATTAATTACCAATGAACATAACATTAATTACCACCAAAAAAAAAATCAAATATTCACATTGTAAGATCCACGAAGGATGGTATCTGAAAATCAGCACTTAGGTTACAAAATTAAAAGCAACAAAAAATATTACTAAGCAAAGCATTTCATTAAGCATGAAAATAAAAAAAAAAAATTTTAATGAGAATTTAAGATGTATGTTTATGACATCCCATACCCATGCTAGCGTTTCAGATTTTCAAGATGACACTAGCAGAACTAATTAAATTACTTATGCGAACCATCTGTTTCAAAAAGATACACGGAAACAAATACATGGGTGTTGCCTGTGAGAGATGAGAATTTCAGTCTTCGTGGCTGAATTCTATTTGAATAGACATTTGAAGGTTCTCCACTTTATTATTACCATTACTAGAACTTGTAAAGAATTTCTGTTGAACAAAATACACCTAAGTGTACTTGTCTGTCAGACTTTTTTTTTTGCTCCTGGCTATTAAACTTTAAGGAAAATTTTTTTTCACAAAAGTATACAGACAGTTATCTATTTTCTATTATTACAGATAAGGATAGCTCCAGAAAGAACTACAGTATGTCAACTACAGCTTTACTGACTGAAAATATCCAACAAAACTTATTCTAGGCAGAATACTATGTGATAAATTAAAAAAATAAATTTAATACAACATAAGTTACTTCTCTATTACAGTCAGCTTGCATATGATACAATGTCAAGATAGTCCTAAATAAAAATACACAGGTGATGGCAGTTCAATTATGGGCTTGGCACACCCAGGGTCCTGGGCTGGATATCATCTTTCTTCTCTTTCTTGGTGATTCCCTTCTACTTTTGACTCTCCCTCACTCAGGATTACTGAATTTTTTTTTTTTTTTTTTTTTACCTGGTGCAGCATAAGCTTTAGGCTTTCTTGCACCATATGGCTAATAATTTAATTCAACGCTTATCACTTCAGTTTTTAAGGTAATTATTCTTAGCTTGCTGGGTGATCACATCACTCATTCCAATCATTGTGCATGCTAAAACCAAGCTAGACCATTAGAACAAACTTCCAACCTGGAAGCAATGGTTAATTACCAAAAGCCTTCCCAAAGTATTCCCTTGACCTAAACAGGTTAAAAACCAGGTTACAAATTACTATCACCACAATACCCAGGTGAAAATGCTAAATGAAAACATCAATTCATTAGCATTACCACAAATGATACAAGAAAGCAAGCTTATACAGCATCAGCCAAAAAAAAAATGACCCCCCTCTCATTTCACCTATTCGTTCCCTACAATAGTTTGTCCAGTTCTTCCTTGCATTTATTTAAATTATCAACTTCCACAACAACAGATGGAAGTTTGTTCCAACAATCAACCACCTTTTGGCTAAGGGCAAACTTCCGCACATCTATTCTGCAATTGTCCTTCCTGAATTTGAATTTGTGCCCCCTCGTGTGTATGGTCTGAGCAAGAGAATCCCATCAACACTGAGCTTGCTCAATCTGTTCAAAACCTTAAACACCTCAGTCAGATCCCCTTGCAGGTGCCTAGTCCCCAGTTGCTGCAATTTGCAGAACTGAAGCCTTTCTTGGTAAGAATATCCCTTGTTCTGCTCACCAGTCTTGTTGCCCTTCTCTGTACTCATTCCAGCATCTCTACAGCCCTCCTAAAATGAGGCCTCCAGACCTATATGCAGTATTCAAGATGTCGCCTGACCATTGCTTTATACAATGAGATAATCACTTCCTTATTCCTGCTAGAAAAATTCCAGTATAATGAAAGACTCATAAGCTGTCCTGGCAGCCTGTCTGCATTGCTCAGAGAACTTTATATCTGACTGCACAATTACCCCCAGGTCTTTCTCATTTTCCACTATCCTGAGCATAGTACCACACAGTTGGTAGGTTACTCTGGGGTTACTGCTGCCCATATTCAGTACTTTGCATTTATCAATGTTAAACTTCAATGCCATTTCTTGGAACATATGCCCATTAACCATTATTACTGTCATTAATTACCCTGCCAACCTTTGTATCATCTGTATACTTATCAGCCTGATATGCCTTTATCAGTATCATTGATAAATATAAAAAACAATAATTAGCCTAACACCAAACCCTGACGAATCCATTTAAAGGGATCATTGTGTGGAGAAGACAGGATTAATGTTATTAGTGGAGTCCCTCCAGGGTTTGGCATTGGGCCCATTGTTTTTTTCAATATTTATCAATGATATTGATGGAGGCATATCAAGCTTAATGTCCAAGTTTACAGATGATACAAAGGTTGGCAGGGTGGTTAATGACAGTATGCTACTGCAACAGGATCCAGAAAAGTTGGGCAGATGGGCTGAGAAATGGCAATTGAAGTTTAACATTGGACTAAGGCGCATTTAGGGCTAGAGCCTCAAGCTGCGAACAAATTTAGACTATGTATATAAAGTGCTTAGCATCATAATACACAGCCATTTCTGAATAAACAGAAAATTTTTAAGGTGGCATCGTTTTAGGTTATATCTCATATTGTGAATACCTTCACAACGAGTTGCCATGATATTGCACTACTTCGAATAAGTAACGCTTCACCTAAGGAGAAGACTAGTGTTACTTATTCTCAGATAGGTACCACCACCCAGACAGCACTGTTTCAGGGCTATTTGATGTATGTATGTGAATATCTACTCGAATATCCACTTGTCCCTATTAGACTTAGAAAAGCAAAAAAGGTAGAGGGAAAGTTAAAGTAGGAGTGGAAGAGGAAAAGAAACAGTGTAGAAGAATGAAAGGGACAGTAACTCCTTCAACTCACACCACTCAAAAACTCAAACTCCTCGAATAGGCAACGCTTCCCCAGTGGAGAAGGCTGTTGTTACCTATTCTCGGAAACTCCGGACATCATCAAGCTCCCCCTAGCAGCACTGTTTCAGGGCTATTTGGCCCTTCGTCAGTGAGTGGGTAGGTACCCAAGTGATGCAATGATGGCAAAAACAGTTATGAAGTATAACTCCACAATATGAGAGATGCCTGATGGTGTATGATGTATTTAGACTAAGGCGCATTTAGGGCTAGAGCCTCAAGCTGCGAACAAATTTAGACTATGTATATAAAGTGCTTAGCATCATAATACACAGCCATTTCTGAATAAACAGAAAATTTTTAAGGTGGCATCGTTTTAGGTTATATCTCATATTGTGAATACCAAGTAGTGCAATATCATGGCAACTCGTTGTGAAGGTATTCACAATATGAGATATAACCTAAAACGATGCCACCTTAAAAATTTTCTGTTTATTCAGAAATGGCTGTGTATTATGATGCTAAGCACTTTATATACATAGTTTAACATTGATAAATGTGAAGTACTGCACATAGGTAGCAGTCACCCCAGAGTAACATGCCAACTGTGTGGTACTACACTCAGAATAGTGGAAAATGAGAAAGAACTGGGGATAATTGTGCAGTCAGATATGAAGTTCTCTTAGCAATGCTGACAGGCCAGGAGAGCTCATGGGATTATGTCAATGATATACAGGAATTTTGTTAGCAGGAATAAGGAGGTGATTATGCTGTATAACTTTATGTACTCAAGGTGTGGCCTGACCATTGCCTTATACAATGGTCAGGCACACCTTGAGTACTGCATACAGGTCTGGAGGCCTCATTTTAGGAAGGATGTGCAGCTGCTGGAACAAGTACAGAGAAGGGCAATGAGATTGGTGAGCAGAACAAAGGGATGCTCTTGCCAAGATACATAAAAACTATGCTGGATGACAAGTTTAGTATATCTCATGAATTTTGATGAGCTGAATCCAAATTTCAAG
Organism: Mastigoproctus giganteus; assembly: GCF_048544385.1. Lineage (NCBI taxonomy): Eukaryota > Metazoa > Arthropoda > Arachnida > Uropygi > Thelyphonidae > Mastigoproctus > Mastigoproctus giganteus. Next base: position 198,655,260 of record NC_143580.1, read on the forward strand.
TCAGATGGTGCCTGAAGCCAGAGGGAATGCAGATTGTTTATTGTAATTTTTTATAAAATTACATTACAATAAATGGCTTAAGTTTTTTTTTTTTGTTGTTGTTTGCTTTGTGTTTAATAATAATTGGGAGCCTCTCTGATTATTATCCAGCAATAGTCTACTAGCATACTTCCACCTTCCTTTGTAATGTTTCACCATGGTCAAAATATCTTGCTGAAAATGTTTACCATGTTTATCACTAATGTGCCCAAGGATATCTGGAAAAAAAGTCTAAATAGGCATGGAAGCAGTGTAATTTTACAGACATATTGCAAACCAAGATTTTGGTAGGTTTGTGATACATCGTCAATCAAGATTTTAACCTTCTGTGCTTGGTTGTGTCTCAAAAAATATTCACAAACTTTCTTGAAGAATTTCAAAGCTTGAACAACATGAGGAGCCCACTTTTTGTCTTGACCATCTAATTTGATGCCAAATTAAAGATTTCCTTTAATTGTGTAATCACTGTACACGTAACAAAAAGTTATCTGATGAATTAATGCATTGGCATAACATTTTAGAGCATGAGTTTACTAATATGTAACAATGTTAACATAAATACTAATAACTTCAACTTATTGATCTGTCTGGGGAATTTGTTTTAATAGCTGTCTAACATTCAGGGAGCAGATGGAGGTAGAATAGTCTGGAAACTGCTGGTGGATCAAGATCTAGAATACTTCTGACTCCAGTCAGCAGTCCAATTAATGTGAACAGACAAATCAAAATCTAGGTATGTGAAAACTAAAATATCCTGTGAATTGAAGATGCCAGAAAAAAAAATGGGACACACATTCAAAATCAGTGTTAAAAAGTACACCAGATCCACCATATTAAAAAAATTTTCATTGTTATTCAGTACTATTTTGCCTTTAGCCAGTGGATGGTTGATTGCTGGAACAAACTTTCATCTGTTGTTGTAGAAGTTGCTAGCTTAAAAATAGATTCAAGGCAGAACTGTACAAACATTTGGAGCGAGTAGATGAGTGAAATGTGTTTTTTTGTTTTTTTTTTTGGGCTGATGCTATATAAGGTTGTTTTCTTGCATCATGTGCCTTTACTAATGCTAATGGGGGGGTGGGGGTATACAGGGTTAAATGTATGGCTAATGGATGTGTGAGACTTCATTAAAAACAATTGGCTGAACTGATGAGGGATAATCAAAATAATTATAAACTAAATTAAATAGATAATGAGCAAAACTTTAACAACCGACACCAACACTCGTGATACTAAATGAAACAAAACCATCACAGTTGGAAGTAAATGCCTCGATATCCCAAAATAAGTAAAACAGTGGTGATTAATTGTACCCCACATATGTGCAACTAAATGCCTTCTACAGTGTTGTTAACCACTTAGTCTCTGATGCAGTTCATTCTAAAAGGAGGTTAAGTAGTAATACTGAAGAATTTTGTCCTTCACAGTTAGTCAGTTTTAAAGCCTATACTATCTATGCTTTTAAAGTTAAATTAAAGAGAAGGCAGCTGTAAAGCCACAGCACTTAATATAAGTATAAACTGCCAAATAAAAAATCTTTACAATAAGTAAACTGCAAAAATTGACATGAAGTCATAAGCATTTATACATTTTTAAAACATTTACCATAGCTATTATCTAACACTAATCTTACTTGCATTTCATGATTGGGAACCATGCAAGATGAACTTCCAAACAGCAGTATATTAATGTTATTCAGCACCAGTATTTTAATTTGTACAAAACTTTTTTTTTCATTTGCATACATCAGTAGTTTTTCACATAGAGCATTTCATACCAGGACATCATGCATTATACTAATAGAAATTGCAAATAAAGTTGAATACAAATTTATTCCTCTTCTTCAAAAAAGCCTGCAGTGAAATATGAAACTTGGGCAGTCAGTTTATTCATATTTGCACTCATGCAGTCTTTATAATATTCTTATTCACCTTGCAAAGCAAGAGGCTGGATATATGTACAGTAGGCCCTCATTATAACATGGTTCGCTTTATGCTTTTAATGCTATTCTTATATTATAACCATATCTCGCTACAACGCTCTTAACAGCTACGAAAAGTTATCCATTGCGTTTGCTTGTACATACATGAGCTCTGTGACCACAGTCATCACTCAGTACAGAGTCTGTAATGGATAGTTTACTCAAACATTGTCTATTACAAAGCAATTCTCATCATGACAACGTGCCAGGAAACCAAGCAAAAGAGAGCTTAGAAGACTAGAACAATCATAAAATTTTTTTACTTTCCTCCAAACACTACATCTCTGATTCAACCAAGGTGTTATTGCCACATTTAAAGCATACTACATAAAGAACATCTTTTCCCAAGCCGCTAAAGTCATCAACACTGGTGAAAATGTACAGAGTCTGAAGGAGATTTCAAAGTCCTACAACATTAAAACTGCCATCTAAAACATTTCCAGTGCCTGGGATGAAGTGACTCACAAAGGGCACCTCCGTAGCCAGGAGCAGCAGTGCATAGCACACGCTTCTTGATTAGACCGAGATTTGAGCCCGTCACCACCAAACACGGAGGATGCAGAAAGGTCAGGGAATGACCACCGCATATCCCGGAGCAATATGGCCTTAGTTGCTAATGCTCCTAAAAACCAAACAACAAACAAACACAAAACCATGAATGGTTTTGTGAGTCACTACAGGAAAGTTTGGAAGGATTGCATAAAGGATTCCCAAGAACCTGATGATTCAGTTGAGAATGCTAAAGCACAAATTTTTGAGTTCAAAAAAAAGAAGCAGGATTGGATGAAATTGACTATGACAATATACAAGAGATGATCGACACCGACAGGGATGGCCTTTAATGAAGAACTCGTGGAAATGACAAAAAAGAACAAGAGCGTGCAATTGAGAGAGAGACGATAAAGACTCTACAGATGACCAACCAGTAAAATCGCTAAGTGCAAAAGGACTTAGTAAAGCTTTCAAACACTTTAAAAAATGTGATTATTCATGGGAAAAAAATTCTGACATGGAATGAAGTTCAAAGGTAGCAAGAAGTTTAGAGAAAGAAATGAATTGATTTTTGTAGAATGAGAGGAAGAGGGCCAAAGTACAACCCAAAAATCAACACATTTTTCAGTCTAAATATACAAAAAGTTTTTAACCTAATATATATACACGTATGTAATGTACACAAATTTTTGAATATTTAATATTTTGACTGACGTTGTGCATCCTTTCACTACCATTTATTATTGATTAGGAAATATCCTATCGCATACACTGCAACTCACAAATGCCCATGTTACCTTATGGGAATATGGCACGCATTTAGCGCTCTGTTTTTCTGGAACAAATTATCAGTGTTAAGTGGGGGTCACCTGTAGTAAGTTCACAGCTGTCACAATATTAGAGACCAACTACAATTAATTTGACCTCTACTCCAAAAATTATTCAAAAGAATGTGGATCATTAACTCTGTATGATTAATCAATTAACACTGAAAGTCAGATTAACTGCTCCATGGGAGTGGGGGCAGACTAGCCATAAGACTTACTGGGGAAACCCCGATGGGCCGAAGGCTGGTGTGATTTTCAATATCACACAGAGTTCTGATGCATTGTTTGTTTTCCCCAGTAAGAATTTTTGACCCAGTCCGTCTCTGTATGGGAGTAATACTCAAGCATGAGATGCATAGTTTGTCAATTGCCCGTATTAAATAAAAACACAAATGGAAAAGACAGTGCTAGTGACAGATATGTACAACCAAACATTAACAGAGCAAAATATCAAACAGCTCAGGCCTCATCTCTTAACCATGCAGTAGTGCCACCCTTAATTGTAACAAGAATGGGGGCTACACCTGACAGGTGTAAACTTTAATTTCTAAAAAAAAAAGTTTATGGTTTTTTTTTTTAATTGTGCTTGGAGTATACCACTATTTCTGTTTTTAATAGATTGTGATACTGTATACATTTTTTTGGTTTTTAATAGAAAAATTTAAATATTCAAAAATATGCCTTTTTTTTTAAACACCTAATTTCAGATAAAATGTTAAAAAAGTATCTGTTTATTATAGGTTTAAAAAAAAATTTAATATGTACATATTAGATGCTATTATTCATTCAGTTTTCGAAATTTATTTCAAATTTGTCATGCCACGAAGCATGCAAAATTTGAATAATACTCGGGATACAGAGGTTTCCACCTCTGTATCCTGAGTGGTTATTACTTTCCATGTTTACATATGTATTATTCAAAAATAATTCTGAATATTTCAAACAAGTTTTTCAAAAAGATGTAGTTTACAATCATTAGAAACCATTAATAATCTTGGATCATGTGGGAGTTTTATATACAACTTGAACTAGAAACAAACAATTCAGAGCTTTATAGCAGTCAGTTTCTTGCACCAGCATTACTATGAGTGAAAAGTAGAACAGATATGGTGGGGCTGCACCTGTTGGGTGCACTTGCATTATAACTTTTGGAAAACAATAAATAAAAATTCAAAAACCATATCAGTAAAAATGTCTGTCTATATTTAGGAAGATACAGAAAATCTTTTTTTTTTTTTACCTTCAGCCAACAATTAATGCAGGCTCGTCATTTTCAAGTTGCACCTCACAGGTATAGCACCATAACTGCAAGGTTAACAAGCTCGAGATAATCCACTTAATCCTCTGGAATTTGCACAGGCGAGTACTACAAAAGGCAAGAATGTAACTTTCAAATCAAAAACATAATTCATGTACAGGTTTTCTTTAATCCTTATGCAAATATGTATATTTGAATGCCAATGCACTAATAAAACTGTGAGATCCAGCTGTTTTCTGTCAGAACACTAAATTTAAAACTTTCAGGGAATAATGAAAGTAGTCAAATGTAGTCCATATTCACAGAAATAACAATGTCATCAAACTTTTCTAAATCATGCAAAGTAACTGCAACCACCATATAGAGAAGTACTAGGATAAAATAATCAGTCCCTTCCAGTAACCAAATGCATAAATGATTGACAAAATTTATTGTGCACACAATATATGACCAATGCAGCCCAAAATACTTCATGTAAAAAACACCTCCAAGCATAAACCTTTGTGTGAAAAACACCTTTGATGATTAAATGAAAAATTCTGCAAATGATCCCTTCCCACGAATAATCTGCATATGCTTACTTTAAAGATTCCAAATATCCTCATTAACTGGTATCACCCATCACTCAATATTTTTTTATAAAAATTAATGCTCACAAATGAAATGGGAATGTAAATAAAACTTATGAAACTGTGGGAGCACAACTGCAGTTGTCAGTGGGAATGCAGTCAGACCATTGTGAACATATGAAGTGAATGTTAATGATCACAGGAAAACTTTGTTGCAATGATTTGATGCAATAAGAGTTAATATTCAGATAAGTGTAGTATTGGGTTATCTAAAGACTTTCTCACACAAGGGTCTGATCTGATTAGTTCTTTGTACTCACATACATGAAAAACTCATCTCCATTCACTGCACTGTTAGCCAGTGCTTTCTCATAATCAGCCTTGGCCTCCTTGACTTTGTGTGGTACTATTACAGATCAACTTGTAGCTGTTGTAGGCTTCCGTACTTTTATTCACGCTTTCTCATGCTATTCTTTTCTGCTCTATTAGACTGATCAGCTCTATCTATGATCCATCTCAGCATTTTCATAAGTGTATATGCATTCATGGCTTCTATGATTATTGCTTTAGAAGTATTCCATAATTGTAGTGTATTCTCCCTCCCTCTGCAATCTGCCCAATTAATAGATGCCACGTAGAGCCTTAAACTGTCAGTCCCCTTTTCCTGAAGTTAAGACCAGTGCTTTTACCTTTTGACTAGTGCAATGTCTTCCCAAGGACTGCATGATCACTACTTACCAATGGCTTCTGTACTGTAAGTCTTGTAATGTCATCTGATCCTTGAGTAATGATGAGATCTAGAATATTCATATCCCTGTTATTTTCTCTGACATGCTGGTACCAATAGTAATCAGCAGGTTTATTTAAAATTTGTTTTCCTCCCACTTATAATTAGGGGAAGACTGAAGTCACCCATATAAGACATTCACAGTTGCTTGTCCATTCCATCTGCATGTAGACTCATCATACTCTTCACAATCCTCTGGTCCATAGATTACTCACACTCTTATACCTTTGCTTCTAACCAACTAGCACCACAAATTCTATGCTGGCAAGGGCACCTTCTGACTCAAAAGCTGTTTTCATCAGGCTGTTTTTGATTTAAAAAAAAAAAAAAAAAAAAAAACGCATAACCTCATCACCCATTCTATCTTCTCTGTCCTTCCTAAATACATTAACAGACCATAGGAGAACTCATCTGCATTTTCTGGTGGCACCATGTTTTTGTTAGCACTATTATGTCAGCATTAGTTATCCTAACCTAGAATTTAATTTCACTCATTTTATTGACAACACTCCTGACATTATTGTATACACAGTTAAGACTAAGTATTTATCTATAGTTTACTACCCTAAAAGAAACCCCTTGAAGTTATTTAAGCTTGTTATGTAATAACTTCAAGGGGTGTTCATGATATTGTGTAAGGTCTTTAGAAACAGCAAAAAAACATTTGGCAATACTCAGCTCTACTAGTTGAGTCCATACAAATAGAAATTTAAAGCCAGCTGGAATTATGAAAATTAAAATCACTTTATTAGGAAAATAAAAAGTAAATGGAAAACGTAAAGTTTCAAACAAATAAAGTTCTGAATAATTTGCAAGTTGGGGTGGTGATAGAATTGGCAAATGAATATGACAGAATGGCAAAAAGATTTTGAGGCAAAGGAGATCAAAAACAGGATATTCCAGGTTAAGAAGTCTCTGAAAAGGAATTCGAGAGCAGACAGGCACAAGTACCACTTTTAAAACAAAAGGAATGAATCATAAAATGATTAATTCAGATAAATGAGAACTGATGGTCAAGGAAACTGGTAGTTGAAATTCTGTTAGAAAATGTAAATAGAACTTGAAAGATTGTTAAAATGGTTATCTCTGAAATTAGAACTGTGAATACATATAACTGTGAAATGAATTAGGAAGTTTTTTGGAGGTTTAATTCATTTTCACAGATGTGCCCATTACTTTTAACTATTCATTAATGATTTCTTTTTATAATGCAGTACAGCCTCAAGATGGCTAAAATGGGTCACAGCTTCATTAATTTATTCTGGCAGCCAATATACTAACACCAAAGTTGGCAATCTTGCAATGTGCATATCTCCATCCGCATGTGTTACTCCAGGACCACAATCAACCTAGTGTGCCAGTTTGTACAGAACTCAACTTTTTATGAGTTGTTGTTGTGTGGGCTGAGAAGCCAAGAATAACTCTTGATTTGAACCAACCAAGTGACAGAACCACCATATTATAATGGAGAGCAATGAATCTAATTTATTTTTTTTAGGAAGGAGTAGGGAACTCTAGTATGAGGTGATAAATTTTCCAGATATGTTGCGCATCTGGCAAAGTATACCAATCCTTTACACAGTGGCAAATGCATCTCTCCTTCCATTACTTGTCACAGCTGACAGAATAGCCAGTACTATTAATCACTTGTTGATCAGGATGCCTTCTTGCTCATTAACAAAAAAGTGTGATAGACTGTGGTGCCCAGCCTTCAAAAACTGTTTTAAGCTATAACATAACAAATGCTAGATCTCACTGTGAAGTCCATCATAACCTCAAAAGAGATGAGGAAAGACCAGTCCCCCCCCCCCCACATTTCAAGCCTCTAAGTGAAGATCATACTCAATTGGTGATGATCATCTACTACCCAGTATTGCCTATGTCATAGAGGCCTAGCCATTCATTTGTGTAGTGTGGCTTCAACATGTTGACCTCTGCTTATATTGGTTTACACTTGAGTAGTCAACGGTGTACTAGGTACGTACAATACTTTGTACCTTCATATACCTATGGTTATTACTAACAGTACCATTAGCATGAAGGTGCAAGCAAAGAATCTGGTAACTGTAGAATAGCTACATTTTACACAAGTTGTGATAACAGCTAAGGATATCAAGTAATGGCCTTAGCTATTATAATTCCCAATGGGGGCTTGAATAAAATATTAGGATGGATTAAAAACTACTAGGAGTGGAGTCAAAGCTGTTGTTAAAGTGCTACTGGATGGGATAGGGTCCAAAAAGTTAAAATTCATGTTATGCAACATGTGAATAGTTTAAATTCAACAAGACATTTTTACTATTAATACTGTTTATCAAGAAGTAATCAATAAAATGAGTGAACTAGAATAAATTTTATTCTGCAGTTTATATTTTAGACTATTTTCCATTATTTTATGTAGGTTTATATGCTAGTGTATATTGTAATTTAGAAAGAACAGAGATACTCTGTTGATGAACTATTATTTAATTTTATTCTTCAGCCATTATTATTTGTGTAGGCTTATTTTTGATATGGCCACAAATGCTGTATAGTTTCTGTAATAAAAATTCTCCTATATAAACGCATCAAATTAATTCAATTTTTTTTTTAATTAGTATACAACATAGGATCAAAAAGTTCCAGAACTGAATAAGAAAAGCTATTTTATTTTGTAACTTATGTCTAGAATTTTTTTACAGTAGGTGGCTATTGGTTACACTTACACAAAGGTTTATTTTTTCTTTTTATGTTATTGATGTTAAGTAATTTCATTGAATGTCACTTTTTGAACATATACACTGGTGTTCAAAGAATGCATCATCCCTTAAAATTGTAATTGTCATACAAATAACGTAAGTATATGGCAATATTTCTTACAGATTGCATCAGATAAGATTGACATGTGTAGGTGATGTAATATTGCATAAGCTGTTACTTTCAGCTATATAAGCACACTCTGCAAGAGTTGCAGTCATTCCTTGCTTGTGTCAGGATGGTGAGTTACATGCAGTTGACGCCACGAAGAAAGATTGCTATTGTTGCTTTACATGAGGAAGTATGTTCTTCCCATCATATTGCTTATAGTCTCTTGTAATCGGTCGACAGTGAGTAGATTTCTTTCCAAACTCAAGAATACTGGTTCTGCTGATAGGAAAAAAGGAACCAGACACAAACAAGTCTCTATGCCAAAACAGGACAGCATTTTGAAGCGCTTATGCCTTAAAAACCGTAAAGCTTCTTCGTCTGACCTGAAAAGAGAATGGGAAGAACATACAGGAGTGGTAGCAAGTGCAGTAAGTCAGAAGATGCCTCTTCAAAAATGAACTTGTAGCCCGTTGTCCTAAGAAGCTGCCCCTACTCACACAAAAAATGAAAAAGGGCAGATTAATTTGTAAGGAGCATGTCAAATAAACCCCCAAGCAATGGAAGTCAGTTATTTTTTTCGGATGAGAAGAAATTCAACCTGCACGGCTCTGATGGGAAGCAAAAGATTCGCCGTAGATCTGGTGAAGAATACTATCCAGACTGTATGGTGTCTACAGTGAAATTCCCTGCCAGCCAAATGATATGGGGATGAATTTCGTGTTGTGGAGTAGGTCACCTGCAGTTTTTATAAAAAGTTCTGTAAATGCCAATGGATACCTGGCTATAATGGAAGGCAAATTTCTGCCAACCATTAGAGACCATTTCAACCTGCCAAGTAACTGCATCTTTCAGGATGACTCTGCTCCTTGTCATTGGGCAAAAAGTGTAAGTAGGCACTTCTGTAGTTACTTTAGCTTCATTTCTGCATTAGAGGTTTGACAGTAATGTGTTTACATTTGTTACAGGTGAAAAAATGGTTGGAAGAACGGTCCATTACAACTGTTAGCTGCCCAGGAAACAGCCCAGACTTTAATCCTGTAGAGAACTGTTGGCATAGTGTGGAATCTGCAGTTGCCAGACAGAAACCAAAGACCTTTCATGAACTTCAGGAAGCCATAATTTGTTTGGAACCACGAACTATCAATTGATTATCTTCAGAAATTGATTTTGTCAATGCCTCAGTGTGCTGCTGTCATCAGGGCCAGAGCCAGTTCAACTAAATATTAGTTTGCACCTGGTGAACTTTTCATTTCGTTTTCCATTTAAAATGATAAACTGAAGCAAATTGAGGGCTTCTGATAACATTTCAGCCATAATTGTCATGTTTACCAAAATTGTTGTATAAAGGTTGCAAATGCTCATTTCGGAATATTTTGAGAGCACCTGTCAAATATTACTTAGCTTTGCTCTAACTATTAATAAATGTTTTGTTTATATTTCTATTTGTGATGCTAGTCATTAAAGTAACATACCATTACAAAAAAGGGTTAGAAATGGGAAATTACTAGGTGATGCACTTTCTTTGAACACCAATCTTAATGCAAAATAGATGCACTCAAAATTAGAAGATCATCCATGACTTATCTTTTATTTCGTCTAAAAATAGCTTTGTGATAAGCCTAGTGAGTGCCAACAGTTATTTATTGTTCGCAGTCCCATTCATCCCATGAAAGTTTGATCATATACAATGCATCTTTCAAGGACAATTCAGGTGAACATTTATTATTGGTGCTCTCTACATCTCCATCTGATGTTGTTTATAATATGCCTTAAAACTCTTTAATTCCAGCATCAAAAGGCTGTAGGAAAACTGTGCAATTAGAAGATAGGAACTTGATTGCCACATTACTAAAAAAAAATCACTGCTTTGTGGTAAGGTGCATAATCTAAAAGAAGAACACTGATTTTTAATTCCCATTTCCTTGTTGAAATTTTGCAGCCATTCATAAAATTTTACTGCAGTTATCATGCTCTGCTATTATGTCTATAACTCCCATAAATCGATGGGCTGAAATTCTTAATGCACTGCAATTTTGCTGCCATTCCAATTATAGTAAGTCCCTTTGTCACTTCTGTCAGCATTTATACAGAATGCAAGGGTGACCCTTACTTTTATTGCTTTACACCCTTTCACAGTAACCACTGACTAGTTCTTTTGTTTGGTTGCATTCTATAAAAGAGCAGTTTCATCCATGTATGTCTCATTGACTGCATTTTTTTAAAAATATCAAATTCTTTGACGATATCGTTTCACTGATTCCTTGTCAACCTCAGCTGTTTCTCCGTATCTGTTTCGTTGAATCAATTGATGGCACTGCTTAAAACAACACTATACACAATCTTTTATTCCCATCTGTTCTCCCATTAATTTTGCCTGCTCCTTAATTACTTCATCAGTTACTGTTCCATTTCTTGCATTAATCTGTCCAATTCAAATAACTAATGCATCCTCTGGCTTTTCATGTTTTGGTCCATTAAGCCACTTCACAGAATCACTTTTTTTGATTCAACCACTTATTTTGCTCACTAAGAATGTCTCCAACACAGTGCCAATGTATTGGTTTACCCCATACGGCAGAAAAATGGTCCACAATCATCTGCTGACTGTTACCAGGGTGTTTTGTTTTTTTGTAACTGCATACTTTCTTTTCAGTCAGATTTAACACTGCCATCTTATTCATTTTAAGGTCAGTACTCCTCAGTTAACTTTAATGAAAATAAAGTTATTCTCTAAAATTGATTTTTAATAGTAATAATAACAAAATGCACATTCAGTAATTCGAAAAATACCTGTTTAAAGCTGTAATGAATGCAGGAAGGCATTTGAAGCACACAAGTAAAATGTTCTTTCTTTTGTCCATTAAGCAAACAGGAATGCTTAAAAACATGAAAAATGGTGGGTAACTGAGTAGTGAGGAATTAAAGTCCACTTTCTTATTTACAGGGCCAAAAATGATTTTCACAATGGTTTGAAAAATATCACTTGTAGATTATATCCCATAAATAGACAAGGCAGGCTGGTATGCAGATTTGGCATTAAATCAAGTTCATTTGCAATGAAAACTTGTGCATTTGGTAACTCACAAGTATGGCTGCTTGCAGCGATGCTGCTATATCAAGGTTTGACTATTTACTTTGCACTTCTATTCATCACAGAAAAAGAAAACAAAATTCAATTTTTAAAAAAATCAAATGCACTTGAAATGTAATGCATTGTATACATTACCAAATGTGGTTTTCCCAAATTAGGAAACTCTTAAAGGAATGATTTTCACAAAAGTCATGATTGCTATTAAAAACAATCAAGGCACTTTCAAAAAGAACTCCAAAGAAGTGTGTGTGTGTGTGTGTGTGTTTTTTTTTTTAAATTATATAAAGTGTGTAAATAGCCAAATCTGTAAATATTATTTCTTTAAGTAAAAATTCAGTCCTGGAACTTTTTTGGTCGTACATTACATTCATATTTTATAACACTGCTCTGCTTTGTAATTGTGATGCAGAGGAATTTTAATCCTTGCAATTGATTTTAACTTCTATTTAAGTTTAGTAACTGGTTGCATGCAACATAAAAGGGGATGTGGATGATGTAATAAGCTCTGGGTGTGGGTCTGAAGTTACTTTGGTACAGTCCATTCAGTAAGTTAACTGTTATTTGGTGATAAATCACCAAATTTACCTAGCCATTATACAACCATGGTTATGAGAAACACTGGATTATATGAAAGCTGAAATGGTTCAAAGGTAAAATTACATGAGATGATAATCCAAATCAGTCCAATACTAACAGTTTGTCCAATTTCATAATCTTCATGCTTTTAATTATTATTATGAACATGTCAATCAGAATAATTAAGAATTTGTACTTGTGTTGTGTTCTTTCCTGATTATTAATCAATTAATGAAACCACCATATTTATTAAATATTTTTATTTATTTTAAATTGTACACATCTGATTTTTTCATTTTCTTTTCTTTGTTTATAAGATCCTTAACAGAGTCCCATCACTAATAAATCATACTATATGAATCACAATCCTTCAGGTGAAAAAAGATGGAGAAACAAAGGTGCCTGTTGTAATTTTTTTTTGTCTTTAAAAAGGAGCCTGTGAACCACAAAACGAAGGCATACACAAATCAGTAACAAATGATGTGGAATGCAAAAATGTTCAGTAATGAGAGCAGAACTAATAACTGTTCAAACAAATAAGTTCTGACTTGCTTAGCAGAGTAAATCAGTTCCTCTAGCATGTGTATCAAAGTGCACACTTTATATTCTTCCATGAAGTTGTGGAGTATCATTAATTTCTGGTGGTTCGGAGGCAGTTTGTGTTATAACTAAACTAATTTCGTTCTAGAGCTGCAGTAGTATTCTCCATTCTTCGCCAATATTTACTGCTGGTTTTCTTATTGTTAAAACTTGTGTGTCCTTATCGTAAGTGAACAGGAGATCTTTTTTACCCAAACCTAAAAATGAAAATTACAATTTTCAGTGAATATTTAAGAAATTAAAAGAAAGGCTTAACTATTTTGCAGGCTACAACAGACATGACAGTAAGACAGGAAAATAAAATTAAAATGTAAATCGTTACTTTCTAACTGCTATGTAATTATCAAAAGAAGATAACCTAAATGATAATAATGCCCTAATGACCCAAAAGTTTTTACCATATGAAATGAATTCTTGTGATGGCTATGTATAATTTATTATTTTTAATGGTCACAAAATTAAAGCATTCCTGTTTTAGAGCTGTCTGCAGTTCAGTCTAATGGAAGAAATGCAGGCAACTTAGGCAAGTATGTTCTTTGGAGGATGTGGAAGAGAATCATATAAAAAAAAAAATTACCATCAGGGAAGAGTTTTGCCATGGATGATTAAGCTGTTACATGTCTGTGTTTTTATACTGCAAATGAAAAGCATGCTGTTAATACTAGTACAGGAATACTGTTGCTTTATTGCATGACACTTTCATTTAACAGGATTATTGGTAATGCATAATGTGACTGCTCTGAAGCATGTTAGCATGACATGAACAATACAGTACCTCCTGTTCTGAGTTGACAATACTGGATTCATTAATCAGCACTCAATGCATGCCCTGATGGGGTCACCATTGTGGTCTAGCAGAACCTCAATCTGAATAACACACATGGTCTTTTAACTGCAGAATATAACATATGAGGAATCTTTCTACATGTGTGATGCAATCTTTCACAGTAACTAGACCAGGAAGAGTGCCATGATACACATGTCCAAAGTCATAAGGGCAGGGATTGAAGCAGCCATTCTGGGGGAAATTAATGTTTCATGATCTTCATCCCTTTCTTTTAATTATTATTATTAAGGAAGTATAATAGTACATTATCCTTTCAGCAACAAAATGACACTGTAGCAGTTCTTATTCAGATCTCCTGATATGTGGAGGTGCTCAGTCTTGCATAAAGAGTTTCCAGGTGGAAACATCACTGATGTGGAGTGGACAAGAACTGCTAATATCAATTAGTACCCCTGGGCAGTTAACATGTTAGAGGTCCAGTAGGATGTTTTCTTCAAAAATAAATGAGCTGTTAATGAAAGTAGCCATGAAACTATGCCAGCATTTTCTTTAGTTATTTACTACTGCATGGCATAATGCCATGGCCCAAATCTCAATTCAAGTGGAAATGGGCCTCATCTCTTCAAGAATGTTCCATGGCCAGCCTTATCTTCTACCTCCATTTGTGCCAAGAAGTTGAGAATAAATACCAACAGAATTCCTTGAAGCTTACTCATAGTAGAGTTAGATGGGAAAATTGCAAAACCTTAACATAACACCTTCCATACTGTCACATATAGAATATCCAGCTGTACTGCTGTCTCCTGTGCACTGATGCTGATACCAGTAAACTGCTGTCTATGCCTGCAGTCATGCAAAGATTCACGAACAGCATAGCAATATCCTCAACCTGCTTTTGGTTGAGTGGGTTTGCATCCTTTTCCTAGCTTCACACTCAGAGGCATTCTTAAATTATTCTACAGCACATATTTCTACACATTACATTTTAACAACAAGGTGTCATTAATTGTCATGTATAAAAATCTCCAAAATATCAATAGGTATTCCCCAAGGTGATAAACTTTCTCCTCTCCTTTTAGAAGTAAAAAGAAATTTTTATTATTTTTATAAAAATCATGACAATTTTTCAGTGGTGGATGATATTGTCTTCATTACTCAGTCTTTGTCAAAGAAACAAGCAGCAGAAAATACAAATTTGTCTTTAAACAACCTGTTTATCCCTCTGTAATCATTATAATGTCCATAAATGTCATATTAACTTCTGTTAATCAAACTTGTCATGATTTCTCATTGTTTTCAGTAATGTTCAGCTAATGCCAGAACACAGACCAAATTCTCAGGAGCCATCTTGGACTCAATGCTCATTTTGGTCTCGCTTAAAAATGTTACAATAAAGACTTAAGGAAGCTCTGGTTCCTTCTCTACAATTTACCATTAGTCAAACATCCTTGGATTTTAGTCTGATTTAGTATATCTTTGTTAATTCAATATCACATTATTTGAAATGTGTGATGTATTTTGAAATTGCCCAAACAATGTAAGGTTTTATATGTATTTTATGATGTATGGTTTATTCAAAATATGTCTACAATGAAATTCAAAGTCTAAATAGCTTATCTAATTCAAAAAACTGCTGAAATCAACTACAGGCAAACATTGTTATAGTGAAATTGAATGATGCTATAATGAAAATTTACTTTATATTGTGTACTTTGATAGTATCATTATTTTACATTTCTATTCTATTCATCACAATTTTACATTTCTATTCACATCCCCCTAGAGCTACATGTGGAATCACAGAGAATTCAGATAATTGTAACTTGCATTGGGGATACATGTAATCCATTTATCCATTTTGTTTACACTGCTGTAAAAAGACTCTGATCGCTAATGATACAAAGCATACGACAAAAATAATATGCAAAAATTGAGAAAAAATACTTTCACATTTGAGGATAAAATTAGCCTTCATTAAGGAACTCACAATGAGGTATGTGAAATGTTTTTCAATTTCTCAAATGTAATAACAAAGATTGCCACGTTTCTTTTTGGTACCATAATAGTCATGCAGCTCTAGGTATGTGAGCTATACATTAAAATAAGCAATGTGTTGTTTATTATGTATAATTATGAATACCTTCTAAAGAGAGGGTATCCATAGTTTGGGATATTAGATGCTGTTTAATATTTATAATCCATGAAAAAAAGGGTGATATTTCTCTCTTATAGCACTTGCGCTCATTCTGTAAACTTAGTAACATAGCACTAATTTCTCTTGCTAATCGCAGCTACATTTGCTGCTCACAGAGCAATGGGGGGAGGGGGAGAGGAAATGTATATTTGATTAGTTATGAAATTTCACTTTGGTTGTGTACAATTAAATCTATTTTTTTATGTGTCTAAATTAAGTAACTTTTTCTGGAAGAGATTAATTTCAATACCACATTGCTGAATCAAGTTAAAACAAGGTAAATAAAAATTTTATTATATACCTCAATGTTTGAATTTTTTTTTTGTAAAAGTCTGTTGTGTTATTTATTAAAATAAATAACACAACAAATTATTTATTTTAATAAATAATGACTTATGTGCACAAAAAAAAGCAGATTTAATTCAACATTTCACAACTGGGCATATTCTGCCTACCATTCAGCTATTCTAAAGTGACATTAGCTGGTCACCAGCTCACATAGTGTAATTAGCAAGAGTAATTCACACTTAGATGAGACATATCACTTTTTTTTTATAGATTAAAAGTATTAAATAGCAAATAATACCCAAAATATGGACTCTCTCTCAAGCACTTATTATACTTCATAAACAACATAATGCTGATGTTGTTTATATTTTAACATATTTGATGTATGCATCAAACTACATAACTAGTACTACATAAACAACATGTAAGTGGAACTGAGCAATCTTGTTAATACAAACATCTGAGTAAAAATTCAAAAACACCAATGTATATAAAAACATCTAGCTGGAGTTTTTTCATCTTTGTAAACCTCTGCTGTCTCAAGGTGCAAATATTCTTTATCCATTATATAATTACTTTATTTAAATAAACTAAATGCAACTAGGTTGTCATGTATGCAATACCAGGGTACCTGCCCGCCCACTGATGAAAAGCCAACTCTCTCTGAAATGGTGCCAGCTGGGTGGTGGTGCCCACTGAGAATAAGTAACAATAGTCTTCTCTATTAGTGAATCGTTAGTTATTTGAGGTAGTGCAATACTTGGTAACTTGTTGTGAAGGATGAGCACAATATGAGATACAGATGAAATGATGCCCTTTACGAGTTGTCTATGGTGTATCTACACCGATATTATATAGATACAGTTACTTTATTAAATTAATCATATTTTCAAATAAAGAAATATTAGTATTATACCAAGCTTTTGTTTCTTAAAACTCCAACTTAGGATTATACAAATGCAGTACATTAATCTTAAGAATACCTCATACCTTTAAAACTTTTGTCTGGGGAAAGAAAAATGGCAAATATACTTACTTCGAGCAGTAATTTGAACTGACTTTGGTGCAGATTTTAAACCAATGACAACAACTCTTTCTAACCATGCTTTGGTCTGGAACTTTCCTGGACCTTCTAATAACCTGCAAGTTCACAGTAAGATCTTTAAAATTCAACTTATAAAAATGTCACTTTAATTTATATTTACTTTTGTAGCAGAGTACTAACTTCAATATCTATGAAAGTAATGTAACTACTAACTGCAAACAGTTAACTTGTGTATGATATCTTTACAGCCCAAAAATGGTAATCAATATTCTCTTCACATTGGATGACTATAAATGGAGTATTTCATGTGAGGTGTTTTGGCACCTCACATGAATTATAGAAATAGTCAATTTACAGTTTGTCATTTTGTTGCAGGCTCATACAGAAACAGAATTCATCTCCAGAAGTTCAAATTGATTATTTATGCTGATTGCTTGTAAATTGCAAACAACTTCCAAAAGATCTTCATAAAAGAAAATTCATTTTTTTGTTCTTGGATCAGGTATTACAGAAAAATCCTCATTTAGTTACCCTTGACAAGAATCTCTGTCAAAATACGGTAACATGTCTTTGCAGATGCACACAAATATGTGATAAGAAATGGGAGTAAGACCAAGAATTATCTTAATCTGTCTTCTTTCTGTTGCAGAAATGACTATATCGCTCCAATGTTTATGGCAATTAAACAAGTTACATCTTCATTACAATATTACCTAGCTTGAAGCAAAATTTAATTTTCCCTCATTACTAGTCCAGTCTTATACACAGGCATAAACAGTGCCTCTTCTGTCCAACAAGAAGAATGAACTAGATAAAATTTCATTGAAAGTCAGAAAATGACTCGTTTGCTTCTCTATTAATGAATTCAGTTGAGTGCTATTAAAATTAAATATCTGGAACTTTGAAGACAGAAATTGTATGTTGTGTGTGTCCCCCAACCAGAAATAAGCTCCACAATGTTCTGAACTTGTGCATACAGTTTCAGTACCTTTTTAGTAAAACAAGAGAAAAAAAAATTATATACTAAATTAGTATTTATAGGTAAAATAAATACTAATAAACAAATATATATATCGTATGATGAAAAAATGTCATAATACTTACTTTGAAGAAATAACATTTTTGTCATATGTAAGGCTAAGTAGAATGTAATTTCCATTTTTATACTGAAAACTATAAAAGTCATCTATATACAATAATCCTTTGGCAGACTGACCCTGTAAAACAAATGAAATGGACTTCTCAGTAATAATTCCAATAAGTTAAAAAATACTAAAGAAAATGTTTTTGTTACCCTTGCAACTTGCTACAGAAAACTCAAATCTGCTTAAGTGAACCTAGTTTGAGGAGAGGAGGGAGGTAAGAGAGGAGGGAGTATATGATGAGAGCCTTGTCGATCAATTCGGCCCTGGAAAGATTGTGCAAGGTTCAAGGGGTAGAATTTTTTTCAGCCTGGACTGTACTTGTTAACAGGAGAGATTGCTTCTACAGGGACGGGATACAGTTAAATAGAAAGGGTGCAAGAATATTTGCTGATGCTATCGAGGCAGTGTTAGGTGGGTCGGAAAACTGATAGCTTGGGGGGGATACAAGGACTAATAGTTTAACAGTAGCCGTAGGCAGAGGTGAAGGTGATTCTTGCACAACTTCTATTAGAATAAGTAGCGACCTGGAGCGAGGGGTGTTGGGGGTTTCAGGGACGGATGTCAGTCATCGTGAAACAGGTGGGTATATGGGATGTTAGAGTGGCTGGGAATAGGAATAGGTGCATGTATACCAATGCTAGAAGTATAGTAAATAAATTTGATGAATTTGAAGTGTTGGTCAAGACATCAAAGGCAGATATTGTTGAGATATCAGAGACGTGGTGTCACCCAGATATAAGGAATGCCGAACTGGAATTTGGGGAGTACAATGTGTACGGATAGGAAGGGAGGAGGTGTTATGCTGTTAATAAAGAAAAATATAAAATCAAAAGAAGTGCATCCAGTTGATATAGATGAACAGTGCACTATTGAGTCAGTTTGGTGTGACATAAGCACTGCGAAAGCAAAAATTAGAGTAGGAGTGTGTTATAGGCCTAATGACTCGAATGAGTACAATGAACAATTGTACAGAGAAATAGTGGGCTAGTAAATCGGAATGTCTTATAATGGGGGATTTTAACTTCCCAGATATTGACTGGAACTTGTGGATTGGGCACTCACACACTAGTCAGACTTTTGTGGATTTATTGGATGATTGTTTTCTGCAGCAGCATGTTCGAGAGGCAACCAGAGAAAGTAATACTCTTGATCTGGTTATCAGCAGTGATCATTCATGTATTAGGAATTTGCAGATAAAAGAACCACTAGGTGGCAGTGATCACAGTGTACTGACGTGGGATTTATTAAAGATTTAATTACCATCAGGGGTAAAGGAAAGGGTTTTTGCTTCCGTAAAGGTGAGTACAGTGGTCTCCGACAGTTTTTAAATTCTGTACAGTGGGATCAACTGACAAGGTTATCAACAGTAAATTCTAAGTGGGAAGCATTCAAGGAATTAATCGTGGAAGCTACTAAAAGTTTCATACCTATTAAGAAATATTGTTCAAGGTTTAGGCCTAAATGGTTGTCAAATGAACTAATGAGACTCGTAACAGAGAAGAAAAATGCATGGGATGCATATAAATTATCAAGCGACTCAGAAGCCTATGGCAGATATAAGTTAATCTGTAATCAGGTCACAAAGGAGGTTTGGCAGGCGAAGGCAGATTACGAGAAATCCTTGGCAAAAGATGCTAAGAAAAACAGCAAGGATTTCTTTACTTATATAAACTCTAAAAGGAAGGAGACGAATCTGATTGGTCCACTTGACATCGATGGTTCGACTGTTGATGATCCTGCTCAGATAGCAAACAAACTGAATGAGTATTCTGCATCTACATTCACACGTGAGGAATTATTAAGGTTTGAAAATGGCAGAAGGTTATCAGATTGTAGCAGGGTGCTTAATGATCTTGTAATAACTGAGAGCAAAGTGGAAAAGAAATTGTTGAAGTTAAACGTAAGAAAAGCACCTGGGGTGAATGGGATCTATCCAGTTATATTAAAGGAGGCGGCAAGGCAGCTAAGCAAACCCTTAGCCATAATTATGAGAGCATCCTTGGACTCAGGGGAGGTTCCCACGGACTGGAGATGTGCAAATGTATCCCCAATTCACAAAGGGGGATCGAAGGGTGACACGACTAATTACAGACCAGTTAGTTTAACTTCTGTTCCGGGTAAAATAATGGAGTCGCTGGTTAAAGATGCATTGCAGGATCATCTAGACAAGACTGCAGCAATAATTCAGACACAGCATGGGTTTGTTAAGGGAAAGTCTTGTCTGACAAATTTGATAGGATATTATGATGTGGTTACAAAGGAACTGGATGCAAAAAACAATTTTGATATCATATATTTGGATTTCAGGAAAGCTTTTGACACTGTTGCGCATGGAAGACTATTGTACAAATTGGAGCAGAATGGTATTAAGGGTAAGTTGATACAATGGATAAAAGGATGGTTAAGTGCGAGAAGACAGAGGGTGGTAATCAATGGGTGCTGCTCTTCTTGGACTAATGTTATTAGTGGAGTCCCACAGGGTTCGGTCCACTGTTGTTTTGTATATTTATCAATGATATTGATGAAGGTATATCAGACTTAATGTCGAAGTTTGCAGATGATACAAAGGTTGGCAGGGTTGTTAATGGCAGTCTGCTACTGCAACAGGATCTAGATAATTTGCGCAGATGGGCTAAGAAGTGGCAACTGAAGTTTAACCTTGACAAATGCAAAGTACTGCATATGGGTAGAAATAACCCCAGAGAAATGTACCAACTGTGTGGTACTACACTTAAGGTGGTAGAAAATGAAAAAGACCTGGGAGTAATTGTGCAGTCAGATATGAAGTTCTCTGAGCAATGCAGACAGGCTGCCAGGGCAGGTCATGGGGTTTTGTCAATGATATATAGGAATTTTGCTAGCAGGGAAAGGGAGGTGATTGTCCCTCTGTATAAGGCAATGGTCAGGCCATGCCTTGAGTACTGCGTACAGGTTTGGAGACCTCATTTTAGGAAGAATGTAGATTTACTTGAGCGGGTACAGAGAAGGGCAACAAGATTGGTGAGGGGAATGAAGGGATCCTCTTAACAAGAGAGGCTTAAGTTCTGCAAATTGTAGTGGCTGGAGACTAGGCACCTGCGCGGTGATCTGATTGAGGTATATAAGGCCTTGAATGGATTGAGCACGCTGAATTCTGATGGGATCCTTCCACTTGTTCAGATTACGAACCTAAGGGGGCATAAATTCAAATTAAGAAAAGACAGATGTAGAATAGATGTGCGGAAAGTTGCCTTTAGCCAGCGGGTGGTTAATTGCTGGAACAAACTTCCATCTGTCGTTGTGGAAGTTGATAGGTTAAATAAATTTAAGGAGGAACTGGACAGGCATTTGGAGGGAATGGTGTGATTTTTTTTTTGGCTGATGCTGCATAAGCTCATACATTTGCTTTCTTGCATCACATGCCCCTACTACTACTACTACTGCAAGCAGAAGCAAACTAACTGATCCTTGCAGTGTTTCTATTGAGACATTCCTAGAATGTGATGCGGAGGGGAAGATTGCAAGGCTTGCCGGGAGTCCTTAGGCTAAGCAAATATATGAGCTGTGTTGCGATTACTAAGAGCAAAAAAGAGGCACACATATACTTGCTGGTATAGTAATGCTAGAAGTATAGTAAATAAATTTAACTAATTTCAAGTACTGGTTGTCACCAAATACAATGTTATAGGGGTATCAGAAGCTTGGTGCCACTGACATAGGAGATAAAGGGTTTGAATATGGGGAGTACAGTGTATTCAGAAAAGACGGTGGGGAAAGGGGGTTATGCCCCTGCTTAAGAAACCAACAGAATGAAAGGCAGTGCAACCCATTTACGTAGGATACCAGTGTAATGTTAAGTCAGCTTGGCATGGAAAATTCAGAAAACTAAAGGAATGAAACTTACTATGAATTATTCACTTACATCTTTATTGAGGGCCACAACTAAGGTATATGGATCATCGTACGTTAATGAGGAACTCCTCCGTAGCCTTTCCTTCTTAGGTATAATTGTTCCACCACGCTGATAAACTGGAATCTAAAAAAATGGATTTTAGTTAGTGATAAAAATAAGTTGCCCTAGGTATATATCCTGGTGAAATAAATTAACAGACAAACGGAAACTTAAAAATGACAATAAGCATAGTTTAGAGTGGGTTTTTTTTTCTTTTTTTTAACTCTAAAAATGAGTGCTGTCTGTATTACATTCTGATCAAAAGTAAATTCTCTACTGTACCAGGAGAATGTAACTTTGAACAGAATGTAATTCAGATCAAAGTTAAATTCTCCTGTAATTCTCTTTCAAATTTTTAAAGTGGTTTAAAAAAAAGTCGTTAAAAAAAGGAAATAATACCAAGATTTAAATCCATTAATTTAATAGACCAACAACAAAAATTGAGTTGTAACTCAGTTTCAACTAATTACTGAAGTAAAAAACTTAATTCATTACCAATATAAAATAAATAGTATTATTCTGTTTACTATGGTACTGATCCTTAAAAAAAAAAAAGCTAACTAGTGTTTCAGAGTCTGAATTAGCAATATTTTTATTTTTGTTTGCAAGCAGCTAGAACTTATAAGATGTGCTAACAAGAATCTCCTGCAAATAAATGATTGACGTCCAGGGGATTAAAAGCAAATCACTCTCTTAAGACATGGGCCAGTTATAAGCCCATTATAGATGCAAAACAAAAAATTAAATTTTTTTATTTAATGTAGATCCACAGCAATGTTGTGATACAAATCCTGGGTTCAGGAAAAAAAACAATTTTGAAGGTACTGATAGCATTTGAAATTAAATGGAGGAGTTTGATTTTACTGCTATTAAAATCTCTTCCTGTTATATATCTGAGTTAACTTAATTTTCATTGTTCTAATTATGTTAATTAGTTTTTAAATACTGATAATTACAACTTTAATTAGAGAACATACTATGATTTTCTTGTAGTTTTTACCTCCCTAATTGTTAATACCAGAGTGATGAAGAGTATTTCAGCACAGAATTGCATGACTCAAAACATAAATTAGCTACAAGCAATTCCCCTTATGAGTCACAGGTTCACTACTTGTATAGCCTGTGACATGTATTCCAAGGTTATTCCTGTATAAATTTCTAGTTCAACTGATGGCTCTCTTCTACATACCAGATGTACAGTGTGGCACACCTGAAATTAAAATAGTGTATTTCCAGATGATTTAGGTCACTGAGGATGTTAGTTCATGCCTTAGGGAAAAAGGAAACCAGGAATAACACATCAGCGATTAAAGTATCCAGTATATTTTGTGAGGCCACACTCCTGATTTTCATGGTCCTCTAATATGAGGGGGAGACTTAACTATGTGTAACATTTCTTGCAATAGAAATAGGCAGACTAAAACCAGGGTTTGGCTACCTGGAGCAAAAAACTGATATGTAACAAACAGGGTCTCAGAGCTTTAAAGCTCTAAAAAGTGTTATTATTCATGTGAGAACTAATAATATTAACTGCACATCATAATAAAAGTGATGTAGGTCAATGTATTTGCCAGTAATTCTGCTCAGATACGACAGGAGGGATGATATGTTGAAGTCCTTATGAATTGACTCAAGACTTCAGACACTTTAAAAGGCTTTTGGGGGGGGGGGTGTATCTACTCACTGGATGGACTTGTCTCGATTACAGACTATGCTGCTTCTAAAATGATCATTCCCAGTCAAAGAGCTGGTGGTCCTACACTCAATGCTTCTTTCTGGGAGAAAAAGTCATATCTCCCTCTAGAGATCTGGTAGATGGGATCACGTTTTCTATTTCAAGAGTGATCTTCAATTGATTGAAATCTGAAGCCATAATGAAACATGGAAGTTACTCTTTAAAAAAAAAGTAAGCCCTTTTATAACTTCTGCCACTGTATGACAGAATAGCTCAGTTCCTCCTAAAAAGCTTAATTTATTCTTGAACCAGACTCTAGAAGAACATTACTTCCCTCCAACTTGGAATTGTTATACTATCAGACCTCTTCCTAAAAACCACCCTTCCTTACAGATTTTTAGAACTTTAGACCAATTTCCTCTGCAGCCCATCTCCTCTTGCTACCAGAGAAAGCTGTCCTCTGATGGTCATTCAAACCCTTCAGAATCCTCAAATCCACTATTATTCCTGGCAGGTTGGCTGTCATGAATATGTTATCTGCCACTCCAGTGATTCTATATGCTTTTGATGACCATACAGAGGTTGTTGTCACATACCTTGAACTGCAAATCCTTTTGATGCCATTTGCATCCCTGCCCTATAAATCTACTTAGTCTACAAATCTACTTAGTCAAAATTCACTATGACCTTCTCTGGCTACTACAGGCTATTCTACACAAGAGAACCATAATTCTCAATCTTGATCTCTCTAGGAGATCATGACATGAGGCAAACAGCCATAATTAATGGTTACTTCTCAAAATGGGGCCCTGCAAAGGTTGAAACTTGTCACTTCTGTTTCTGGTTTTCTTAAATTAGTTTACATGCTATAATGGAAGTAGGCAAAATTAAACAGCAGTGTTCACAGTAAGTTTTAATACCACATATAACAACTTGAAGATACAACCTTCTGTTGCTAATGAGTAATATTATTTTGTATTTGATGAACAAGTTAAGTATATTTGAGATTAGTGCTCAAATAATGACTATCCTTTTCCTCTGTGTACATTAGTAATGTTACTATAGTAAGAATATATAGTAAGCACTGTACATCTGATATTAATAAAATATGCCAAACTTTGCAAAAAAACAAATGTTTGAAGCCATTTTCATGTTAAAAATTCCAAATTCGTAGATTTTTTTATATGAAAAGACAACATTTTTAATGATTCAAAAATTGACTTAAAAGTTATGATTTGAAGTAAAAAAAATTTTTTTTTCAATTTATGTACTTAAAACTTTGAGTTAAACATTTAATAAATACGTAAAACTAAATTTAAGCAAGAAGAGGCAATGATAAGTATAAACAATATTTACCTTACTTAGTGATACTGGAATTGATACTTTTTGTGGTGCCTCATATTTCTGATGTGTATCAATATCATACCACACCTAAAAATAACAATTTTATCATTAATATCAACTACAAAAATAAGGTAAGCACAAGGCAAAATAATAAATAAGTGAAGTTAAGCAGTGCCCTACCAGAATAAAATAAGCCCTCGTAATATACAAATAGTCAGTAGATGGTTTTCTGTCAGACTGTCTGGTGGTGATATACATAGTTCTCTTTCAAGATGCCACCGAAAGTTATCAATTGGGTTCATATCTTAGATTATTAATTACAAACCTAAGGGGGCATAAATCCAAATTAAGAAAAGACAGATGTAGAATAGATGTGTGGAAATTTGCCTTTAGCCAGTGGGTGGTTAATTGCTGGAACAAACTTCCATCTGTCGTTGTGGAAGTTGATAGGTTAAATAAATTTAAGGAGGAACTGGACAGGCATTTGGAGGGAATAGTGTTTTTTTTTTTTTTTTTTGGCTGATGCTGCATAAGCTCATACACTTGCTTTCTTGCATCACATGCCACTACTACTATATCAGAGCTCAGTGGAACTCACAGGAGCAAATGAATTCTATGACATGCTTGTTTATGCTATTGTTTATCCACTTATGAAAAATATGGGTGTATCGCTGAAAAATCACACTATGATAGCATTCCTCCAGAACAGCAATTTAAATAAATTTATTTTTATACTCAGTAAAGCATCCATGACCAGCACTGTTTATGATTTTAAAATAAAAATATACTTCATTGTGAGTGCTTAAGGCAGCTTAATATACCAGCACAACAGGTGCTAATGGGCAGTGATCAATACATAGAAATGTACTGGCAGATAAATAGTAAATAGCATAAATACTTTTTTTTTTTTTTGTGTGCTACTGCTACACAGCCATGGCACTTGTGGTATTCACAGTATGAATACCACAAGTGCCATTGTATTTGTGTATTATGTCTATACAAATGTGTACTAGCTGATTTACATGTTTTGGCTGAAAAACCTGAAATAACTCACAGGGAGAGGGGAAGAGGCCTCTGCTCCTGAGATCAGCTAACCACAATTCCAATTCAAGGCCTTTAAGAATTCCACCAGCCTTCTGGCCAGATTTGAATCCAGACCTGTCCAAACAAGTGACAATCTCACTAAACTATCAAGCACCAGCATTTACTCTGCCATTACTGAATAGAAGATTTCATATATTTCATTTAAAATCCAGCTTATTTAACCTTTAATTTAATTCATTTTTAAGGTTATAAAATAATTTAAAATAGGTTCCTTTAATCTATGAATGCTAACCTGTTGGTCTCCAGGAAAATATACTTCGACGCTAGTAAGACCAGACTCTAAAACAGGACGGATAAGAAGTGCTTCACCTGCAAAATAAAGTCACGATTATATTGCTGCATTTATCAGTTAAATGAGTGATAAATGCTAAAAACTGAAGCTCTGTGACAACAATAATTGTAGATATGTTTCTGAAAAACTAAAATGAATGATTTCTTTCATATCTTGATACAAAACTTAATTAAATCAGTTCCTATTCTATTGTTTTCACAAGGGAAAAAATAGATTTCTTTAGTAAGAAATCTTTAATAATCAATAAGTTGTGTGCAAAAAAAAAAAAAATTATAAACAAGAAACTGCGGATGAATACTTCTAGGAAAATAAATAAATATGAAACTTGTGGCAGGAATTGTGTAAAGTATGCTTTAGTTAAACTAGGTTTGGGTTTAGTGACAAATGGGCCTGGAGTACTGGGGTCCATAGTTTAACAGATATTTATTTAAAGTATACCCAGTAAAATAAAATAAAATAAAATATTTCCAGAAGCTTTCGGAACTCGTGTCCCTTTCTCAACTGACAGAATTTTTAAATACATTACAAGCAAACTGTGGCACGTTACTCATTCGTCATTGTTGTGTAGCACGGACGTGTGCTGCCTTGCGCCAGTGATCATCCATCAATAAAACGGTTGTCTCCAGGATTGGATGTATACGCATGCCTTTCTGGCGATTTAATGCCTTAGGGTTGTTCATTATGTTTAGTGACTCTAGCCATAGGCGGTGGCGAAAGTGTCGCGCGTGGTCCACTATCTCAAAGTCGCGCTTGGGGTCAAGATCGTGGTTGGTAGCCCAAAAATGTTCTGCAAGCGCGGACTGGTCAGTTTCGGCAAGCCGGATTGCTCTGTCGTGTTCCGTGAGGCGATCCTGGAGACGTCTCGATGTCTCACCTACGTAGCAACTGTTACAGGCCCTACAGGTGATACGGTACACTACATTGCTGCGTAAGACAGGTGTGACAGGGGTCTTCACACTGGAGACAAGTGAACGTAGGTTCCTACCTGGTAATTGTACACATTTTATGTTGTAACTTCTCAGGATCTTCGAGATACGTCCTGACACTCCTGGATAATACGGAATGTAGGCGGATGATATGCCGACTTGCTTCGGAGGTCTTGGGTTGGAAGTAAGTTCTTGTGCCTGTAACAAGCATCTGTTTAGTACATGGGATGGATAACCGCATCTGGTTAAGTCCGCCTTCACACGGGAGATCTCGTTACGTCTAATTGTGTCGGTGCTGGAATGGCTCCAGGCCCTGGAGAACAGGGTGCGGGCAGTGCTACTGAGATGGCTTGGAGCGTGGCCGGACCCGTAGTTGGTGAATTGACCGCACCACATGGGTTTGCGGTATACTGAGGTCTCTAGATGTGGGCCTACGCGATGCACTAGCACGTCCAGAAACGGGAGCGAACCGTCCACCTCTGATTCTACGGTAAACTTGATGAAATTGGATAGAGAGTTGAGGTATTCTAGTAGTACCGTTTCAGAACCACGTGGTATTATGGTAAAAATATCGTCGACATATCTACACCACGTTGTAATAGGTGTAGGTGGGTTCTGGTGTATCTGCTTCTCCAGATCTTCCATGGCGATGTTAGCTACTACGGAACTGACTATGGGTGCCCCTGTCAGTTCCGTAGTAGCTAACATCGCCATGGAAGATCTGGAGAAGCAGATACACCAGAACCCACCTACACCTATTACAACGTGGTGTAGATATGTCGACGATATTTTTACCATAATACCACGTGGTTCTGAAACGGTACTACTAGAATACCTCAACTCTCTATCCAATTTCATCAAGTTTACCGTAGAATCAGAGGTGGACGGTTCGCTCCCGTTTCTGGACGTGCTAGTGCATCGCGTAGGCCCACATCTAGAGACCTCAGTATACCGCAAACCCATGTGGTGCGGTCAATTCACCAACTACGGGTCCGGCCACGCTCCAAGCCATCTCAGTAGCACTGCCCGCACCCTGTTCTCCAGGGCCTGGAGCCATTCCAGCACCGACACAATTAGACGTAACGAGATCTCCCGTGTGAAGGCGGACTTAACCAGATGCGGTTATCCATCCCATGTACTAAACAGATGCTTGTTACAGGCACAAGAACTTACTTCCAACCCAAGACCTCCGAAGCAAGTCGGCATATCATCCGCCTACATTCCGTATTATCCAGGAGTGTCAGGACGTATCTCGAAGATCCTGAGAAGTTACAACATAAAATGTGTACAATTACCAGGTAGGAACCTACGTTCACTTGTCTCCAGTGTGAAGACCCCTGTCACACCTGTCTTACGCAGCAATGTAGTGTACCGTATCACCTGTAGGGCCTGTAACAGTTGCTACGTAGGTGAGACATCGAGACGTCTCCAGGATCGCCTCACGGAACACGACAGAGCAATCCGGCTTGCCGAAACTGACCAGTCCGCGCTTGCAGAACATTTTTGGGCTACCAACCACGATCTTGACCCCAAGCGCGACTTTGAGATAGTGGACCACGCGCGACACTTTCGCCACCGCCTATGGCTAGAGTCACTAAACATAATGAACAACCCTAAGGCATTAAATCGCCAGAAAGGCATGCGTATACATCCAATCCTGGAGACAACCGTTTTATTGATGGATGATCACTGGCGCAAGGCAGCACACGTCCGTGCTACAACAATGACGAATGAGTAACGTGCCACAGTTTGCTTGTAATGTATTTAAAAATTCTGTCAGTTGAGAAAGGGACACGAGTTCCGAAAGCTTCTGGAAATATTTTATTTTATTTTATTTTACTGGGTATACTTTAAATAAATATCTGTTAGGTTTGGGTTTGTTTTCTTATAAAAACATAATTCAAATCAATTTGAAACTTAAGTGTTGCAGAACTTTTCTGTACCAACTGGGATAATTTTCTGTCCATAACATAAATACAGCAAATCGATAATAGAAATTAGTCAATATACAAAGCAGTAAGGTAAATGACACATTTTGGTTCAAACACAGGTGTAGAAATAAGTTACATGTCCACATTGGTTTATATGCAAAAAAGATCTAACATTTTAAGTGGAAGAAACTGGATGTTGAAATACACCTTCAAGGTAGGGAATATACAATAAATTTCAATTCTGTAACACTTCAATTGCACTGTATCCAAATTTCTTTAATTGTGATACTGCAGTTATATACAATATAAAAATAATATAAATACTATGCACTTAAAAAGTTTAAAAAACTATAATTCAATACAGATGCTTTCGACAATTATACCTTCTTCAGCCAACTAGTTTACATCTGGCACTGTGCTTAAATAAATTACACACAGGTTGGTCACATGCTCACTATTGTTATATAATCACTGCAACATCATTCTCATTACCATAATGTCACCATATCAATTTGTTCATCCTCCTCCTCCATTTATTTTCAAATGTACATTGTCACAACATAGAATTAGAAACTCTCTAAATACTTTGTAAATGTGTACCAAAGCTATTCATCAGTTTTCACAGTGTATGTACATTGCCTCTGCTGGTCCTTTTGGTATCTAATGATATCTGCTGAACAGGAGTTTATGTGGTGGCACCCTTGTTGCCACACATATTCAGTAATTAACAAACTGAAATCTGTATTTTGTAATGTATGCCCCAGACAATCCTTGAGGTCTCTTTGCCTCAGCATCGTGGCTTGCATCGCGTTCTGAACACTTAATCTTATAAATCACCCCACTTCTGAATGTTTCAGATGTAGGGGATTTAAATGGGATGAAAATTGTTTGTAGTTTTCTACAAACAATTTTCAATTACCAGGAAAAAAGAAATAAAATGCAAAAAAATAAAAATACTAGCAGTTTACGATCAGTTGAAACTTATTAGACAACAAATTATAGGAAACTGTAAATTCCAGGGTTATTTAAAATTACCAAATTTGACAAAAAAAAGAAAATCATTTTTCAATCTGGAAATACAAAGAAAACAATCTGGCATGCATATCAAAGATCACAAGTGTCTTTCAGAATCTGGGCGATTTTAACATTTCTCTATTTTAGTAATATCACTTATTCAGTAAATCTTGAAACTTAGTGCAAACTTCTCTTGCAAATTACAGCTATGTAGCTGATCAAACAATGCCTATCAGAACCAGTGACCAGTTTGGCATAGTTTAGAACATCTGAGTGTAAAACAAAAAAAAAACGCAGAAAATGCTCAGTGTGAGCACAGTTGGAAAATAAGTTTCATTAAACTTCTATGGTTAATCTCTGCTACAAAGAGTGACTTACTGATGTGCACAAACTAATGATGTGCAAATATACTTCCACACAACCATTACAGCTAGTCATGCAGCTGATGAGCAACATGACTAGTTATAATGGGAATGGCAATGGAGAAATTTGATCCAATGTTAACAAAACTAAAAGATAAAGTGCTATATATATGTAGAGAAGAACTATTGCCTGAGAAAAATTTAGTTTTGGTAATGTCAGATCGCATCCTCCACTTTTTTTTTTTTTAAGTTTTTGTGTGTGGTCGTACACGCACTCTTGCTGAATTGACTGAATCAAAAAGAAATGTTCAACGAACAGCTGAATAGAATTATTTATTGTATTTATTCAATTTTTTATCTTGTGTGCTGGAAAAATTACAAAAGCGTACATTTTAAAAAATTTCACAATTATAAAATTACAAAAAAAGAGGAGACAAGCATAACGTCAGTAAGTTTTATCTCTCAAGCATCACTGCCAAAATCGATGTCTCCAGCTGATAAGTATGGTGCTGCGGAGGTTGAGAAGGGGTCAGGCTGCTCAACCTTACGAAAGAACATATTAATGGATGACTGGACGGTGGCTTTTTTCTTTTCATCGTAGATTTCTTTGTAGTAAGCAAGCATATCATTCACCCCTCTGAACTTTTAAGAATGGTTTGCTGTCAGGATTCATCTTCTCAAACCTCACCATGCCGATGCAATTTCACAAAATACCACTGCCATCTCTCTGGTGATGAAGCATCTTGGCCCCTCATTTGGTTCATCTGAAACTTCGTCAGCATTTTCTTCTTTCATTATTGCTGCCTGCAAGTCAATAACTTCATTAGATAATTCCTTCTCTTCTTCCTCTATTAACTCCTCCACATCTCTGGCAACAACTTCCAACTGAAGTAGCTCTGCAACCTTTACAATCTTATCTTTACAATCTTCATGTGAGTCTTTTTCAAACCCTTCAAAGCCCTTTACGTGCCATGGGCATATTTTCTTCCTTGTACCATTTAAACAACTTTTTGTAATTTCCAACCATGCCTTATTAACGTTTAAGATGCCATGGTAAATATTGTAAGATTTCCAAAAGCCTCTTAACGTAAAATTTTTCTCACCGTCTACTGCAGACAATGTCTGAGCAAATGTTGTGCGTAAATAGTATGCTTTTAAATTCAAAATAACATCCTGATACATAGGTTGGATGAGTGAAATAGTGTTTGGCAGTTGAAATATGACTCTCACATTTGAACTGAAATCATCTAGATGCATAGGATGTCCAGGAGCATTATGTAATAGAAGCAAAATCTTGAAAGGAACGTCGTTGTCTTTACAATATTTTTCAACCTTGGGCATGAAGCAGCATTTAAATCAATCCTCAAAGAGAGATAGGTTCGATCGAAAATGCATGGGTAGGATGGCTTTATTAATGCCCTTAAATGCAAGAGGATTTCCAGAATGTAGCACACACTTCTTGATTAGACTGGGGTTTGAGCCCGTGACCACCAAATACGGAGGATGCGGAAAGGTCAGGGAATGACCACCACATATCCCCAGAGCAATATGGCCTTAGTTGCTAATGCTCCTAAAAACCAAATAACAAACATGTTCTTTTATACACGTACTATCCTTTAAAATAGTATTCACTGTTGAAGCAGCAAAACCTAATTCCCTTGCAATAGATGACAAACTTAGTCTTGCTGCGTACTTCTTAATCATCTTCATTTCTAAGTTAATTTTGTTTTCTGGCATTGCCAGTACTTACACTTTCCATTGGTTCCTTTCCCTTCATCATTGTAATACATACCATATATTCCAAATTCTCCGTGACAGTCCTCAGCAAATACACTATGGGATATCAGGAAGGTCAACTATAACTAACCTTGTAACAACCACTCTGCACATCTTAGATGCCTTCGAACAAAGACAGGAATTGTCAGTTATATATCTTGACATCCATTCCGCTTTGAATGCCATCTATATACCTAATCTCCTACGTCTCTTAGAAAACTACTTCAATTTTCGCGGCGATGTTCTCTGGTTCCTAGAATCTCTCCTATCGAAGAGGACCCTTGTTCTAAAGATCGGAACAAAGACCTTCACGCGCCACATAACTGCCGGTGTACCTCAAGGGGGGGTCCTGTCTGGCATTCTCTTCTCAGCAATCATGGTGCCATTTGTGACCAATAAGTGCAATTGGATCACATATGCTGACGATGTCAAGCTCCTTACTAAAATATCGCCATCCAACTCGGCAGCCGAAATCACTCAGCAAATCACTAGCAAACTGCAGGACATGGCTGACTACCTCAATACCTTCAACCTCCAAATCAACCCACTAAAATCAGCACAAATAACTTACTCTCTAAAGGGCAGCCCAACAACGTTGGAGCCTGTGCTTAACGGCTCCTCAGTTCCAAGTGTTCAAACACACAAAGATCTGGGGGTCGTCTTCGACTCCAAACTATCTTTCAACGATCACATAAACCTCATACAGTCGAGGCTGAACTCACTACGCTGGGTCGCCAAACAACAGCTGCTCCACACCACCGACCCACAACTGGTAAAAAGATACATCGTATCAATCCTTTACCCGACAATACTGTATGCTTCAGAGATATGGGCCTCGGCCGCCGAATCCAACATCAAAAGAATATTCTCTGCCGAATTCTGGCTTCTAAAATGGGCCAACAGCAAACTCCACCTTCCCCCAGCTCTCAGATCAACGCAGTTAGCAGAAGCTCTTCAACTACGCAGGCTCCGGTCCTACGTCGCAGAAAGAAGGCTGCTGTTCACCATCAAGATGGCCACCGGTAAAATCACAGAGCCGAACTTCTGGGATCACTGCTCTTGGCGCATTCCTCCCCCTTATCTCCGGTCTTCAGCACAGCTGCTAGCAAACCGTAACCGGCTAGTACTAACCGACAGATTCCTGCCAAAGCAAATGCTGCCCTCACTGCAAGCCATCGACGGGGACCTCCAAGAAGTGGTCAATAATAAAAAATACAGGAAGGGTATCCTCGTCGAACTGAAAATGTAAAACTCTGCCTTGTTAATAATCTGATTTATCTTTTTTTCTCATGTGTATCTCTTTTGTAAATATGTTTTGTTAACCCCTGGCACCACCATGCCGTGACGGGACTAATTGTATGTCTATCATTGCTGCAATTAAAGATTCTATTCTATTCCATATTTCCCCATGTATAGCAGCAGAAGAAGGCCATGAGAGGCAAGTCAGCAAAATGGCATGATTTAGAGAGGGATGCACCCTTTTTCGAAAAATTTGGGGTCTAAAAACTGGGTGCGTCTTATACAGTGATTGTAGATTTTTTTTTTACTTGCATTTCCCGCTTTTTCGTGCTTGTTGTCTTTGCGCTCATTGTTTTGCACTTGTTACCGGCATATTAGAAATGGCTCAGAAAAGATTTTCGTACAGTGCTGAATTAAAGTTAAAAGTGATCCAGTTTGCAAAAGTGAATGGAAATCGTGCTGCTGAAAGTAAGTTTGGTC
Organism: Mastigoproctus giganteus; assembly: GCF_048544385.1. NCBI lineage: Eukaryota > Metazoa > Arthropoda > Arachnida > Uropygi > Thelyphonidae > Mastigoproctus > Mastigoproctus giganteus. The sequence continues at coordinate 198,689,860 of NC_143580.1, forward strand.
CTCCTCCAACTGAGAAAACAATCCGAGACTGGCTACGGGAAGAAGAAGAAACCCTACTGAAAACGCAACAGCAGAAGAAGGCCATGAGAGGCAAGTCAGCAAAATGGCCTGATTTAGAGAGGGAATTGAAGATATGGATTGAAGAGCAAAGGGCAATTGGAATTTCTGTGTCCACAAAGATATTTCAGCCCGAGGCAAGAAGAATTGCTGATGAAAAAGAAGTTACTGATTTCAAAGGAGGACACAGTTGGTGCTTCAGGTTCATGAAACAGAATGGATTAAGCATGCATACACGCACCAGACTTGCCCAAAAGATGCCTGAAAGCTATGAGCAGAAGGTCCTTGAATTTCATCGTTTTGTCGTTCAATGTCGAAAGACATCAGTTTGAGTTGGGACAGATTGCAAATATGGACGAAGTCCCCCTTCAATTTGATGTCCCAAGTAACAGAACTGTTGATAAGAAGTGGGCGAAAACTGTAACTATGAAGACAAGTGGACATGAAAAGAGCCATTATACAGTTGTTCTAGCTTGTTATGCCGACGGAACCAAGCTGCCTCCTATGCTAATTTTCAAACGCAAAACAATGCCAAAAGAAGACATTCCTCAAGGAGTGATTGTCCACGTTCATGACAAGGGTTGGATGGATCAGGATGGGATGAAGATCTGGTTTGAGAAAGTTTAGAGCAGGAGCCCAGGTGGGCTCTTACGCAAACCTGCCCTATTGGTGTTTAATCAGTTCAGGCCACACATAACAAAAAACACAAAGAAGATTGCTGCAGAGCAAAAAACAAAACTTGCCATCATACCTGGAGGCTTGACATCCCAGCTCCAACCACTTGATGTCAGCATTAACAAACCCTTCAAAGCTGCCATGAGAGACGAATGGAACCAATGAATGAAGTCTTCTGGGGACAATTTGACACCAGCAGGAAGAATGAAGAAACCAACTACAGGAGAAGTTTGTACCTGGGTGAAAAGATCCTGGGATAATATCAAGATTGAGATTGTTGTCAAGTCACTTAAGAAGTGTGGCATTTCAAATGCCATAGAACTGAGGACAAGGCAATATATGAAGACAGTGATTCATCATCAGACACAGATGAGGACAAGCTAATGGATGGGAGTTTTAACAGTGATGAGGAGTTGTATAAATTTTATGATGAATAAAACTTGAGTTCAATAACTTTATGTAATACATTTTTTTTTCAAATTTCGGGCCCCAAAATTAAGGTGTGTCTTATACATGGGGAAATACGGTAAATAGGAATGAAGAGAAGTTTCTGAAAATTTGTTTTTTTATATGATTGAACATTTCAGTGAAGGGGAACACATTTCACCATAATACCGTAACATAAAAACCCACAGAATTCCAGTTATCGGGATTATCCCAAATGCAATAAGATCGAGTTTACTACCCGTTTATTTCGACCGGGGTTCGAGCCCGTGACCACCAAATATGGAGGATGCGGAGAGGTCAGGGAATGACCACCGCATATCCCCAGAGCAATATGGCCTTAGTTGCTAATGCTCCTAAAAACCAAATAACAACAACTACCCGTTTATAATAGATTGCACTAACAGAAAAGACCAATAAACCAGAAAGTGCAAATTGCTTTTATTGTTTTTTGGTCGTGACCTCCAGAAACATGCTTTAGGAAAATATCACAAAGGTGTTCAAAATGATTCTTATAACAGGAACATATCATAGCGATGATAGTGTAGTGCAATTTCCATTCAGGAAAGGAGAAGTTAGGTTCCCCTTTCCTGAATCCCAGGAAATTCCTTTAATACTTGAAAGAAAAGAAAAAAAATAAAGTGGATATCTCTAAATTTTGACAAGTAATAGTGTTAAAAATAAAAAAAATATTCTTATAAAAATTCAAACAAACTGTACAATCAGGTGACCTCTATAATTTTATTTGGTGCACACATGTCAAACTTAACCAAGTTAGTATGTATAAAATATTAGGCGAACCAAGAACCTCACTTCCCCTTTCCTTAATCTTGCCAATTGTGAACAGTTTCAGAAACATAACTCCCATGACTGAGGTAGTATAGGTAGAAAAATATCTGTACGCACAAACCAAAATTTCAACAGAAACGCAAAATTTTACTTCATGCACAAAAACTGATAGTCTGAATGTTACCAATTTCATCTTTTTACCTGTAACTTACCAATCATATATTCTTCATCCATATCAAAAGTGATTTTTTCTGTAGGAAATTCCATCCACAAAGGTCTTGCTGGTGGTAATCCAGTTCTTTCATTTTCAAAAAATGTAGTATACCAAAAGGGTAGGAATGTGTATCGTTTACGTAGAATATCACGGATTAACATTTTGGTTTCCTCATCAAAGAGCCATGGTTCTCGGCGTTTTGTCTCATGATGAGAATGTGAGCGGAAAAAGGGTTGATAAGCACCTGCCTACAAAACAAAATTTTAATTTCTTCAGATTGAAAAATTTCAGATATGTTTCTCTGAAAAACAAAGGGTTTCAAACAATTTTATTTCATTAATCATAATTACTTCACGAGACTGGCAGCATATTCAAAATTAAATTAATGGCTTAGTCAATTTCTAAGGTATTTAATAAGGCGGGTTAGGTTGTTTTAATTCTCAAGTGTAAAAATTAAGAAGGATCATGAGAAGTTGCAATGGTGAACTGTATGGTTTTCACCATACAGTTTTTTTTTTTTTTTTTTTGGAATAAAAATGGAATAATGGCTAAAAATAGTTTAAAATATTTCTAAGCTATCTATGATTATATACAACTGCAGGAAAATGTCCACATACCATCTGTATATTAATTTATAGTTAATTAATTTAAATTATAAAAATAATGTAAATTTTCAGTGCTCAGTAAAGTGCAGAATTTTAAAATTGTGTACATTGTAATGCCTTCCATTATTTTCCAATTACAAATACAGTAGAATCTCATAAATCTAGAAACAATGGGACTCAACTGCTGGATTTGCAAAAATTTTGTATCTCTGAAATACAGTAGAATGTAGGTTATCCAGAATAATTTGAAAAGCTGATCTTTCTTCTTCTTTTTTTTTTTTTTTTTATTAACCCAGTAGTACAATAAGCTCCCGGTTATAGTGATCACCAGGGCCGTTTTAAGAACTCTCGGGTCCCCTGGTGAATTTCCAAATGTGGCACCTATTCAGTTTAAATTTTTTTCTGGGTCTCTCTTAGTTGCATTCCTAACATTATTCATATTCCTAACATTATAATATATATATATATATATATATATATATATATATATTATTATATTATTATATAATCGTAAGCAAGAATTAAATTTGTTAATTATTTTTCTAAATATTAATATTTTCGGCACTTTAAACTATTTAAAGAAAGCCAAAAACATTCATATATCATTATTTTCCATGTTTGCAGTGCTTTTGACCGTATGGGATAGAGGGTCTTTTAAAAAATTATTTAAAATCAAGAAGTGAGGCCCATGGCATCTGCCGGATGTACCCATGGATTAAAACAGCCCAGGTGATCATGTTTGCGAATTGAATTTTGATTATAATAAGTGAAAGATCGAGTTTACTACCCATTTATAACAGATTGTACAAACAAAAAAGCCCAATAAACCAAAAACTGCAAATTGTTTTTGTTTTATGATTGTGACCTTCAGAAATGTGCTTTAGAAAAATATCACAGAAACAACTAGGTTTTCTTAGAAACCATGAGTGAATTTCAGATTAGTTTAGCTCCAGATTCGGTAAAAATAATATCGGCCCGAAACTGTGTGATTCATTATTTTTCTCAATTTTTAGCGGTAAAACGTGAACAAAAAGAAAACAGTTTTAACATTGCAGCAATAAACAGAAATTATTAATAGAATTAGAAAAGGTGAAAATTTAGGAATCTCTCCAAAGAGTTTAATATGGGGACTTCAACAATTTACAACATCAAGAAAAATTCCAATGTTATAACAGAATTTGTGTCGATTATGAATAGTGAAGAAGGATCTAGCAGGAAAAAGATGTTGAAACCTGAAAATGCCGCTTTATGGATGATTTGGTAATTGTTGGCGCATCGGCTTCTGTGGCCATATTGCACCTCCCAAGGTTTTTGCAGTACTTTGATCCAAGCCCGAGGCGGGAATCGAACCCGCGACCTTTGGGCTGCCGGGCAGGTACTTTACCCACTCGGCTAGCCCAGTCGGCGCTTTATGGATGCTGACTTCGTTTGCTATCTTAACACTTATTGGGTATATGTGGTATGCAGATGACGGGTCTCTTGCTATTACTTGGTTGAGGTTGGTTCAAGGTCTTGGCACTGTCCTCTATTGTTTTCTTAATGATATATATGGGGAATCTATTTCTTAGGGCTAGTCTGGTTATAGCTTCTAGTTCCTGTTCAAAGTTTTCTATTGCAGATCCAGTAAGCTCTTAAGATGAAAGATTTCAATACTCTGACTTTAGTTAAGTGAGGGTAGCACGATTTATAGTTGAATATGAACCCTGTATCTATTTGTTTCTTGTAAACTTCCATTTGTAACTCTGTGGGTTTTCTTTTGATTAGAATATGCAGGAAAGGTAGGTTGTCTCCTATTTCAGTTTTGAACTTTGTCTGGTGGTAGTTCAGTGCATCATAAAATTTTTGCAGCACTTCAGATCTGTGGCTCCAAATTGCAATTATTCTATGTATCTGATCCAGGACTGGTTTAAGGGGTTGTTTTTCTAAGAATTCATTTTCCAAATGGGTCATGAATATTTTTGCTATGAGAGGAGAAAGGGCATTTCCCACGCTTAGGCCTAAGATCTGTAACGACTGTAGAATGATCCTTTGAAGGGGAAATAGGATTTCCTTATCAACAGGTCGACAAGTTGTAGTATCTCTGAAATTGGTAGCAGTTTTGGGTTGCCAAAATAGATGTGGCTGTCTAGTTCTTTTTGACTTTGCTTCACATACAGAGGTATTTTTGCGAACAGAGAATCTTCATTAAACAATACCAAGATATCATTTTCATTTATTTCTACCTCTTTCAATCTGTAAAATTAGGTTCTAGTTGTTTTTCAAGGTGTTCTAGTTCTTCAATATTATTTGTGAGAAGAGCTGTAAAAGCCATATTGAGATCTGTCCCAGGTGAAGTTTGCCAATGATGATTGGTCTGGCTAGAAGACCTGGTTTATTGACTTTTGTTTACAAAGAGATATGGTGTTTCTGAGCTGTTGGGATTCAATTTCTTGTGAAGTTCTTTATCTAAATACTCGTGAACTGCACTTTGACCATTAAAATACACAGATATCATTACTATAGTTTTTAACATCAAGTTCAAATAACCAATGATACTGCTTTTCAAATTTGTTAATTATAACACCAGAAGTCTGAATTTGATATCACTATTAAAAATCATGAAAAAATTTGACAGTGGAGAAAAGGGTGTGTGTGTGTGCGTGTGTGTGTGTGTGTGTGTGTGCACGCATGCACACTCATATTTGCCTGTTCCTGGTTTTGGGAATTTTTCATGCATCAACTACTCAGGTCATAGTAAACAAGTTTATGGTTGTACTCTAATTCATATAGTTTTGTTGTGTATTATGTCTGTACAAAAGTGTTCATAAGTCAATTTGTATGTCGTTTTGACTGAATAATTTGGGAGGGAGGGGTACCCTTGTCCTCTGTCTGAGCAGATAACTGCAAATTAGAGAGGCATTTAAAAGTTCCTCCAGTTTCCAATGGTATCAAACCAAAGACTCTCCAAACGAGTGACAAAGGACAAAACCACTATAACTGTCATAGAGGAGATAATATCTGCAACTAGGAACGACACAAAAATAAATTCATAAGTTCAAAATTTTGGGATATGCTACTATAAACAGTAAGTAGGGCTGATGCATACATACACAGAAAATTGAGCAAATATTTTTTTAAATTTCTTATTTTAAACAGCAATATGCTGATTTTTCAAAAATAGAACTGCATTTGCAGAGGAAAAAACATGTAATTTCATTTATTGAGGATATCAGTTATAAATACAGATTTTATATTTCAAATAGCTACATAAATATCATTTTGTAGCTGTGTGAAAAAACATGGAAATGAACAGATTAGATCTTAAAAATGTGTACTGATTTCATTGATAAGGCTATATCTAATATTACCTATTCATTCAATTACACAGGAGTATAAAAATATATAACAGACTGCATCTTACCTGATACCATCGTAGCAGCAATTCAGTAGAGGGGCTTTTAAAGAATCCTCCTATATCAGAGCCACAAAATGACATGCCAGTAACACTAAGTGTTAACATCATAGGAACACTAACACGGAGATGGCCCCACTCAGCAGTATTATCTCCAGTCCAAACAGCACCTGAAGAAAGTACATAAATGTAAAAACTAAGAATTGAGAGAGAGAGAGAGAGATTAGGTGGTTTGTCACTGCATATCATGGTGATTAATCCTGATAAAAACTTATCATAAAAGAGGGATATAATCTCACATAGAAACTTTATCCCAAAAAAAGTCATTGAATAATATTCTGGTGCACAATCACAGCAGTATACTTATTTGTAAATGTGGTCATATGTATATGTTGTACATTTACATGTTTTTTTTTTCTCCACTCGATTAGCTTATTGCAAGCTGCTAACATTGTTAAATCTAAGAGCATTTCTTAATTGTGATCTGCCTACAAAAGCACTCATGACAGTTGATTTTAGTTTTATTTAATTAATCTGAATAAAAAGACTTGATGACTTTTCTATCTTTTTTCTTGTGCAAAAATCAAGGTCATACAGGTTGCTGTGGGAAAAGTCATTTATGTAATAAAGATTCTTGATAAACAGCTGATCACTGTAAATCTTCACAATGGTTTTCTAAGGAAACAAGATGAGGGTTTACAGATAAGGCATATTTCCATTTAGTTTTAATTAAGAAGATAGAGTTATACTGCCAAGGTATGTTTTGTTCTGGATGATTAACTGGACATCTCGCATACATGCCAAATTAATGTTCATTTCCTGCAAAGTAATTAAGATCTGTAGTATGGTCAATTTTGCTAATCACTGCATCAAAAATTTCTTAATGTCAAATCTTTTTTTTTTCTTTATACAAGAAAAACAAAATTTAAGATAGCATTACTCATCAAAAATTCTGCAAATTACAACAGCAAACAAATAAACAATGTTCTTGGAGTGTATTTCTATATTTACTACAACTGAAAGTTTGCAGGTTTAAATAATGTTACATTGACAACAGTGGTAAAAAGTTTCAGTTCATCTGCAAACAATAATCACATTTAAGAGTGTTGGCGGAAGGAATGGCAAAATCACCATTCAGGCCATGAATAGACTTACAGATGGTTCATCTAAAGCAGCAGATTCTCAAACAGCATGCTGTGGCACTTTAGGGTGCTGTTATGAAAATTTTAATATTGATCAATAGCAAATATTCTTTAGTGATGCTATGAATTTGTGACATCAATTTTTCATGAAGGAATGGAAACTGCTGATCTAAAGGCTGTGCTAATTTCAAAAAGATTAAGGATGTATGATGTGAAGATTTCACCTGACAACTAGATGATCAGAATGTAAAGCATAACAAAGAATATAACAATAGTGATGTCAGCAAGACAAACTTCACTACTGATATATTCTACAACAAAGTATCTAGAAATATATCAAAGATGCTGTTGTTCAAAAAGTGCTCGAGTCTCCATTAAGTTTATTAGATTTCTGAATATATCCTATAAAATTGGTCAAGGCAGTGCCATTTTATAAGATTGTAAAGGGAGAAAAGGAAAGAAACAATCTGTGGTTACCACAACGAGCAAGCCGAGATCATGTAACTAGAAGTTCTATCAATGCTTGCAAAACAGACACTGGAAACATGACAAGAATGCTACCACTAAATAGGCTGTTACCATAAAATTAGAATAGATATAATACTGATCAATAGATTATCCCCAAAACAATTATGTCATAAACAATACAATACACAATATCAAAAGATAGTTTCAAATTTATTTTTTTAACAGTCACATTTGATGGCCAACAACCAATCAAAATTTTATATTCTTATGACGTAACATTTATGAATATTTCTTTTTCCTGGTCAGCAACACCATATGAATTCTAAAAAATGAAACCATTTTAATATACTTAATAGCTTTTAGACATCACATATCTATTATGGGGAAATCTGACATGGCAAGATTTGTATTAGCATAAATGTATCACAAATTATTGCTTTAAGGGTTATTTTATTTTTTTTTCTGAACAGTTACTGATTATACAAATCTTAAATCTGCCCTACCGTGGAATACTGCTCCCACATCTCAGGTGGGAGCAGTATTCCACCTGAGATGTGGGAGCACTATTCGGTGGTGCACCCAAAACCTCACTCAAACTTCTTGACTCCATTCAAAAGAGGACAGTCAGATTAATTAATGACCAATCACTTTAAAAGTCTCTCCACTGTCTCATAGGTATTCAATTTTTGCTGCATGCCTTTTCTATATATTTCCATGGGCCCTATTCTTTTGAGGTGGCATTGTAATTCCACCATTCTCTTACAAACTAGTCTGAATATGTGCTTCAACCAGTCAACATCCATTTACTGTTCAACTTCAAATTCACAGAACTGACTTTTTCCTCTTCATTTATTCCTTCTACTTCTTCTCTGGAACTATTCTCATCCACACATTTCCCAAAAATTGCAATCTATAGAAATTGAAGTCTAATGTCAGCAAGTACCTTCTGCTTTCTCAATCTTTAATTCATGCACGGTACTAAGCAATACAGGTTCTAATACTTTTCATGTTTGTGGTTTTCACAAAAGCTATTAAAAAAAATTACTAACAAGTAATTGTGTAGATAATTTTTACAGTACAACATTTAGAAGCTTATTTAAGTATTACAGAGTATGAAGTACTTACCAAATCTTTGTGATCCGGGAAAAAATGCTCTACTTAGAATAAAGGGTCTTTGCTGTTCATTTGCTCTCATTAAATGTCCCTTGTAGGATGACATCACCTGCAAAATACTTTTTTTAAATCACCATATATGTATAAATATGAGAAAAGGGTAGATTGGTCAAGTCAATTAATTTTGGCAAAGTCCAGTTGGTCTATGAGAGCCAAATCCTTTGCTTGCACCTTCAAGATGGTGGGACTGTTAGTAACCCTGAATATAACCCCCATGTGCAAGTCCCGAAATATGGCACCTAGTATACTGGAGGCAACCACCCAAGTGCAAACCAACATAAGCAGGGGTCGAGGTGTTGTGCCCACACTACAGAGGAATGTTGCCCTTCTGTGTTACCAGGCGATACTAGGTAGTAAATGACTCATCGACAGGTGCAATACCACCACTTTTACTTATTGGAGGCTCGAAGTAGTGGAACCCATGTTTGGTCTCCAGAGAGCAAAGCTTTGGCAACTCTTAGGCCCCATTTCTTCCATCATGTAGTATGATTGATGTCTTTTGAGGTTATGTTAGACATCCTTCCTTCCTTACATTTCAAAGGCACAGCTCTAAAACAGTGTTTGTAGGCCAGCTGCTAGATAGTCCACCAGACCAAACCTATTGGTAACTCTCTAGGAGGCTTCAAGATCAGCTAGTATATAATCTTGCTGCCTATAATCTGCCAGATAGTGAAAAGAGGAAGTCACAGTAGTGTGTATGTGGGAGCATTGTCAAAGCCACTTTATGTCAAAGAGCTGGGAACAGTATATTGGCCAACTTTAATAACTTTTTCAAGGGTCAACCAAAAAAATTGAGAAGAAAGACATCAACATGTGGGTGCTGTGTTTCTATGGTAAACCAGATTCAAGCAATAATAATAAATAACAGATTAAAATTTTGAATTTTGATTTGATTATTTGGCATCCATTTGGTCTAATTATAGACCAAATGGATGCCAAATAAGGTTATCATTATTGCAAGCAAATAGCTTAGAGTTGACCCAACAGAAAACCAGATTAAAAGATTACAAAAAGGAAAGATAAAATAAAATCAAACAGAATAAGATCAAATCAAATAAAAATAAAGTAAAGCTAAGCTTACAGAAAAATAAAACTCACTGTTTAGGAAGAATTAAATACAGTGTTTCCACTTATAGCACCAGCAGAAAATGAATGAAATTGGTGCCAGAACCAATACTAGTGTTTAAGAGACAAAAGTGTCCTCAAGTGGAAAAAAGAGACCTCTGTTTGGAAGTAGGAAAATAATCCAGAAGAGTCTACATGGGAAATAAATTAGCCTGATGTGTGTTGTTGCATAACTGTAAATTCATACACAATTCAGCATAGCATAGATTAGAAAGATGATCATTAAAGTAGTAATGCATATTATACTAACTTTGAAAAGAAGAAAAAAGATTTACACAAGAGCACATAACATCTCAATCCCCCTTGTTTTTTAATAGTTCATAAGATATAAAAAAGGTTAAAGAAAAGAGAATAGTAAAAACAGCAAAATATAAATTAGTGTTGATTCAGGTACATCTAATGTTGCAAGCCCATTCCTTCAGTTATGACAGTGAACAGATTGCCAAGTACATAGCAAATGAATTGATATGTCAGTTATAGGGTTTTAGGCACATCAATGACTTAGGCCATATTGCACTATATATAAATATTATGCCTGTAAATTTATTGTGTTCTGTGGTCACTTTCTCTGCTGAAAAACAACCAGAATTTATGGGAGAAAAAACCATGCTACCCTTGCCTGAAACCACTAACCCATATAAATTCCTCACATCACTGAAAGGATTCAAACTCAGGTCTTTTCTACCTGGTATGGTGAGGGCAGCAATTCTACCAAATATGCTACATGTGAGGGCAGTATGTATGAAAGGATAAAACATAAACACAAATTACATTTATAAAAAGAATTTATAAATGATGATAAAAATAAATGTAAAAATATTGCAGAAGTTTATAAAAATTATTCTGCTGAAGCAAAGATGGATAATAATATAAAAGATATATACTATGTATGTTGTATTAAATACGATTAATACACCATATAAGTCGCACAATATTATAACCTGAAAATTTGAGAGGGATTTAGAGAATTTTGCAAGATCTAATCAAAAATTTCATTTCTGCATGTACTTTTGGGCAGTAGTTTTCTATGATCAATGATATTTAATGTCTTGTTGAAGTGATATTTTAGATGAGCATTTGGAAATTTGTTATGTATTATGAGCTTATTATATAGCCTCAAGATGTATATGGAAGTCATTATTTGCAACACTATTGTTTATTGTTTTTGTTAATTCATTACTGATTATCTATCACATGCACACTAAAGTCTGTGGTAGCACACATCAAGTCATATTGCTGTTAAATCAGTTTACTTTGTGTATTTATCGAGAATTTCTCAAAACTTCATTGCAACCTTAATGTTACTTTCAATTATTTAAATATTTTCAAGAATGGTTTAAAAAAAACTAAAAAATATATTCAGATGTTTCATTACACTTCTTACTATTATTAATGAAATTATTATAAATTTTCTAATGACGTTTACATATACCTTAAATAAACCTGTAAAGTAAGAATTTGGAAAAAGTGCTAACAAAGAAGCTTTTAATGGGAGCGATTAGCAGTTTAATAAATGCAATTTGCTGTTCCTGAGAACTTCACAAAGAGGAGAAAAAGCAAATAAAACAATTTTGCAGAAATAAATTGGTGATTTTTTTTTTTTTTTTTTTTTTTTATTCACAGCTTACATTACATTAAGTTTATACTAAGAAAAAAAACAGTTGCCAACTCAAAAAAATAAATTATGTGGGAGATGGAGAACAAAAGTGAGAAGGGGGCTGAGCTATCAATTGCTTTTTCTGTTTAGTAATATTTTTATACTTTATTCAGTTTTATTATCTGCAGAAATAAATCTACAGAAATAAATCTACAATACTTATTCAAATTGAGGGTAATTTGCCTGAAGGTAAATATCATAATAATGATAAACACAAGCTAGTTGAACCCAATGAATCATTCCAGTATTTGAAGTGCTTAGTAATGTTTTTAATTATTTTCTTGTATACACAATACATTCTTTTATCAGATAAAAATTCTAATAAACTAAATGCAAACATTTTCATTAAAGTATAGTTACATAAGATATAAAATTATCATAAAGAATCCCTTCCTCCCAAACCACAAAATAAAATAAACCTGAAAATAATGGAGGCTTACTTACCATAAGCATTCCATAAATATTATGGACTTCCCTATGTTCCCAGCTACCGTGATGTTTAGCATCTTTTGGCATTGTGACCTCAGGTTCACTAAAAACAGATGGTTCATTCATATCATTCCAAGTGTACAAAGAAAGAGTTGAACCTTGATATTGATCAAGTGCATATTTGCTGGCCCACCAGTCTCTAACTTCAGGATTTAAAAAATCTAGATATCCAGAAGAACCAGGCCAGCACCAACCTTCATAATCACCACTATCCTTATTTTTAACATAATAGCCTTTTTCTGTTGCTTCTTTATGTATGTGGTAATTTGAATCACGCTTAATGTGTGGATCAATTAGTGTTACCATCTTCCTTCCTTTTGCAGTAATATTGTTGATCATGTCTTTGGGAGTTGGAAATTTGTAAGGATCCCAGGTAAAATATCTGAAAAGAAGATCTCCTCAGAATAAACTCTACAAAAGTGCCATTTGTGAAGTAAAATTCTAAAGGTAGATTATAAAAATTATTACTACAATGTTTTTTAAAAAAATATGTCAAGTGATAATTAAAAGCAAATCTTATGAAATATGTCTAAACTATAATTTGGGTATTCTTCAAAACAGCATATAAAGTGCTACCAGAATATCTTATTTTTTACTTTGCAAAAGGCTTAGACATAATGTCACAAAATAGCCAAAATAATTCATGTGATCATTTAATAATGCCCTGGAAAATTTAATCAAAATTAATATTCTAAGTAATATTGAATTTAAGTTTTAATTAGGTTCTATTAAATTTGATTTCACTGAATTCAATTATATAATTTTGTGAAGTTAACAATACGGTACATGAATTTCATTCTTTTTGTTTTTATATATCATTAAAACAAGAAAAATGTGCATACTTTCTTTCTTCAGTATGGTCAACATCAAGCCAAATAACATCATAAGGAATGTCATTATCATCGAAGCCAGCATCAACATTTCTCACATCATCCTGATCTTTATAATTCCAACGACACTGATGATATGCAAGAGAGAAAAGCTGCAAAAAAAAAAAAAATTGTTACTTCTTAGAATCATATTATTTAAGCAATTTTCTTTTATATATTATTTAATAATAATTTCAAAAAACTTTTAAAATCACAGCATTAATTATAACTTAACTCAGTTTGTTTCAGATATTGTGATTATAGCTTATGGTTAAGCCATCCCATTTTGTACTTGTTGACTCTATATAAAATCAAGAAATAAAGTTCTAAGCAAGATCTATTATGCATCAACAAACCAACACAATAAAATAGAGAAAACATTATGCAATGTTTGCAAAAACACTGGGGGGAGAGATATAGATATCTAAGCCACTTGAAATGCTTCATAAAACCTAACATCAGTTTGAAACTATTACTTTTGAAAAAAATTAGCATAAGCACAAGATCCAGAATAGTCTTGAATCAATTCTTGCATATTAAAATCCAAAAAATGTAAAATAAATACAAATATCTTGCATTTTGTGAATTCGAATATGACTTACTGATTTACAAGTTACACAAATGGTTTAATGAACACTAAGTTTACAGCTCTATTGGCATACATAGCAATGTAAGACTACTTTGTTTAATTGAGTACTGAATTCTACAATCAATCCAAAACTTAATATCCAAATCACAGTTTGATGAAAGGATTATGATAAGTATGCTGAAAATTCAGATCTATTCTGCTTATCTACATCCACACACAAGCCTAATAATTTGTTGTGGTCACCTGCATTTGAAATATGCATAGAGTCATAAAATGAATTTCAAAAGATTCTAACAGATGTAGATGTGTCTCTCTCTCTTTTTTTTTTTTTGGAAAACCTACTGAAATCTTTTTTACAGCTTTAATAACTGCAGTGGTGGTCTCAGGTACTGTTTTCATGACAGCATCTATTCAAGATGTTTTGGGTGGCATCAATTTTCCTTTTAACTATATAGAGAAGCAAAGTGCATAATTCATTTAGACAGGCATGCAAAATTGGCAGTCTGCAGGATGTGTAAAGGTTAACCCCCCTCCCAAGTGTTTGTCAACTTTTTACAAGTTAACAGTGTTAAACATATGTGAAAGTAATAAAAAATAATTAAAAGATATATATTAACATAAAATTTAAATAAAATTTATATATCATCCTTCGTAAATATTGCTCGTTGTGAGATCATGCATTTTGTGTATTTCTCTCCATAATTAAAATGATGTGCTGTGTGCACCTCACTGTGGTCTGTGAACCTGCAAGGGACACTGCTATGGCCTCTGAGCTTTCAAGAACCAGTGGTACTGCCTGGAGCACTTTCAAAAAATTTCTAGTTTTGTATGCAGCTAAATATTTACAAATTGTTCCGGCATATGTTTATGCCAAAACAATTTGAAACAGCTGGTAGCTTAATACCAAATTTTAATCTGGCATAACTGTCAGGCTAAGCCCTTATATTTAATACAGAATTTAAATACAGTATAACTGATGAATTTGGCCTATTTTTTTCCTTAAACTAAAGAAAGAGACTGTTCCTATCTTATAACATTGTGTACTAGCTACACAAAATATGTAATTTAAGTAAAATGGGAAAATATTATATTATACTATTACTTAAATATTATACTGTTACTATTACTTAAATATTATATTATTACTTAAATGTTCTATTACTTACAGGAGGTAAAGGAGTGGTCCCAGTTAAGTCTGCATATTGTTTCATAACATCTTTTGGTCCAGGCCCAATAAAAAAAAATGTGTCGATGATTCCACTCTCTGAGAACCAATGTGTATCTTGCTGAGGAATTGTTGTACTACCTTTCACAAAATCCACAATAGAGGATACAACACCCTATCAAAATTATAAATATTCTAAGATGCATTTTCAGTTTACTATCATGAAATCAGTTTTAGCAAAAATAGAATGTTTCAATGAAAAGCATTATCACAATTTAATTAAATTACTTTCTGCAGTTTATAAATCAAAAACTACAAAACTTTCCAATATGCGAATCAAACATCTTTTTATCCACACTCAAGTAATACACAATGAATTTAATAACGTGGTTCTTTTTAATTAGTTGGAAATGATATTCAAACTCTACAAAATAAAATGAACATAACTGCGAAACAAAGCACTTTTTAAAATAAAATTTTAATATATCACAAATCAATCAAATAGAAAGAAAAGGTATTGTTCTTTAAATTTTAATGATAAAACATGATCTTCTGTTACAAGATAGTGAACATTCAAATACAGATAAAATGTTAAGGCGAAATTTTTTGTCAGCAATGATTTTCCAAGGCATAAATTATACTGCTAATAACCCAACATCTTCATTTCATGTTTCATACATATAACATACTAAAAGTTACTCTTTATTGTAATATAATCTTATACTGATGAATTGTGGCAGGTAACCTTTAGTTACCTGCCTTTGTTGGCAAACCAACAAATTTGATAGGATATTATTATGTGGTTACAAAGGAACTGGATGCAAAAAATAATTTTGATATCATATATTTGGATTTCAGGAAAGCTTTTGACACTGTTGCACATGAAAGACTATTGTACAAATTGGAGCAGAATGGTATTAAGGGTAAGTTGCTATAATGGATAAAAGGATGGTTAAGCGGGAGAAGACAAAGGGTGGTAATCAATGGGTGCTGCTCTTCGTGGACTAATGTTATTAGTGGAGTCCCACAGGGTTCGGTGTTAGGTCCACTGTTGTTTTGTATATTTATCAATTATATTGATGAAGGTATATCAGGCTTAATGTCGAAGTTTGCAGATGATACAAAGGTTGGCAGGGTTGTTAATGACAGTAATGAAAGTGTGCTACTGCAACAGGATCTAGATAATTTGGGCAGATGGGTTAAGAAGTGGCAACTGAAGTTTAACCTTGACAAATGCAAAGTACTGCATATGGGTAGAAGTAACCCCAGAGAAACGTACCAACTGTGTGGTACTAGACTTAAGGTGGTAGAAAATGAAAAAGACCTGGGAGTAATTGTGCAGTTAGATATGAAGTTTTCTGAGCAATGCAGACAGGCTGCCAGGGCAGGTCATGGGGTTTTGTCAATGATATATAGGAATTTTGCTAGCAGGGAAAAGCAGGTGATTGTCCCTCTGTATAAGGCAATGGTCAGGCCACGCCTTGAGTACTGCGTACAGGTCTGGAGGCCTCATTTTAGGAAGGATGTAGATTTGCTTGAGCGTGTACAGAGAAGAGCAACACGATTGGTGAGGGGAATGAAGGGATCCTCTTACCAAGAGAGGCTTAAGTTCTGCAAATTGCAGTGGCTGGAGACTAGACACCTGCGTGGTGATCTGATTGAGGTGTATAAGGCCTTGAATGGGTTGAGCACGCTGAATTCTGATGGGATCCTTCCACTTGTTCAGATTACGAACCTTAAGGTGGCATAAATTTAAATTAAGAAAGGACAGATGTAGAATAGATGTGCGGAAATTTGCCTTTAGCCAGCAGGTGGTTAATTGCTAGAACAAACTTCCATCTGTCGTTGTGGAAGTTGATAGGTTGAATAAATTTAAGGAGGAGGAACTGGACAGGCATTTGGAGGGAATGGTGTGATTTTTTTTTTGGCTGATGCTGCATAAGTTCATACACTTGCTTTCTTGCATCACATGCCACTACTACTACTACAACAATCGCACTCAAGTATATATGAGAAACTTGTTAATAGCAAAAATGAATATCTATAGGTTGTACTTTCCTGGAAATCAATACAAAAGCTGTTTCATAGAATGAGAGCAGAGAGGTATGAATAAATAAAGAGAAATCAGAACTAGTTCATCAAATCTGAAGTTGAGGAGAGGATGATGAATGATGGTTAGCTGCCACACCTGTTCTAACAGATTAATAAGAGGTGCAGGAAGGTAAACAACCAAATGTTTATTAGGATGAAAATAGATATAACTGGAGAAAAGACATATAACAGAAACTAAATGTCTATGTGACCTACAAAAGAATACAGTTCCATCAAAAAGTTCAGTGAATGGCTTTATAATTCTTAAATGCTTGGTAATGGCTAAAATATTATAAGTCTAGCTCAAAACAATGTCTTTTGAGTATGCATACACAACAAGTTTGAACTTAGGAAGTATGAATATTGTTCTCTACTGGACGAACGAAAATAATGAAATTTGCAGGTACAATATCAAGGTAGTAACTTTAATAGAAACTACAGTTACAAATTAAGATAACCAAATGAATTAAAAATTTAAATAAAACAAAATTTTATTTTTTAATTCATTTGCTTACCTTAATTTGTACCTGTAGTTTCTATTAAAGTTACTACTTTGCTTGTATCTGCAATTTTCATTATTATTTCTGTTCCTCCGGTATATTCATACTTCCTATTTATGGATCCTGGAGCAAGAGGCCTATTTAGATTTATGTTTTAACTTGCTGCTATGTGCCAGTCTAGTAGAAAGATTTATTGAGTGAACTTGTTTTTCTCATTTGTCATATGTACTGAAACTCATGAATTTGAAATTTGGCAACTTTTATCAATAAAAACATTCTCATCACGCTGTATCTACCTCGTTCACCTTATTTAGCACCAAAAAACTTGTGGATATTTCCAAAATTAAAAGAGAACATGAATGGAAAATGATTTGCGTCAATTCAAGACATCCATTCAAATACCATGAACTGCCTAAAAACATTCAACAAAAGAAGGCTTCCAAAAATGTTTTGATTAGCAGTGCATGATGGAACAAGCGTGTAGTTACAAATGATTACATTTAAGAATGTTAACAATGTAAACATTTATCATTGAATAAAATTAATGTTTTGCAACATTCAGTGAACTTTTTGATTAATCACCCTGACTGATGGCAGGGTGATTATCAACTAATCTGATCACTCTTTTGTAAACAGTCTACTCTTCACTGGCAGATGAGAAAACTATATGTAGATTTGCAATGTACATGAAATATAATGCCAAGAGAGCAAAGGAGAAAAACTAGCCTTCCAGACCGAAAGGTTATACAATAGATGTAATATGTTTATACCAAGTATTAATTAGATTCATTTTACTTTAAAAAATTCACTGTCTGTGATGATATAGTAGGGTCACACTCAAACAGTAAAGTGAACTGTTACAGAAACACTGTCCTGCAGTCTAATGTTTAAAAAAAAAACTGAAACATGAATGCCACATGTCAAGACAACATGCTTTTATCATTTTTATTTGTTAGCATAAATTTTAGCATTTACACTTGTTCAATTCAATAATGCCTAATACGACTAATTTCCCTTGCAAAAACAAACTTTTCCTATACCCTTTTATAACAGTTATTCCTTTACGTCCTACATTGATATGCTATGATTGCTATCTTCTAATTAAAGTAAAATTTCATATTAGTTGAATCCTTAGTAAAAATGAGGTCAATGATACTGTTCATTAAGTCTTTTGATTGGTACTTTTATGAAAATTAATGGCCAGTGTTCCATTTAAAATGTAAATTGCAGATCATATGTTCCATATTTTAACTTCACTTAGAAGGTACAGAATTATTTAAAAAAAAGTAACAAACTAAGTTCTTTAAAATGCTTTTAGTGTGACATTTATGATAAAAAGTGATTTTTAAAAAATCTAAAATGTCATTTTGTTTGAAAGGATACTAAACTTGGTTCATGAACAGTTTTTATTTCATATGGAACAGACTTTAACAAAGTCCATATGACATTTTATGATACTAATCAAAGATATAAACTACTATTTTTATTTTATAAGCAAAGAATGCAAGTTGAAAACAAAATATCAAAAAAAAAAAAAAAAAAAAAAAATCACTAATAAAAATAAATGAAAGCGACTAATCATACCTGTTTAGTTGCAGATTCTACATCCACCCAGGTTTCTGCTGCATTTAACCACAATAAACCAACAGTTCGTGTTTCACTATAATTATATATATAAAAAAAATGTCTACAAAAACTCTGGTATTTTTATATGAAATGTTTATATAAGTTCTATTACCGTGTTTACCCACGTACACATTCCCCTTCTTTCTTGGTTTTTTTTTTTTTTTTATATATCCTAAAAATGGGGTGTATAAAATATTTGGAATATTTTTCACAATGGAAAAATACAGAAGTATGAAAAGAACAGAATGAACAGACTTCAATAACAGAGATGAATTACCATTTCACTATCATTACATCCTCTGTGAGAAAACAGAGTTCACTACTTGTCACTTGTTTGGAGAAGCCTTGATTTGAATTCCTTCAATCCCTTCAGAGACTGGAGGAATTCTTAAAGGCTTCTTTGGGTCAGGGCTGTAGTGAACTGATCTCAGGCAATGGTAGTAGGGTTCTTCCCTGTGAGTTATTCCACGGTTTTATCAGTCTGTGCTGTGCGTGATGTGTACACACTATATGCACAGCACAAATGATGTGAACTAGATTACCACTGGAATCAATGCACGTTGGCCAGAGAATCAGAGGTAGTTCTTGGGAATTTTTGGCACACGTGCCAAAAATTCCCAAGAACAAAACTACCACCATTTGTTTTTGTGAACTTTTGAACAGAAGAGACAAATTCACTAACTACAATAGTTTCCCCTAACTTCCTAAACAATACACGGAGTTAGTTCAAACATATGAGCGTGAAGGTGTTAAGAGAAACAAGGAACAAGTCACAAGCTGCACAATCATTAGTACTACTGATTTGTAGTTCCAAAGAAAATTACCCTAAAGATAAATCAAGCTGAAGTCTTCAATTCAGGTTTGAAGTGTGATCTGTTCATTTATTACTTGATTACAGTAAAGGGTGAATAAATGCATACTTATACAATTGCTCATGAGTAAATGACAAATGTCACTTCCTGGAAGACTTTCCACAACAGGATAGGCACAGGAAAAATTATGCAGAAAAAAAATTTTTTTTAAAGTTTCATCAAGGTAGGGATGGGAGAATTATGCAACGGGGAAAAATATGAAGGTAAATACGGTAATTAGATAAACTAATTTCATGCATTACTCTTTCATTAAAATTTAATATAGTTACAACTACTGAATGCACTAAAAATATCACATCACTGTTTTTTGGGAGAAATATAAATACATTCAGTGGCTAGTAAAATATGAATTAGCTTCAAAAACGATGGACAGACCATTCTAGTAGAATAAAAGATGAGGTGAGCTAGTATTCACTACATGTGCAGATAATATTCACTACATGTGCAGCTTTTGTAAAGTGGTAAATGTACCAAGAAGAGAAAATGTTTATTTATTGAAGCTTGAAAGAGACTGCTGGTGCCAAGGCAGGTGTCCCATAATGAGTACCATCTTCTTTCAAACAATTTATGCTGCTTAGTAAACACTTAACCAACTCCAAGCACCAATGGTGGTGGCTCCCAAAATGTAGCAGAAACAGTGGCAGGTAACCTGTCAGGTGCCCAACTTTTTTTTTTTTTTTTTTTTGAATTCTGCTTAAATAGTATCAATACTTCATCTTTTCTTAATGGATTGCAGTACTTACTGTAGGTACTTTTTAATAAAGAATTAAAAACTAAAATATGCTATGTCTTTTAACACCATTTATTTTCAAAAAAAAATAATTCCACTGAAAATTGCAAAAAAACATTTCAGACTTAAAATAGAAACAATCTCTTAGTCTCTTCGATTTTCTAGTTTAAAAGATCATTAAGCACACAAAATTTCAAACATGCACAAGTGCATATTTGAAATTTTAATAAATATTATTAAAAAACTAAAAATTATATATATTTGATGCTATTAGTTAATTCCATTTTCAGGTTTATTTTACAATTTATTTCCAATTTTGCGCATTTTGCAGCATGCAAAATAACCTCACATCTGCTTATCTCCACATTGTACAGTGCTGACATGTGGCCTGCAGCTGCAAAGTCAAATCTTAAGGGATGTCCAGCCATTGAATATCAGATGTTGAGGTGGACTTATTTAAAATGTGACTTTAAATTGACCCACCCCATATCATCTCCTGGACAACTATGTACTACAATCTTAATCTGACCCCAACCACTAAACTTAGATAAAAATCACCATGCATTTTTACTAAATTGTTTGTTGGTTCCATCCAGTCACCTTCCATCTACCATATGATTTGGATGGCATCTGCTGCACAGATGTATTCATCCCAAACGCTAACACAATTTCATCACTAGACAGTGTATTTTTCTATCCCTCTATCAGAGTGATTAACCAGTTTAATGTGAATCTTGAAGTATTTTGGGCAGAAAGATATTACAAGAAGGAATGATCAATCAAATTCTAACCCTTTGGCTACCAATGACATTAACCTTAGTTATTTTCTTTTCCCTCTGTGTTTTTAATAAAGAAGTGTCATGTATATGGTTGGGTATTTATTGTGTTAAATGTATGTATTATTAACTTAACTGTACTTTATGCAAGATATATTTGCAAGCTTGTTCTTAAGGAAAAATGTAACCCCTCTGGCCTAGGTAGGCTGTGCAGGGTAGGTTTGTTAGGGGGTATGTTGCTTTGCAACATATTTTCCTCATTTAACAGACATTTATTTATTTCCATGAATTCTGAGAGAGTCCCATCTAAAAATGATTGAGATGAATCTATTGATCTAAAACTAAGTACCACCTAAAAACTGAGTGGCCAAAAGACATTCAGCACCTCTCACAGGATTGATCTTTCATTTAATTATTTCAAGTTCCATTTCTTTAGTCTTCATAAGTTTTTCATTCTTAAGAGATCTCCTAAAACAATTTATGGTATTTTAAGAGGCATCTTCTGGGGTTCCTCAAGAGGGCACCCAGTTGTCTGATTATTGTGGAGACCTAACAAGTGAATCCTTAAAGTGTTAACTAATTCCAGTGCTAATTCTTGCATAGTTATTTCCTATTCTCATGTTCTGATTCATGGTTTGGAAAGTTTGTTTACTAGGTCTGTATTTGTTTAATGTTCTTGTGGGAAATTCCTGACTGATATTAACTCAGCTGTGATTCTGAGTTAACATTACAAATTTCGAGCTTCTTTTACCTCTTAGCAGAAGATGCAATAATGTCACCAAAGAGAAGAATTTTTGATAATATTCTTGAGGTTTAACTATTAAAATCTAGATGTCAAAGGCTAGCAAAAGAACTTTATCAGTATACCTACCAGTGAGCCAACATTAATGGAACTGAACCATACAATGCCATGGGATTATTAAGCTCGTATTCAAAGACATCTAAATTATACAGACGATATGGATCAGTTGAGCCCCTAAAATGAACAAACACAGATTTAACCATTAATCACATAAAAACATCACTATTTTATTTTAATTTTTTGGAAACATAAAATCACACAGCCAACACTATAAAGCTTACTTTGTTTGTTTAAGGGAAAAACTTTCTGCATGTTCTGGAATACCATACACATGTTCAAACCCAACAAATGAGAAATCCATTCCCACTGAAGATGGTCCTATAAAAAATTAAAAACAGTAATAGAAAAATTACATGTGAATTTGCACTCTGATACTATTTAGATATTTTGATATTATTTAGTCACTATAATTAAGTTAAAGGCAGCTCTAAAACTCCTTCATGGGCTGTTTCTTTATGATGTAGAGAAAATGTGCACACTTTTATTTAAAAAGCTGACATTATATTCATGAGATAAATTTTACTGTATGTTTGGACACACATTGCTAGAATATGGTATGGAATATGGTTTCTAATGTTGACAAATTTAGCAGATTTCGCAAGTGTTATTTTAAAAAAAAAAAAAAGAGCAAAAGTCATAGCAAATTCAGAAAAAAAAAAAAAAAAAAAGTTTTTTGTAATACTGGTAGTTCAGGTGTGACCAGATGCTGATGGCCACAACTGCAACAAAATGAGTTTGAGCTTAAAATCTGAGAGAATTTTTGAAAAAGAAAGGGACAGTGCAAACTTTGCCTTTTTTTTAGATAACAACATGTGCTCTAAAAATGCCACAGAAATATTTATAAAAGAGCAAATATGGTTTAATATATCAAAATAATTACATTAATATATTTTAGGAATAATTAAGCAGTATTACAATTAAATAAATCAAGATCGAAATGCTATATACTATTGTATTTTATTGAACTTATTTCTCCCTTAATCATATTTTGATTAATAAAAATCTTTATACATTAAAGGTATGTTATAGGCAAAACAACCCTGAGGTGTATGATAAAAATCTCTTTAGGTAATGTGAATGGGTTAGTAAGTATGGCTGTTTCATTATGGCAACTTCAATCTACCTCTGATAGACTGAAACACAGGGACTAGAACTGCACCAATATGGTAACAGGTTTTGAACAGACTGGAGGAGTGCTACTTATCCCTCCATGTTCGAGGGCGTATGGGGAAACTAATATCCTAGATCTACTGCAGTTCTCACTTAAGTAGAACAACTGTACCAAAAACTTCCCAGTGGAGGAATCAATAGCAGGCAATGACCAATACAGTACTGTATCTAAAGAAACCTAAGTAATCAAAGGTAAAAACAAGGGATGCAATTTAAAGAGAGGGGACTATAATGGAATGAGATTTTTCTTGTGCTTGATTAACTGGAGTGACTACTGTATGGTGTCAGATACAAATATGCTATGGAAAATGTTCAATGGATTTTTCCTTGAAGCCACAAAAGTACAGCCACTCCCCGACTTACGTAAGGGTTGCATTCCACGGAACTCTACGCAAGTCGAGTTTTACGTAAGTTGGAATTTCCCTAAATGCTTATGCAGCACTCGCAGCTATGCATGAATTTGATTGAAGCAAAATTGAAATGTTCGACGAACATGTAAATAGAATTATTTATTCAATTTTTTTTCTCATGCGCAGGAAAAATTACAAAAGTGTACAAAAATTTCAAAATTACAAAAAAAAAAAGAGAGAGGAGACAGGAATAACGTCAGCAAGTTTTACTTTTCAAGCATCGTTGCCAGAATTAACTCTCCAGCTGATAAGCATGCCACTGCAGAAGTTGAGGACTGTGGAGATTTAGAAGGGTTTTTCCAACACATCACAAAATTTCTCTGCAGCTGCAGAATCGGCACTGGTGATTTCACCACATACTTTAATGTTTTGGAAACCAGCGCGATGCTTGAACCTATTAAACCACCCCATTGCTTTCCACGAATTTGGCTTGGGGTTCGCTGTACTTATCCTTAATATCTTCATAAATACTTCTTGCTTTTGCTTGAATGGCCATTGGACTAAGGGCATGTTTGCTTCTGAATCTGATTTTCCATGTTATTAATGGCTTTTCCATCTTCAATATAGCACCTGAACACTGTTTTGTGATTACCATTGATGTAAAATGCGTTGATTCTTTAATATGTTCTTTTATACGCACACTGCCTCTTAAAATAGTATTCATTGTTGAAGCAGGGAAACCTAATTCCGTGCAACAGATGACAAACTTTGTCCTGCTTCGTACTTCTTAATTAATGATCTACATTTCTAAATCAATTTTGTTTCGTTTCCTAACACTGCCAGCACTTTCACTTTCTGTTGGTCCCTTTTCCTTCACCATTGTAATAAGTAAATAGGAATGAAGAGAAAGATTTTGCAAAAACCCACACAATTCCAGTTATCGGTATTATCGCAAACAATAAGATCGAGTTTACTAGCCATTTATAATAGCATTAGCATTAGCATTAGCAGAGGCATATGATGCAAGAAAGCAAGCTTATTCAGCATCAGCCAAAAAAAAAAAAAAAACCCACTCCCATTTCACCCCTCCGTTCGTTCGAAATACCTGTCCAGTTGAGCTTTAAATTTGTTTAGGCTATCAACTTCAACAACAAGTGATGGAAGTCGGTTCCACCAACCAACCACCCTCTGGCCAAAGGCAAATTTCCGCACATCTATCCGACATCCGTCCTTCCTCAATTTGAATTTATGCCCTCTGAGGTGATTATTCTGAGAAAGATGAAGAATCCCATTGGCATTGAGCATGCTCAAACCATTCAAAGCCTTATACACCTCTATCAGATCACCTCGCCGGTGCCTAGTCTCCAAACTCTGTAATTTGCAAAACTTAAGCCTTTCTTCGTAAGAGCAACCCTTTGTTCCATTTACTAATCTTGTTGCCCTTCTCTGTACCCGTTCCAGCAGCTCTACATCCTTCTTGAAATGAGGCCTCCAGACCTGTATACAGTACTCAAGATGTGGCCTTACCATTGCCTTATATAAGGGAATAATCACCTCCTTATCCCTGCTAGAAAAATTCCTGTATATCATTGACAAGACACCATGAGCTACTCTTGCAGCTCGTCTGCACTGCTCAGAGAACTTCATATCTGCCTGCACAATTACCCCCAGGTCCTTTTCATTCTCCACCACTGTCAGTGTAGTACCGCAGAGTTGATACGTTGCTCTGGGGTTACTGTTTCCCATATGCAGCACTTTACATTTGTCATTGTTAAACCTCATTTGCCACCTCTCAGCCCATCTGTTCAACCTTTCCAGATCCTGTTGCAGCAGCATAGCGTCAGTATTGTCCTTAACGACCCTGCCAACCTTTGTATCATCTGCAAACTTGGACATTAAACTTGATATCCCATCATCAATATCATTCATAAACACCGAAAACAACAACGGACCCAACACTGAACCCTGAGGAACTCCACTAATAACATTAGTCCATGTTGAGCAGTGTCCATTGATTACCACTCTCTGTCTTCTGCCACTCAACCATCCCCTTATCCATAGCAGCAATTTGCCTCCAATGCCACACTGCTCCAATTTGTGCAGCAGTCTTCCATGTGCAACAGTATCAAAAGCCTTTCTAAGATCCAAATATATAATATCAAAGTTATTCCCTGCATCCAGTTCTTTTGTGACTACATCATAGTATCCAATCAAATTGGTCAGGCAAGACCTGCCCTTAACAAAACCATGCTGCGTCTGAGCTATAACTGAATTCTTGTCTAGATGATCCTGCAATGCTTCTTTAACCAGTGCCTCCATTAATTTACCTGGCACAGAAGTTAAACTAACAGGTCTATAATTACTTGTGTCAGCCTTTGATCCTCCTTTGTGAATTGGGGTTACATTTGCACATCTCCAGTCTATGGGTACCTCCCCTGAGTCCAAAGAAGCTCTCATAATTATGGCTAGGGGTTTGCATACTTCCTTTGCTGCCTCCTTTAATATAACTGGATAGATCCCATCCACCCCAGGTGCCTTTTTTATGTTTATCCTCAACAATCTCTCCTCCACTTTCCTCTCAGTTATTACAAAATCATCCAGCTCACTGCCAATGTTTACTTTACCTACATCATTCTCCTTCCTGAATAACTCCTCATGCGTGAATGTAGATGCAAAATACTCGTTTAGATTGTTAGCCACCTGAGCAGGATCCTCAACTGTTGAACCATCAATATCCAGTGGACCAATCTGATTCATCCCTTTCCTTCTCGAGTTCAAGTATGTAAAGAACTCTTTTCCGTTTTTCTTTGCATCCTTTGCCAAGGATTTTTCATAGTCTGCCTTTGCCTGCCTAATCTCCTTTGTGACTTGGTTACAGACCAACTTATATCTATCATAGGCTTCCATGTCACCCATTAATTTGTATGTATCCCATGCATTTTTCTTCTCTGCCACATGTCTCATTAGTTCATCTGACAACCATTTAGGCCTAAACCTTGAACAATATTTCTTAGTTGGTATGTAAAGCCTGGTAGCCTCCAAGATTAGTTCCTTGAATGCTTCCCATTTTGAGTTTGCTGTTGGTAACATCATCAGTTGGTCCCACTGTATAGAATTTAAATATTGTCTCAGACCATCATAGTCGCCTTTACGAAAACAAAAACCCTTCCCTTTACCTCTGATGGTAGTTACCTCCTTGAGTAAATCCCACTTCAACACACTGTGATCACTGCCACCTAGTGGTTCATTTATCTGCAGGTTCTTAATGCATGAAGAATCACTACTGATAATCAGATCAAGAGTATTGCTCCCTCTTATTGCCTCACGAACATGCTGATGTAGAAAACAATCATCCAATAAATCCACAAAAGCCTTGCTAGTGTGCGAGTGACCAACCCACAAATTCCAGTCAATATCTGGGAAATTAAAGTCCCCCATTATAAGACTCTCTGATTTACTGGCCCACTCTATTTCCCTGTACAATATCTTATTATACTCATCAGAGTCATTAGGCCTATAGCACACTCCTACTCTCAATTTTGATTTCCCTATGCTTATGTCACACCAAACTGACTCGACACTGCCCTGTCCATTGATGTCGACTGGCTTCACTTCCTTGGACTTTATGTGTTTCTTAACTAATAGCATAACCCCTCCTCCCCTCCTGTCGTGTCTATCCTTTCTATACACATTGTATTCCCCAAATTCCAGTTCCGCATTACTTATATCTGTGTGACACCACGTCTCTGATATCCCAACAATATCTGCCTTTGATGTTTTGAGCAATACCTCAAATTCATCAAATTTATTTACCAAACTCCTAGCATTGGTGTACACGCAGGTATACATGCACCTGTTTCTATTCTTAGCTACTCTAACACAACCCATGTGTTTACTTGTACCGCAATGACTACCAGCAGTCTCTGAAATATCCTGCATCTTGTTTTTCAGACTTCTGCTCATTTCAATAGAAGCAGTGCAAGAATCACTTCCACCTCTGCCACTGGCTACTGTTAATCTATTAGTCCTTGTATCCCCCCCAACTAGCAGTTTTCCGACCCAAATATCGGTACACTGCCTCTTAAAATAGTATTCATTGTTGAAGCAGGGAAACCTAATTCCGTGCGACAGATGACAAACTTTGTCCTGCTTCGTACTTCTTAATTAATGATCTACATTTCTAAATCAATTTTGTTTCGTTTCCTAACACTGCCAGCACTTTCACTTTCTGTTGGTCCCTTTTCCTTCACCATTGTAATAAGTAAATAGGAATGAAGAGAAAGATTTTGCAAAAACCCACACAATTCCAGTTATCGGTATTATCGCAAACAATAAGATCGAGTTTACTAGCCATTTATAATAGATTGTGCCAACAGAAAAGCCCAATAAAACGGAAAGTGCAAATTGTTTTATTGTTTTATGGTAGTGACCTCCAGAAATGTGTTTTAAAAAAATATCACAAAGGCGTTCAAAATTGATTCTTATAATGGAACATATGATAATGATGAAAGTGTAGTGCAATTTCCATTATAAAAATGACCTTTTAGAGAGATAAAGAGCTTAGTTATATAGTGAAAATTTCAACTTCCAGTCTTGGAATGAATTCTCAAAAAAAATATTGTTATTGGGTTCACGTTGCGATATTTTCAAGATGCCCCCATTTATTCCTACAGGATGCAAAATACATTTCCACAATTTTTTTAAGTTTGCACCAGCTAGCAAATACTTATGCAAAGTCAAATTTCCGTAAGCCATAAGGAGGGGAGTGCCTGTATTCGTACCAGTGGTCAAATTCCACAAATGTAAATACCAAAATGAATGCCAGGTGAGGTTAAAAGTTTAATTGAGCAAAAGAAACAAGCATGGGACAATTACATAATAACTCTGGTTTGTATTGTAATTATAAGAGAATAAGTAACAAAGTCACTGATGGGGTAAGACAGGTGAAAGCGGATTGCAAGAGAGCACTAACAAAGAGCTAAAAACAGTGATAAGGAGTTCTCGCGTGAATATGCAGTTGGTTCATTTTAGCAACAAATTTGGCCATTATATGTCTAGTAAAGGGCTTTTGATACGGTCCTTCATGGAATGTTGCTATATAAACTGGAAAGGGTTGGAGTTACTGGCAAGATCCTATCTAGATTACAGGCTGGTTAAAAGACAGGATGCAGAGGGTTGACATAAATGGTCAATCTTCAGGATGGGCCAGCATAACAAGTAGAATACCTCAGAGATTAGTGATAATTCCTCTCCAATTTCTAATTTTCATAAATGATAGTGATGAGAGTATCTATGGTAAGCTGTCAAAGTTGGCTGAAGATTTGAAGGTGGAAAGAGTGTTAACAACCCGAGTCAGGTCATACTACTTCAAAAAGACTTGGATCAGTTGTATATATGGTTGGTTGGTTGGTTTGGTTTTTTTTTTAGAAGCATTAGCAACTAAGGCCATATTGTTCCGGGGATATGCGGTGGTTATTCCCTGACCTTTCTGCATCCTCCATATTTGGTGGTCACGAGCTCGAACCCCGGTCTAATCAAGAAGCGTGTGCTACATACTGCTGCTCCTGCCCACTTGGCTATGGAGGTGCCTGTATATATGGTCTGAAAAATGGTAATTAAAGTTTAATGCTTCTAAATGTAAGGTTATGCATTTGGGAAACAAAAATACTGGAGCCATGATTCAATATGATATGAAATTTTTCATGCAATGTAAACATGCAGCTAGGAAGGTACATGGTATCCTGTCTGTCATTTACAGGACCTTTGTTAGTAGGGAGAAGGATATCATCATCCTTCTTTACAAAGCAATGGTTAGACTGCATTCAGAATATTGTAATCAGGCCTGGAAACCACACCTAAAAAAAGGCACAGAACTTTTGAAGAAGGTTCAGAGAGGGGCAACCAGACTGATGACAAATGTAAAGCAAAGTACATATGAAGAATGGCTTAGTTGTAGACTGCAAAGTTTGACAACCAGACATCTAAGGGGAGATCTAATTGAAGTGTATAAGACTGAAAGGATTGAGTAAAATGAATGTGAAAGATCTGTTTTCTTTCATGGGTGAGAAACAAATCAGGGAACACAAATATAAATCTCAGGTAATAACAGAAAAATGAATCTCACACAGTTTACCTATGGGAAGCAGGGAGTCAAGCAATTACCTCCCAGAGTGGTGGAGGCAGTGAGTCTAAGTTTAGAGCAGAATTGGACAATTACCTTGTATTATTCTGTTTAATTTGAATGTTTATTATTATGTTATTTGTTTATATTTGGCTGATACAGTTTGCTTCCTTGCATCATTTGACCTTACTAA
Organism: Mastigoproctus giganteus; assembly: GCF_048544385.1. NCBI lineage: Eukaryota > Metazoa > Arthropoda > Arachnida > Uropygi > Thelyphonidae > Mastigoproctus > Mastigoproctus giganteus. The sequence continues at coordinate 198,720,003 of NC_143580.1, forward strand.
ACTAAATTTATGTTAAATTTATTTAACATAATGCCTTTAACAGTTTTCACATTCAAGTTTTGTCCAACGAACATGAATAATGTGAGTTAAATGCATATTTTAATTAATTTGGTGTGTTAAAACTATATTCAAAGAAAATAAATTTTCTATAAGAAAATATAAATAGTTAATATTGGTGATTTTAGAATTTTAAATTATAAAGTCTTTTAGATCAATTATAAATTTAATTCATTTAAATTATAAATTTTAAATGAATTGGGGATAGATTTTTCTCAAATATAATTTGAGAACTCAATATGAACTCATAATGACTTGTGAATTTCTGAAAATATTCTTTCAACATTTCCATTAGGTGACAGAATGGTAAACAAAAACCCAGATAATTTTTTTTTAATTTTCCAAGGTCTGCTCTTGAAATACAAACTGGAAAAAACAAGAAAATTATGGCTGGATTTACAAGTTCTGGTTACAGTCAGTAACCAGAACTCCTAAACCAGCTACCCATTTCTTTCAACTCTTCTAAAACAAAACATTTTAAGCAAAGAAAAAAGCTTATATGGCATCTTATGATGCTGTATAAGCTTTACAAATGATGCTGTACAAAAAATTTTAACTAATGTACATGTTATTGCATTATCATCATTTCTGTACATAGCTGAATTATTTGAAGCAAACCTAAGATTGTAAAGCATTCACAATGTGTTTGTAAAACACATCGTGAATTTCTTCATAATGTGTAGACTTACTGTTATACCTTGAATTTAAGTAACACATTCCAAATAGAGAATTACTTATTCTCAGCTGAGTGCCACTTCCTAGATGGCATAGCATCTCTGAAATGGTGTTATCTGGGTGGTGGTGATACTACTCAAGTGAGAATAAGTAACGACATCTCTAAATGGAAAATGTTATTTATTTGAGGTATAAGAGCAAGAATACTAATTTTGAAGGGGGGGGGTACAATATGAGAGGTACTGAAATTGTCTTTTACAAAACTTTAGTTTGCTTCAAACAATTTAGTTATGAACAGAAATGATACTAATATACTAACTTGTACATTAGTTATACTATAATATTATTTTTATAGTTTAATTAAAATGCTTATTTTTCACAATGTAGTGAAATGTGCATTTTTATATAATTACAATTTCCTGTGAGATGTGTAGTTTTAATAATTAATACTTTTAGAACTTGAGAATGCAAGGAAACATACTGGTATTTGTCTCCCTTAACTCTTGAAAATAATGTTTCATGTTTTTCATCTCCCAGCACTGTCATTTCCATTCAAAGTATACAATGCAATAAAACCAAACAGTTCACAAGCACAAAGAGATACTGGCACAGTGGAAAAAATGTGAGCCAAAGTTACTTAATAGTAGTTTTGAAACTCATATCATAAAACTCTCAATCATAACCAAAGGTAGGGGGGGTGGGTGTGGGTGTGTGGGTGTGTGTGTAAGCTTGCAACAATGCTGAAGTTTTTGTTATTTTGAGCAGGCAGTAAAAAAAATCTGAGGCTTTTTATACCCATAAAACCATGAAATACAAACAATCTAAGACAGTTCACATGGATTGGTGTAAGTATGACTATGGTATACCATGCAGAAAACTTACTTATTGAATAAGAAAATTTCAAATTCTGTTAGGTTTAGGTTACATATTTCTTCCTGCATTTTCCCATTTACTAGGTTAATCAGTCTCAGATTACACTGGTCAACAAAATTAAATTTATTTTTTCATCAGAGATGTAAACACCTTTTCTAAACCAGTTTTGCATGCTGATTTCAAATATGCTCATGTTTTGTATGACAGTTGATAATATCAATGCAACTTAAATTGATTTCATTGCAAAACACAAGACTGTGTGTTTTAACTGGTTACAATTACATTTTTTCACTTTTTCACATTGAGTTTAAATTCAATATACTTTATACACATAATTAAAATACAGTACAGTACTATAAAAAATATAGTGTTCAATTTAAAAATGTTGTGCAGATGATTTTCTCTGGTACACTTCATCCAGAATGCAGCAGTACAATATTCAGCAGTAGTCTGGGTTAATGTCTTGGTCAAAACCTAACTGTCTTGGTCAATGTTTTCAGGAGAGAAGTCTAAATGCAAATGCAAGAAATGAAGTTTCAGTAACACAAAATTCCATTTTTTTTTTTTATGCATCAATAAGCGTCTGAACCCTATTTCTGTATGCAGGAGACCTACAGTTACCCAAAAGGTTTCTGCACAAAGCCACTTGAAAGCATGCTATGCTTTTAGTTCTAATAACACTCAGGCATTTTCAAAGCTTTCATCTTGCAGATGTTGTTGGAATTGGAGGTTTAATTCTGCATGGGCTACTATTGCCAAATTGTGCCTGCAGTGTTGATCAACTTATGGAGCGAATAGATCTAAAAGTGAGTGTATAAGTTGATCATTTTTAGGTAAGTAAAAAGCTCTGATAAACTGGCCTCATCTCCAATAATGAGTTAGTTGCAGAGGTTCATGTAAGTTCAGCAATGATCCGAAAGATACGATTCTGGCTGAATGATAATGTGTACACTCAAGGAGAACATTATTAATGGTAAGTAGAGAAATGCAGTGCAAGCAATGTGGGGGATCCTCCCCTATCAGTAAAAAGAGGTGCATTAAATGTGTATGGCCAATTTGTCTCTCACAAGCATGACCTCTTCATGCCTGTTTAATCAGAAACTGGATTTCCACAGCTGTAGGTTCAGTTTTATTTCAAGAAGCTTATATGTCTGGGTATGCCACATGTGAGATCACAAGTCAGTACATATCCGTCATATGACTGCCTTGTAATCAGTGTAAGGAACTGGAACTGAGTCTGTAGAAACTGTCTGATTTGAGGCACACAAAGATTCAATCTTTCATTTTCGTGGCACCGATCTTTGGAAATTTCCTACTTAAGTAACAAAATGCCCTTGAATTCATCTTACCCACTGCATTCACAAAACTCTTCATTGAATCAATGGAATATACTGCACACTACTCATTCTTGGCTCATATGTACTTCTTTGAGGCAGTCACATCTGATGCAATGGTTTGTGGCAGAATGGCTGTCCTATAGATATAGGAAACTATTTTGTGAGCCCTCTTTGCATGCCCATTAAAACATACCAATGACTTGGAAGTCATCGCAGATATTCCACTGATGAGTGCTCTATTGAATTTCTTCAAGTAGTGTCTTCATGTTATAGTACATCCTTTAGATAAACAGAGTGGACAATGGGGATGATGGCTTTAAGTTCCCATTATATGATAGAAGGATTCAAGCCATGAGGAGTCAATGAAGACACAAGCAATCGTGACAGTTTCCTAAAAACTCTATTAGTATCACAATAGTAAGAGAGCAGACCATTTACTGTAAAAAAATGTCAACAAAACTTGGTCTCTCTTTTGATAATGACACACTTTGACATTCGTAAACAAGTGTTTCTGTTTTAGTCTCGAGGTGAGAAGTTCAGCTTTGGAGAGGACTACATCTCTAATGAAGTCATTCAAATGATCTTGGGTAAGCAGGTCTTGCTCCAGTGTCTCTTCATAGGATGTGTACTCAGAATTGGCTGAAGTTCTCAGGTCTCCGCCAGTTGCACCTTCATCACATTGTATTTCATCTCCTAAAGAATTTAATCCAGACCTGGCATACCATCATTGCGAGGGATTGGTCTCACTGCTGAATACAAGTTCAGATGAACAATCTTGTGCTTATTCTTTGCTGAGAATCCAGTTACATTAAAATTAAAAAAGTAACAATCACCATGGTCTTTTGACTCCCTCTATATTGTGGGTATGGCAACAGCATTAACTTTTTCCTTTTATTTGCCAATCATGAAATCCATTAATTAGTACAAATAACATGTGGTACCCACACCTTATTCTGGTCACACATAGGTCAGTCAAAGTAAAGTTGTAAATTTTACAAATATCTGTCGTGACTGTACACCATTGTGATTTGGTTAGAAAAGAACAACACATACACACAACAGAATTTGTTGGGGTGACTTTTTATACTTTAAAAGCATAATACTGAATGTACTTCATCATCATGCCTCAAAAGTGTAATTTACCAATTCACCAGATTTTAACTGAAACAATTTATAATCAAATAGTTAAATTATGAAAACACAAGGATAGAGATATATTAAAATGATTACATACATAGGAATTTACAAACAATAATAATAAATAAATGAATAATTATATTCAGGTAGGATGGCTATGAATAGGTATGTGAGTGGTATATCAGTCTCATCACATTCATATAATCAGTCTCATCACAAAAACTGCATATGCTAGAGAAAAGCTGAAAACATATTTGGAATCAGCATCCAAAGATCTATCAATTCCACCTTTTTTTTTTTTTAAAGAAAAATACTTTTTGACCTGTGTTATTATTATCCATTTATTTTTTAGAATATTTTGGTATGCTTCAGGAATAAAGCCCACCTCATTTGTAGCCTTTTAGGATCAGAAAATTAAAAGTACAGATATTGTAAAGCCAAAAACTGCAATATTTTGTCAAAATGAATTAAGTTTTAGATACCCTTAATTAGCATAATTAATCAGAATAAAAATCAAATCACACAAGTTGCATGTTTATATATATGCTTTACCATAGGGTTTAGAATCTGTACGGCCTTTAAATGATTCTTCCCAGAGGTTTTCCTGAGGATCATCTTCATGTGCAAGATGTTGCTATAAAAGATTAAACCTCAATTTTAATCAATATTTATAAGAAAACTAATTTCAGAATCAATCTGAAATTTCAATCATTTCAGAAGATTTCTCTAAGTAAGGAGGATTTTTTTTCCCCAGGATTAAGTTATGTTTGTTATGTTATTTGGAGCATTAGCAACTAAGGCCATATTGCTCCGGGATACGTGGTGGTCATTCCTGACCTTTCCGCATCCTCCGTATTTGGTGGTGACGGGCTCGAACCCCGGTCTAATCAAGAAGCGTGTGCTAGGCACTGCTGCTCCTTCCCACCTGGCTACGGAGGTGCCCCAGGATTAAGTACTTTGATTCTCATTGACTCTTGATTAATGACACAATTTTATATAACACATTTATTACATACACACATTATTTAGCATTAGCATTAGTTGAGGCATATGATGCAAGAAAGCAAGCTTATACAGCATCAGCCAAACAAAAAAAAAAAAAAAAAAACATCTCTTCCCATTTCGCCCATCCAGTCATTCCAAATGTTTGTCTAGTTCAACCTTAAATTTATTTAGGTTATCAACTTCTACAACAACAACAGATGAAAGTCTGTTCCAGCAATCGACTACCCGCTGGCTAAAGGCAAACTTCCGCACGTCTATTCTACAACCGTCTTTTCTCAATTTGAATCTATGCCCCCTCAGGTTACACAAGTTATAACATCTACAAAAAAAAAAAAACATCGACTGAGGCTTTCAGTTTACCACTTCACCTCATTTTACACATTTAATATATATATATATATTATAGTAATATATAAATTTACTATATAAATATAGTAATAATGACCAAATTAATCACAGACTGAACATTGGATGGACAAACATGAGCAAACTCAAAGACATATGAAACAGCAATAAAATCTCAAATAGTCTAAAAATTAAATTATATGAAATTGTCATCACCACAGCAACTTATGGATCAGAGACATGGAGAATAAATAACAAAGAAAGGCAAAAAATAATGGCATTTGAAATGAGATGTCTAAAGAAAATCAATAAAAAAAACTGGAGAGAACATAAAACTAATGAGCAAGTAAGAAAAGATCTAAATTTTGAACACAGCATAATAGAACAGATCTACAAAAAATAACTTCAGTGATTTGGACATGTGAACCAGATGAAACAATGCAGGCTGCCTAACTCAAACTGAAGGGTACTGACAGGAAAACCCAAAAGAGAATGGCTCCAATGCCTAAAAGAAAACATAGGCTTTCAGACCTATCAACAAATGATGAAAGATTCAAGAGACCAACAACAATGGAGGTCGATATCTAAAGAGGGACTCGATCCATGCCCAAGGGAAGAGCAGAATGATGATGACACACACACATATATATTTGTATTTAGACTTTTCTGTAATAAGTAATAACAAAAGGTAAACAGGAAAATGTTTGAATGGAATTGCAGGAAAAGTATGAAAAGAGTCCCAGATCAGATTAATGCCATCAAATTATTGATTAAACATAAAATCAGTCTGTAAAATAATTACAATAGTATGTGAGATACTGATTTAAGATAAAAGATTTGAACTGTGTTTAAAGTACAATAAAAGCTATCCATAGAGCCCCAATGTCAAATTAATAGAATAAGGGTGTATTAAGAATAAACATATTCAGTATAAAAGTACCCAGTGAGCCATGAGGCCAAAAGACTTAGATAGCCTGAGCTGGTTTAATGTGTTATTACCCTATAAATAAAAAAATTAATAATAAAATGCAAGTAAAATAAAATAAAGTGATGAGGCAAATTACTGATATTAGGATACATTGAATGGTACATTTACGAAGGCTAACACCACCACCACTCAATACATTCAATCAATAATTGGCAAAGGCTATCTGTTTCTGTTTGTTATCTGCTAGTTTAGGTAGGTCCAAAAGATCTAAAGCTATTCAAATGTTAAAAATATTTAATTTAAAAAAAAATATATATATATACAGTATATATATATACGGTATCTGTATTCGCGGTTTTGCGGTCGCTGATTTAATATAAAATGGAACCTAAAAAAACATGTGAATTTTAAAGCTCCGTGAACATTTTCCGTCATAAAAAAACATGGGCGTGGCTAAAATCATCTTTCCCGGTCAAAACAGCGCTCAGTGGGTGGGGGGGGAGAGGGATGACAAAATCTCGAGTGTGGATGTTTCTTGCTAATCCTTGTTCAGTATGTGTTATGCGCTTGTCATGGAAGGTTTCGTCGTTTGCTTTTAATTTATATGCTTATAAATTGAACAAATTTATCAATTTATAAACTGATATGCTTCCAAAAGTGATAAATCTACCGTTTTGCAGTGTAAAACAGACTTTTGCGAGTTTGTTAATGGAAGGAAGTGACTTTATTGTGGACAAGTTCTTTCTAACCCGCACAAAAATATGGCTACGAATAACAAGGGAAATATGAAAAGATCAAAGAAGGTGATGACTAGCGAATAAAATTGAGTTATTAGATAAAATTTCTAATGGTGAAAGTGTCTCCTCAGTGGCAAAACATAAAATTATTGAGTCAACGGTACGATCAATTAAGAAATCGGAAGAAAAAATCCGCCGCAGTGTCCGTGAAAACGCACTAATTGCTTCAAAAATTTGCTCTGTAACTCGTGATGTTAAATTAGAAAAAATGGAAAAAGCTTTAAATCTGTGGATAGAAGACCGAACTCAAAATAAAATTCCGTTAAGTCCACTCATCACTCGTGAAAAGGCAAAACTCCTTTATCAACACTTTAGCGAAACTGGTGATAGCACTGGCAGGATAAGTTTTTTTTGCTAGCAAAGGCGCTGGTTTGAAAGATTTGTTTGAAATTTCTAATAAATATTACATTTAATATTAAATTGTTTCTTATATTCATTTCGATGCCATATGCTTGCATTTCACTATGTACTGTCTATGTACATAGTCATATTATGAAGGTACACGTAATACATACATAGACAAAATTTTAGATTAGTTTTTCTTATATATTTCATACTTTGGAACGGAACCCCTTTATTACTATGGGAGCCATAACTCAGTATTCGCAGCATTTCTCAGAAACAAAATTTAGATCTTTTCTTACTTAAAATGTATTAATAATAAGAGGTTGTAGAAAATGGTTACAATGATATTTATATAGATGGTTTATGGACCAGGGACACTGTTATATATAGCAGAAAGAACCCAATGACCATAATGGAATATAGGTAAGTAGCAAGTGAAGAAGAGAATGGGAACGAGCTAACAAAACTGGAAACAGAAACTACAGAAAACCTGGAAGGTACAGGAAAAATAAAGAGGTAATTAATGCTGTAGATCCTGCAATTTCAACATCTTCATCAAGGGTTAACTGTAGAAACCACAGGAAAGACAGCAAGGAGTGGGGCTGTTTCTGACACGAAATATACATAGCATTTGGTTGAAACAGTTAAGCCATATTGAATTTTGAATTAAGCAGAGGCAGAAGTAAAGTCAAAAAGTAGCAGCAGGCACAAGTAAAGCTAATGTATATTTCATGGCTGACCCTAATGATCTTATTTGGTGGTTGGGTTAATTAACTTAATTATGTTTTCACCCCATTTTTATCCTCACTGCACACACACACACACACACACACACACACACACACACACACACACACACAGTGCTTTTTTTATTGGGATGGTACACAATGGTATGGGGTACCAGTACCTTTATTAACAGCGACATGTGACATTTGGATGCACTGCACTTCAAAATTTGTAATATTCCATGAATTTTTTTCACATGTTTACCTACTATTCAAATAAGCTGTTGTTAAGATATTTTCTATATAAAACTGTATAACCATTTTTATAATTCTAAATTACTCAGTCGGACCTCTGTTTAACGAAGTTCTTTATAGTGAATTATTTTGAATTGCTCTTGGAAGTTACATTTAAATTGTTTCCATTGAGCAAAGAAAATTTTCACCTATCGAATGGATTAGGAGAGAATTAACTCGGTACGCACTGATTGCATTTCTGGCCTTCAGGCAATTAGTGCTGCTGCGTGAATTAAGAGAGCTAAAGCATTCTACAACTTAGTGGTACCTGGTAAAACCTATCCGACCATCTGTCCCACATACGGAGTCACACTAGTCAAAAGTAAGCAGATTAAGGTGTATTCCCAATGGAATTTGGCCTACCTACTACTGCAGTGGTGGTAGTAGTAGTGGCATGTGATGCAAGAAAGCAAGTGTATGAGCTTATGCAGCATCAGCCAAAAAAAAAAAAAAAAACACACCATTCCCTCCAAATGCCTGTCCAGTTCCTCCTTAAATTTATTTAACCTATCAACTTCCACAACGACAGATGGAAGTTTGTTCCAGCAATTAACCACCCGCTGGCTAAAGGCAAATTTCCACACATCTATTCTACATCTGTCTTTTCTTAATTTAAATTTATGCCCCCCTTAGGTCCATAATCTGAACAAGTGGAAGGATCCCATCAGAATTCAGCAAGGCTCAACCCATGTTGGGCATGCTGAATTGGTGTTCAACCTTTTCCCGTACAGGGGCCATATTCAAAAAAATTCAAAGTTAGATTTCTTCAGTGCGTTACATTTTCCATATCTTGTTGCATGTAAAAGTAAAACTGAAAATATTCGAAAATTTTATTAAGTACAATACATAATTACATTTACTGAACAAAACATTTAATTAGAAAATTTTTTTCATAATTAACAAAATTTAAAATGCTGTTTTTGTTCATTTTCCTCGTTGGCCGTAGGTTGGACACCTCTGTGAATCAACTGTAAGCGCCCTGTTAGAGATTAGAAAAGTGATTTTCTTTTACCCCGACAAATAATCATCTGTTGTTTCGCAGAAGTGCATTATCCACATTTTTCAATAAATTTTCCCTCGCTCTGTTTACATGTTCACAGTACCTGAATATCCAAATGACACCAACATTTCGGACAGTTTCAAAAAAAAGAAAAGAAAAAAAATTCAAATTTAAGAACAAGTGACAATACCGATGATGAGAGTAGGAAAACGAGAACAAGGAAGGTATTAATTATTCTAAACATGAATTGTTGGCATTTGGTGAAAATTAAGTTAGAAAATTGTCAATTAGGTTACAATTATTATTATTAGCCATATGGTGCAAGGAAGCCTGAGGCTTATGGTGCACAAGCCAATAAAAAGTTCCAAGTTACACACAGAGAGAGAGAAGTAGAAAGGAATCACCAAGAAAGAGAAGAATGATGATATCCAGCTCAGGACCCTGGGTGTGCCAAGCCCATACTCACAGATGTGAGCCCCCTGGGGTTAATGCAATTCGGGGATACCTAATTGATAAGAAGGTTTCGAAAGAATTGAAGCATTTGATGAACCTCTGAGTACGATACAAATTTCATCCAGTGAATGTGAACAAGGATTTTCACAAATGAATCTGATTGCCAGCCCAACCAGCGCTTCGTTGATGACAAAAACAGTTTCTTCACTACTGTTTCTTAAAATTGTAGGCCCACCACTAACCCGCTTCGATCCAGCAAAATATGTCGATTCATAGCTACTTCAGAAATGTCATTCAGCAACCGACACACAAAGAGGAAGAAAAGAAGTCAGCATAGGGTGTCTGATGAGAACTTAATGAAAATTTGGAATATTCTACAAAAACTTTATTATGAAATTTTTACTTGTTATTATTTTTTACTTATTTTTTTTACATACTTGAATAATAAATTTATGCTTAATAAACTGGTTAATATACTTAATTTGTTGTTCTTATTCTAAAAACATTACTACCAAAGTAACAATATCAGGGAAAAAAAAAAAAAAAAAATTTGAGTACTTTTCATATCCTTTTAATTTTCAATTTTTCCTGATAGCAAAGAACCAGTACCGGCATCTATTTTTTTTTTTCAAAAAAAGCACTGTGTGTATATATATATATATAAATAATCAATAATTACTATAAAAAAATAATAAAAATCAAATTAATACATACACCAGTAGCATAGCAAAACTGTAGAGTGAAAAATTAACATAAAAATTAAATCAACAGGGAGGGTAAAAGTAAAGGTAACAAGACTGAATCTAGCCAAAAGTCTCCAAATAATTTAGACGTTCAATTAAACCCAATTAATTATAAATCCATTTTAAATTTAAAATATAAAGCCAATTATATAATAATTTAGCGGCATCACCCTTGTAAGGTACCAGTTCCGAGAGACGTGAAATATCACCAAAACAGGACTAAAATAAAACAAAGTAACAAAATAATAGACTGACCATTTTGCCCCGTATCGACAGAGGGCCCCGAAGCCAATAATGGTCATGGAATCCCTGCATTTCGAAATCACTAGACAAATCATCGCAAAGGCGAACCGATCGAAGGATCAAACCACCCCTTCATCCCCTGATCGATCCACAAATGTAGAGGATTTGCATAGCAGTGGTCCTTATGCAGCAAGAAATAAACTATAGAACAGAACCAGCACTCCAGAGCAGAGCCACACTACCGACATAATGTAAGCTTAACCAGCTTATAGAGACAGAAAAAATAAAATAAAATAAAATATAGATGGCGGTATAGGTGCAGCTTTAGCACATCAATTTTTATTTTTTTATATTAATTATCGATTATGTGCAGGGCATCATGTAGAGGATGTACATTTTGCTGCCTCTAATGATTGCTTTATATTTATTTATCTTCTTATTTCATTTCATTCTAACTTTTAAAGCCATTATTCAAATATATATATATATATATACTGACAGTCTCACCCTTAATAGCCAACTTTACCTTCCAAAAAAAAAAAAAAAAAAAAAAAACCTCAAACTGAAGGGTACTTCAATAGTAAACCCTTATTCAGCCCTTTCCCCATATACATATAGCTACAGAGCCTACACATCAAAAATTAACCGAAATTCACAATTCTAAGCTATTATGATCAATTCTCAACAGACTCTTAATTTACTTTCCTTTTCTTGTCAGAGTTAGCATTAGCAGAGACATATGATGCAAGAAAGCAAGCTTATACAGCATTAGCCAAAAAAAAAAAAAAAAATCCTTCCAATTTCACACATCCATTTGCTCCAAAAGTTAATCTACTTCTTCCCCAAATTTATTTAGGCTATCAACTTCCACAACAAAAGATGGAAGTCTGTTCCACCAATCAATTACCCACTGGCTAAAGGCAAATTTCCTCACGTCTATCCTACATCTGTCTTTCCTCAATTTGAATTTATGCCCTCTCAAGTAATTATTCTAAGCAAGAGGAAGAATTCCATCAGCATTGAGCATGCTCAATCCATTCAAAGCATTCTACATCTCAATCAGATTGCCTCGCAGGTGCCTAGTCTCCAGATGCTGCAATTTGCAGAACTTAAGCCTTTCTTCATAAGAGCACCCCTTTGTTCCCCTCACCAGCCTTGCTGTCCTTCTCTGTACTTGTCCTAGCAACTCTACATCCTTCCAAAAAAAAAAAAGGAGGCCCCACACCTGTACACAGTACTCAAGGGGTGGCCTGACTATTGCCTTATACAAGGGGATAATCACCACCTTATCGCTGCTAGCAAAATTCCTGTACATCACTGACAAGACCCCATGAGCTGCTCTGGCAGCCTGCCTGCACTGCTCAGAAAACTTTATATCTGACTGTACAATTACCCCCAGATCTCTTTCATTCTCTACTACCCTGAGTGTAACACCACAGAGTTGGTATATTTCTCTGAGGTTTCTGCAGTACTTTGCATTTGTCAATGTTAAGTCTGCAGTCGCATACTGTCATTTGTAATTATCAACCCTGCCAACCTTTGTATCACCTGCAAACTTTGACATTATGCCTGATATACCTTCATCAATATCACTGATAAATATACAAAACAATGGAACCAACACCGAACACTAGGCGACTCCACTAATAACATTAGCCCACGAAGAGCAGTGGCCATTTATTACCACTCTCTGCCGTCTCCCACTCAACCATCCCGTTATCCATTGTAGCAAGTTGCCCTTAATGCCACACTGCTCCAATTTGTAAAATCCCACACTCCACTTTAAAATCTCGTCCTTTATCTAAACCTTGGTTTTCCAATAAATGTGCTAAGGCTGTCCAAGAGAAGAACGTTGCATATCGTAATTGGCTTGTTTCCAATTCTTCAGTTTCATTTTCTGCCTACACCAAAGCTCGCAACAATTGTAAAGCAGTTATTAATCAGTCCAAACTAGAGTTTGAACAGGCTAAGAGTAGAAAACTTGCTTCTTGCCCTAATGGTAGCCGAGCATTCTGGTGTCTTGCCAAAGCTATTGGCCGCAACTTTTGCCCATCTCTGCTCCCACCTCTGTCCAAACCAGATGGTTCTGTTGTCACTTCAGCCAAGGATAAAGCTGACCTGCTAGCATCCCATTTTTCTTCGAGCTCATGTATTAATGATCTTGGAAAAACACCTCCCACCATTCCTAACACGCTCCATTCAATGCCTCCTGTGGTCTTCCGTCAAAAGGATATCAGAAGGATTTTGATGAACCTTGATGCTAAGAAAGCTCCAGGTCCTGATGGTATTTCTCCACTTGTTCTCAAAACCTGTGCTCCTGAACTTACTCCTATTCTTTGCCGCCTTTTTTCACTTTCTTATTCCAAAGGTTTTTTTCCTTCTGCTTGGAAATTTGCTCATATCCAGCCAGTTCCTAAAAAGGGTGACAAATCCCTCCCATCCAATTATCGTCCCATTGCAATTACTTCTACTCTTTCTAAAGTAATGGAGAAATCAATTAACCGCCAACTCTTAAACTACCTAGAAACCTTCCGTCTGATCAACGATCGCCAGTATGGATTCCGTCAGTGTCGATCCACTGGTGATATTCTGGCTTATGTTACCCATTTATGGACTAATTCAATGGAAAGATTCGGTTGTTATTATTTGTTATTTGGTTTTTAGGAGCATTAGCAACTAAGGCCATATTGCTCCGGGATATGCGGTGGTCATTTCCTGACCTTTCCGCATCCTCCGTATTTGGTGGTGACGGGCTCGAACCCCGGTCTAATCAAGAAACGTGCTACGCACTGCTGCTCCTTCCCACCTGGCTACGGAGGCGCCGGAAAGGTTCGGTGAAACACAAGTAGTTGCTCTTGACATCTCAAAGGCTTTTGATCGTGTTTGGCATAAAGGTCTTCTAAACAAGCTTCCATCTTATGGTTTGCCAACTGTTTTTAGTAATTGGTTATCCAGTTTTCTCTCTGATCGCTCACTGAGGGTGATGGTAGATGGCTCTCTGTCTTCTAACTTCTCCACTAATGCCGGTGTCCCCCAAGGTTCAGTTCTTTCCCCCACTCTTTTCCTCTTGTATATCAATGACCTTCTTCCATTGACTGGAAATCCTATCCATAGTTTTGCCGATGATAGCACATTGCATTCAACTTTCCATTTTGAGAAACCTTGTCCAGCTCAATCAGCTTCAAGTTCTCGAAAATCTGCTACCAATTCCTTAAATGCCGATCTTCAGGTAATTCTCCAGTGGGGCAAAGACAACTTAGTTGATTTCAACCCTTCTAAAACTCAATCTTGTCTTATATCTCGCAAAAAGGATTCTTCTGCTCCTATGCTTATCTTTAGTGACACTCCGATTTCTAGGCAAAATGATATATCTCTTTTGGGGATTACCCTGACTTCTAATCTCTCTTGGCACAAGCACATTACAAATATTGCTTCCTCTGCATCTAAAAAACTTGGTTTTCTCTTTCGCTCTCGGCGTTACTTTTCTCCCAAACAGCTGCTCACTCTGTATAAATCGCAAATCCGCCCTGCCATGGAATATTGTTCCCACATCTGGGGTGGTGCCCCCAAAACCTCTCTCAGGCTTCTTGATTCCATTCAGAAGAGGGCAGTTAGGTTAATTAATGATTCATCTCTAACAGAGTCTCTCCACTTGCTTTCTCATAGACGCACTGTTTCTGCTGCATGCCTCTTCTACAGATACTTCCATGGGCACTGTTCTTCTGAATTGGCTTCTATAATTCCCGCTCTCTCTTTCAAAACAGTCCGAACACGTGCCGCCACCAGCCAACATCCATTTACTGTCCAACTTCAAACCCACAGAACCAACTTTTCATCTTCCTCATTTATTCATTCAACTGTCGTTTTCTGGAACAACCTTCCTTCATACGTATTTCCTGAAAATTACAATCTACAGAAGTTCAAGTCCAATGTCAACAAATATCTTCTTTCGTCTTCTCAACCTCCAACCCAAGCACGGTACTAAGTACTATAGGTTATAATACCTCTCGTGTTTGGGGTTCTCATAAAAAAAAAAAAAAAAAAAAAAAAAAAAACAGTCTTCCATGTGCAACAGTATCAAAAGCTTTCCTGAAATCTAAGTATATAATATCAAAATTATTTTTTGAATCCAGTTCCTTTGTGACCACACCATAGTATCCAATCAAATTAGTCAGACAAAGACTTCCCCTTAACAAACCCATGCTGTGTCTGAATTATTGCTGCAGTCTTGTCTAGATGATCCTGCAGTGCTTCTTTAACCAGTGACTCCATTATTTTCCCCAGAACAGAAGTTAAACTAACAGGTCTGTAATTACTCGTGTCACCCTTTGATCCCCCTTTTTGAATTGGAGATATATTTACACATCTTCAGTTCGTGGGGACCTCCCCTGAGTCCAACAATGCTCTCATAATTATGGCTAAGGGTTTGCTTACTTCATTTGCCACCTCCTTTAATATAACTGGATAGATCCCCTCCACCCCAGGTGCCTTTCTTATGTTTAACTTACAACAATTTTCCCTCCGCTTTACTCTCAGTTATTACAAAATTATTTAGCTCCCTGTTAGAGTTTAATATGCTTCTGTTCTCCACTTCCCTACAGAATTCCTCATGTGTGAATGTAGATGCAAAATACTCATTCAGTTAGAGTACATTTATGTCAATAGGAAAGAAGGTTCTATATATCATAAGAGCTCATCTCTAGATTATTGGATTTTATACCTCTTAAATATTGCCTTATGCTACTATCACATAACATTGCAAATGCTCTCAACTCAATTTTCTCTCTCTTTTTTTTTTTTTTTCCTTTGCCTTAGCATTTCACCTCACATAAATAAACTACATCAGGTTATGCTCTTGCTCTCGCTCTCTCCCTCTCACACTCACTATTTGATGTCACAGTCTCTTAAACATAACTAATACCTTTAACATATTAAATCATTACTTTTACGTGCACTTCAGAAATCTCTCTCTCTCTCTGTTTTTTTTTTTCTTTTAGTTATTTATTTTTTAATCTCTTTTATATTTTCACTCTCACTTATTTATCCCATTATTACCCTTTTTTCTATGGGAAAATATACACTTCCTATTCGTTCTTTTACAGTTTTAGCACTCTTACATTTCTTAAATGTTATTTTCCAATGACACTAACTTTCAGTCCTTAATCCTTCCTGTAGCCACGTAGTCCTATCCAACACGAACAACAACAATCTGAATGAATAATTATTCTTTGGGACTTACTTTCGCACAGCCAGCAGGAATTCATTACTCCTGCCACTACCACACTTCTTTCTCTGTCATATAGTTGTCTACATCATATCTGTTGTCAGTGTGCTCAATGTGGGCACATGGATCCACACCTTTCCTTGGAACGTCTCTAGCTGTAGAGGCAAATTTCAGTACAGTGTTGTTGTCCTCCTTACTTCAGTTGCTCCTTGCATCAAAATCAACTTTTTTTTTTTTTTTTTTTTTTTGGTAGTTGTTGGTGCATAGGCTTCTGTGGCCATAATGCACCTCCCAAGGTTTTTGTAGTACTTTGATCCAAGCCCGAGGCGGGAATTGAACCCGCGACCTTTGGGTTACCAGGCAGGCACTTTACACACCCGACTAGCCCGGTCGGCCCAAAATCAACCTGAAGTCTGTTGCTCTGCAAACTTGGTTGCTCCAATATAGTTGTCTCTCTAGTGGTTCTATTTATGGAGCACATTTCTCTCCTTCCTTTATAGTACCATGCAGTTTTCTGGGGTCATCCCCACTTCCTTCCTATTCAGATACTGCATCATGGCACAGCATTCTCTGCACTCCATGCACTTTCCAAACAAGTTCTTCACTATCTTCATAACTGTAGGCTGCTACCTCTACTCTGCCAGATAGTGACTGGAGGGAGTCCGAGTAGTGTGTATGCGGGGAGCATTGTTGAGGCCACTTTATGTCAAGGATCTGGGTATATTCTTACCACATGTACACCATATCCAAAATTTTCATTACTTCATACAGCATGTCCCACCCACTTTTTCTTACTATTGAATACACCATGAATTGTCAAAATAATAGAGCAAGCTTATCTGCAAAAAGATCTAAACCTCCCAAGGACTTCCTAATTCATTTCACAAATATACGTGGTCTCAATTCTAATCTCAAAGATGTCCATTTCCACTTGCAGTCTTCCAAACCCCATGTACTTTTTCTGACTGAATCTCAGTTATCGGTTGATTCAACTACTGCTCATCTCAGATGTCCAAATTATTTGCTGTATGATTCCTTTCGCCTCAAAGGTGGTACTTGTGCATATGTCCGTTCTGATATTCCCCATCAGAGACTTGGCAATTTGGAATCTCCTCTCTTTGATCTTCTCTGGCTTAAAATCTCTCTACCTCATTGTGTCAAATTCATCTGTTGTCTCTACCATTCTCCCAACTCCACTAATCACTTGGAACTCTTTGACTTCCTCTCTTTGCAACTTGACTTTCTCCAGTCCAACTTTCCTAACAGTGAGGTAATTTTCCTTGGTGATTTTAATGTTCACAACTCCAGCTGGCTTCCGTTTTCTGGTCACACCGACCCAGCAGGTCGAGATGCTGAGGCTTTTGCAATTACTAATGACCTAGCACAGATCGTTCATTTACCTACAAGAATACCGGACAATCCTAATCATACAGCCAATACGCTTGATCTTTTTCTCACAAACAACCCTTCTAAGTACAAGGTCAAAGTGAGAAGTCCTTTAGGCACTTCAGATCACAACTTGGTGATTGTCTCTTCTCCAATGGAACCTTTATCTCATGGCTATTCCCAACTTCATTGTTTGGCATTACAAGAATGCAAAATGGGATGACCTGCGAGACTTCTTTTCTTCTTTTCCTTGGTCTGATTACTGTTTCAAAACTTCAGATGTCAACGTTTGCTCAGATCGTGTCAGTGAAATTATTCTTTCAGGAATGGAATCCTTTATCCCACACTCCACTTTAAAATCTCGTCCTTTATCTAAACCTTGGTTTTCCAATAAATGTGCTAAGGCTGTCCAAGAGAAGAATGTTGCATATCGTAATTGGCTTGTTTCTAATTCTTCAGTTTCATTTTCTGCCTACACCAAAGCTCGCAACAATTGTAAAGCAGTTATTAATCAGTCCAAGCTAGAGTTTGAACAGGCTAAGAGTAGAAAACTTGCTTGTTGCCCTAATGGTAGCCGAGTATTCTGGTCTCTTGCCAAAGCTATTGGCCGCAACTTTTGCCCATCTCTGCTCCCACCTCTGTCCAAACTAGATGGTTCTGTTGTCACTTCAGTCAAGGATAAAGCGGACTTGCTAGCATCCCCTTTTTCTTCCAACTCATGTATTAATGATCTTGGTAAAACACCTCCCACCATTCCCAACACGCTCCATTCAATGCCTCCTGTGGTCTTCCGTCAAAATGATTTTGATGAAACTTTATGCTAAGAAAGCTCCAGGCCCCGATGGTATTTCTCCACTTGTTCTCAAAACCTGTGCTCCTAAACTTACTCCTGTTCTTTGCCACCTTTTTTCACTTTCTTATTCCAAAGGTGTTTTTCCTTCTGCTTGGAAATTTGCTCATATCCAGCCAGTTCCTAAAAAGGGTGAGAAATCCCTCCCATCCAATTACTTCTACTCTTTCTAATGTAATGGAGAAATCAATTAACTGCCAACTCTTAAACTACCTAGAAGCCTTCCGTCTGAACAACGATCGCCAGTATGGATTCCGTCAGTGTCGATCCACTGGTGATATTCTGGCTTATATTACCCATTTATGGACTAATTCAATGGAAAAGTTAGGTGAAATACAAGCAGTTGCTCTTGACATTTCAAGGGCTTTCGATCATGTTTGGCATAAAGGTCTTTTAAACAAGCTTCCATCTTATGGTTTGCCAACTTTTTTTGTAATTGGTTATCCAGTTTTCTCTCTGATTGCTCACTGAGGGTGATGGCTCTCTGTCTTCTAACTTCTCCACTAATGCCGGTGTCCTCCAAGGTTCAGTTCTTTCCCCCACTCTTTTCTTCTTGTATATCAATGACCTTCTTCCATTGACTGGAAATCCTATCCATGGTTCTGCCGATGATAGCACATTGCATTCAACTTTCCATTTTGAGAAACCTTGTCCTGCTCAATCAGCTTCAAGTTCTAGAAAATCTGCTGCCAATTCCTTAAATGCCGATCTTCAGGTAATTCTCCAGTGGGGCAAAGACAACTTAGTTGATTTCAACCCTTCTAAAACTCAGTCTTGTCTTATATCTCGCAAAAAGGATTCTTCTGCTCCTATGCTTATCTTTAGTGACACTCCGATTTCTAGGCAAAATGATATATCTCTTTTGGGGATTACCCTGACTTCTAATCTCTCTTGGCACAAGCACATTACAAATATTGCTTCCTCTGCATCTAAAAAACTTGGTTTTCTCTTTCGCTCTCGGCGTTACTTTTCTTTCAAACAGCTGCTCACTCTGTATAAATCGCAAATCCGCCCTGCCATGGAATATTGTTCCCACATCTGGGGTGGTGCCCCCAAAACCTCTCTCAGGCTTCTTGATTCCATTCAGAAGAGAGCAGTTAGGTTAATTAATGATTCATCTCTGACAGAGTCTCTCCACGCGCTTTCTCATAGACGCACTGTTTCTGCTGCATGCCTCTTCTACAGATACTTCCATGGGCACTGTTCTTCTGAATTGGCTTCTATAATTCCCGCTCTCTCTTTCAAAATAGTCCGAACACGTGCCGCCACCAGCCAACATCCATTTACTGTCCAACTTCAAACCCACAGAACCAACTTTTTATCTTCCTCATTTATTCATTCAACTGCTGTTTTCTGGAACAACCTTCCTTCATACGTATTTCCTGAAAATTACAATCTACAGCAGTTCAAGTCCAATGTCAACAAATATCTTCTTTCGTCTTCTCAATCTCCAACCCAAGCACGGTACTAAGTACTATAGATTCTAATACCTCTCGTGTTTGGGGTTCACATAAAAAAAAAAAAAAAAACTAACTTTGGAGACGGATCTGTCTAATCCTGTGTGAGCATTGCAGGGTTAACACAGCCTTTGTACTAAACACTGTTAGAAAAATTATTCTGGAGTACACAAAATCATTTCACATTTCCATGGTGGGGAGGACAAAAAAATCTGAGAATTACCACCAAAAAGAATTTTCATGAACTATAAACAATTCTATGCATATATGGGCAAATAATATAGTAATGATTACTTAAATAGTTTATGTATGATTAAAATTGTATATAATGGAATGTATTCTTTTGTATTTGTTTGCACTGGAACTCTAGAACAGTTCGTTTGTATTTACAGGTCAGGAATAATGCAGGCACAAAGATGCGCGTTGATAGATAAAATAATAATCCTTAGAAAGGATGCTTAGCTATTTAGGGGCTCACATCTGGTGAGTATGGGCTTGGCACACCTAGGGTCCTGAGCTGGATATCATCATTCTTCTCTCTCTCTCTCTCTCTCTCTCTCTCTCTCTCTCTCTCTCTCTCTCTCTCTCTCTCTCTCTCTCAGGGTAACTCAGAAATTTTTTTTTTTTCCTGGCTGGTGCAGCAAAAGTCTCAGGCTTCCTTGCACCATATGGCTAATAATAATAATAATACAGATTTATTAAATTCAGGCAACTACTTAAATTTCAAATTAAAATGTTGACCCTTTCAGGACTTATTTTTGGTCCATTACTTGCAATATCAATTCTGATATGAAATTTAAATTAACTGGTCTAATTTAATAAATTTTTATTGTCAAATACACAGAGAAGTGTTCTTATTTTCATATTCACTGAAGCTTTATTCAAGAATGCTCTTCAATCTCCACATTAAAAATATACTTACTTGATTTCCATCACTTTCTTCCCGACCTGCATGCTTTCTAGGATAGGAAAAAAAAACATGACGATTCATTACATAATAAAATGTTCATATTTTATTTTAATAGAAGAAAATAAACAGAACAGTCTCTCCTCACTTACAAATTGATTTTTTTTTTACATTTAACAGTATCATCTGAATTAACACACTGTATAAATTGATTTTCTTTTAATACCATCAGATCTGGATAATGAGCAAAATAAAAGATGAGGGATGAAGAGTATATCTGTAATCTAATTTTAACTTTATGTTAATTACAGAATAATAAAAAAAAGAAATAATAACAGAGCTTCCAAAGTACCACAGGTTCCATCACAGAGAGAGACCAACAAGACAAAGCCCAGTTTGAGCTGCTTAAAATTATATCAGCAAAACATGTATTCTATGACCATTCTGCCTCTTTTGAAAAAAAAAAAAATAATAAATAATAATAAAGTTTTCTGATTAAAAAACCAAGCACCCCTCAGTTAAAGACTATCTTGGCTGCAGTATGAAAAAGTATACAAAATTTTTCTAGTCCCAAGAGAATTCAAACTTAGGTACAGAAAAAGAGCAATCATGACAGTGGACTAACCATAAGGGCAATGATGCCTAACAATAACATCTAATGGCAGAAAATGAAAGTTACTTTCAGATAAGAAATTTCTTTTTTTTTTTTTTTTTCTTTCTGTTTCAGCAAAATGTAATGCAAACAATTTTTTCCACTATTATAAAAGTGTACATGTACAATAAATTCAAATATCTTTCTCTAAAGGAAAGGAAAACAATTTCTTAAAAAAAAAAAAAAAAAGTTACAGGGAAAAAAAAATAAATAAAACTGACATTTCATAAAAGCTTGAATACAGTTAGTTGTTATAGTAGTCAACAATGAGGGCATTAGCTGAAAGATTACTTCTTTATTAGCAGATACTTAACACATCACTTACGGTTTATCTTTTAGCCTATAATGCTCAAATCGCATCAATCCTCTAGCATTTGCAACTGCAACTAGTTGATCTCCAGCATAAACATCTAATCTAAATGGATTAGCATTCAGAACAGCTTTATTCTCTCCAAACCTAAGACTTATGCTTTCATCATCTCTTGAAATTACTTCTATACTGAAAGTTAAATAAATATGGATATTATAAGCAAAATTAGAGTTTTTTAAGACAAACTATTATAAAACAATATTACCATCAATTTTAAAGTTGAAGGAAAAAAATTCCTTTTACTGGCTAATTAATAAAAAAAAAAAAAAAAAACAACTCTGCTGAAATTATGCATCAAGTACACTATAAAACCAAGCCCAACTGTGATGAAATTTCAATTGTTGGGGGGTGGGGGGAAGAAGAGATACTGTGGCTTAACAAGTATGTGGGTTTAATATTATCACACAAGCAAAATGTAATAGTAAGAAGTATGGAGTGTTTTCAGGTAAAATGACATCACTAGCTAGCCTATATAATTCAATCTTCCTTGAATTTTTGAAAGTTCTCAATATCAAATGTCATCAAAAGTCGCTGTTGCAGAAAAGACCTTATATATGTGTGGGCATGCAAATAGTTAAATGAACCAACACTAATAATAGCACAGTGTATGAAATATGGCTAAAAATTGGCAAATTATTTATGTAATCTCCACAAAATGAAATAAAAACTTTAGTAATTAGTGTTTGTGCTTAACTGACTGCTGTTACCACTTCCTTGTGGCTGTATATATGCAATTCTAAAACATGCTTGTTGCACTTTGGCTAACAAAATATGTTATCTATATACAAGTGTGCCTTGCTTTAAGGCACTTCACTTTAGAGCACTTTGCTAATACAGTGCTTTTCAATTATATTCATGTTTATTATTTTCGGCACTTGCCTTGCTCTTAAGGGGGTTTTTGGCGGTGACATGCACATCAGCTGACTCCGAGCTGAATCGAGCGAGTCGTCCGGCACCATTTTGTTACCCGCACTTAGTCTGTTTACAGCATTTGTGCACTTCGTATCTCAGTGTCATATTCTTTCAAAATTTTTCAAACTTTTTACTTGTGTTATTGTTATTATTAATTACAGTACAATGACCCCTAAGTGTAATGCTAGTGAAAAGAAGAGTCGCAAGCTTCTTACTTTAAATCAAATCCTAGAAATGATTAAGCTTAGTGAGAAAGGCACGTCGAACGCCGAGATAGGCCGTAAGCTAGGTTTGGCATGCCAAACAAGTAACACAGTGGTGAACTCAAAGGAGAAGTTCTTGAAAGAAATTGAAAGTGCCACTCCAGTGAACACAAAAGTGATAAGAAAGCAAGACAGCCTTATTGTTGATGATGGAGAAAGTTTTAGCGGTCTGGATAGAAGATCAAACCAGCCACAACATTCCGTTAAGCCAAGGCCTAATCCAGAGCAAGGCCTTAACTCTTCTATGAAGGCTGAGAGAGGCGAGGCAGATGCAGAAAAGAGGTTTGAAGCTAGCAGAGGTTGGTTTATGAGGTTTAAGAAAAGACATCTCCACAACATAAAAGTGTAAGGTGAAGCAGCTAGTGCTGATGTAGAAGCTGCAGAAAGCTATCCAGATAAGCTAGCTAACGTAATTAATGAAGGTGGCTACACTAAGCAGCAGATTTTCAATGTCGAAGAAACAGCCCTATATTGGAAGAAGATGCCACCTAGGACTTTCATATTAGAGAGAAGAAGTCAATGCCTGGTGACTGTTGTTAGGGGCTAATGCAGCTGGTGACTGCAAGTTGAAGCCAATGCTCATCTACCATTCTGAAAATCCTAGGCCCTCAAGACTTATGCTAAAGCTAGCCTGCCTGTATTATAAATTGAACAACAAAGCCTGGATGACAACAGATCTGTTTACGTGGTTTAGAGAATATTTTAAGCCCACTGTTAAGGCCTACTGCTTAGTAAAAAAAATTCCTTTCAAGATATTACTGACAATGCACCTGGTCACCCAAAAGCTCTGATGAAGATGTACAAGGAGATTAATGTTGTTTTCCTGATTGCTAACACAACATCTATTCTGCAGCCCATGGATCAAGGAGTAATTGCTGCTTTCAAGTCCTATTATTTAAGATAGACATTTGTTAAGGCTATAGCTGCCTTAGATAGTGATGCCTCTGATGGGCCTAGGCAAAATAAATTGAAAGCCTTCTGGAAAGGATTTAACCATTCTAGATGCCATTAAGAACATCCATGATTCATGGGAATAGGCGAAAATATAAACATTAAAAGGGGTTTGGAAGAAGTTAATTCCCATCCACATGGATGACGTTGAAGGGTTCGAGACTTCAGTGGAGGAAGTGACTGCAAACGTGGTGGAAATGGCAAGAGAACTGGAACTGGAGCCTGAAGATGTGACTGAATTGCTGGCATCTCATGATCAGCCTTTAACGGATGAGGACTGGCTTTTGGTAGATGAGAAAAGAAGGTTAAGTCTTGAGATGGAATCTACTCCTGACGAAGAACCAGTGAGTATTGCTGAAATGACAACGAAGGATTTAGAACACTACATTGGCTTACTT
The DNA here is from genome assembly GCF_048544385.1 of Mastigoproctus giganteus. Classification (NCBI taxonomy): domain Eukaryota; kingdom Metazoa; phylum Arthropoda; class Arachnida; order Uropygi; family Thelyphonidae; genus Mastigoproctus; species Mastigoproctus giganteus. The sequence goes on from NC_143580.1 coordinate 198,744,330, forward strand.
GATACCGTAGTGGCAGGCTTTGAGAGGACTGACACCAATTTTCAAAGAAGTTCTACAGTGGGTAAAATACTATCAAATGGTATAGCATGCTACAGAGAAATCCTTCACAAAAGGAAGCATCAGTCAATGAGGCAAACTTATTTGTTGCCTTATTTTAAGAAAGTGCCACAGACACCCCAACCTTCAACAGCAAGTAGCTCTACCATTCAACAACCATCACAATATCAAGACAAGGTGCTCCCCTAGCAAAGAGAATAAGATTAATTAAAGGCTCAGATGATGAAGTTCCACTATCTCCTTCAGCCTTCCTTCCGTAATTACTTCTTCTAAAATGTTCATTCGTCAGTCACCATAAGCAATGGACAAAAATACATTAAGGTTAGCAATACAGTACTGTAGAATTTTTTAAATTTATTATTTTTACTTTTGCATCTTTTTTTTTAGACCTGGGACTATTGCACGCAATAAATGATAGTGCAAATGTTTTTAGGCTTTTATATGCATTGGCAAGTGAAAAAAAAGGCTATGATTCGCTTTACAGCGGTGGTCTGGAATCTACCCGCTGTATTAGTGAGGTATGCCTGTACTAATATTCCTGGAGAAAGTAGAATAATTTCAGATATATGTCCCATTATTTACACATTTTATTTACCACTTAGAGAATAATTAGGAAGGAATTAGGAATAGTTTCACAGTATAACAATTTTCAGTACAAAGACATGCTTATTAAATACTATATTTTGATAAATTACCATAAGAAATTCTTAAATCAATGCTGAATGCTTTAACAAACTATTCCTTATTAAACATGGCAAAAAAGATAAGATCATATACATATTAGCCAAAATCATTTTGTCATGAACTAAGGAGAAGAGGAAGTTGCAAGAATAACAAGAGCAAAAATGACAACACCTGTCCACAAATGCAAAACCTGTCCACAAATACAAATTGGAGGCAAATTGCTGCTATGGATAAAGGGGTGGTTGAGGACGAGAAGACAGAGAGTGGTAATCAATGGACACTGCTCATCGTGGACTAATGTTATTAGTGGAGTCTCTCAGGGTTCAGTGTTGGGTTCATTATTGTTTTCTGTATTTATAAATGATATTGATGATAGTATATCAAGCTTAATGTTCAAGTTTGCAGACGATACAAAGGTTGGCAGGGTTGTTAAGGACACTACTGATGCTGTGCTGCTGCAACAGGATCTGGAAAAGTTGAGCAGATGGGCTGAGAGGTGGAAAATGAAGTTTAACATTGACAAATGTAAAATACTACATATGGGAAACAGCAACCCCACAGCAACATATCGACTCTGTGGTACTACACTGACAGTGGTAGAGAATAATAAGGACCTGGGGGTAATTGTGCAGGCAGATATGAAGTTCTCTGAGCAGTGCAGATGGGCTGCAAGAGTAGCTCATGGTGTCTTATCAATGATATACAGGAATTTTTCTAGCAGGGATAAGGAGGTGATTATTCCCTTGTATAAGGCAATGGTCAGGCCACACCTTGAGTACTGTATACAGGTCTGGAGGTCCCATTTCAAGAAGGATGAAGAGCTGCTGGAACGAGTACAGAGAAGGGCAACAAGATTAGTGAATGGAACAAAGGGTTGCTCTTATGAAGAAAGGCTTAAGTTTTGCAAATTACAGTCTCTGGAGACTAGGCACCAGCGAGGTGATCTGATAAAGGTGTATAAAGCCTTGAATGGTTTGAGCATGCTCAATGGCAATGGGATTCTTCCTCTTGCTCAGAATAATCACCTGAGAGGGCATAAATTCAGATTGAGGAAAGACAGATGTCGGATAGATGTGCGGAAATTTGCCTTTATCCAGCAGGTAGTTGGTTGGTGGAACAGACTTCCATCCCTTGTTGTGGAAGTTGATAGCCTAAATAAATTTAAGGCTCAGCTGGACAGGTATTTCGAACGAACGGAGGGGTGAAGTGGAAGTGTTTGTTTTTTTTTGTTTTTTTTTTTGGCTGATGCTGCATAAGCTTGCTTTCTTGAATCATATGCCTCTACTAATGCCAATGCAATCAGGAGAGGCATCCGAAATAAATGAACATATAAGAAACACAAAACCCATAGCATTTATGATTCTTGAAGCAATGAAATAGTATGCTTTAGTATCAGGAAAAAAAATTTTAATTTTCATTTTGGTTTTTGCCAACACTTTCGCTGCTGGATTTTTCAATTACCATTTTTACTAATGATTGTAAACCACACAATTGAGTTAATCTAGACTGAGAAGGGCAGAGACATTTTTTGAGCTTTCTTCTCACTATGACTGAATTAATCAACCTCTAGCAAAGATTGCTTGATAAAAATATCCAGATTTTATTCTGTCAAACTAGGAGAAAAAAGTTCAAAAGTATGGTGGATTAAAAATCCCTTCAAGTGGATTAAAAATCCGATGCCATGTCTGAATGAGGAAGCAACGAACATGTTAAAAGGTTGTCTGCGCACTGCACATTATTTCAAGATTACTGTTTTAGTAAAGGGATTAGAAGAGTGCAAAAATGGAGGTAGAAAGAAAAGTTATTTTATGAATTTATAAATAATTAATGATTTAAGGTAGTTGTAACATTAATTCACAACCAGTAACAAAAAAAAAAAAAAATTCAGAAATATTCATGCAACTTTTGAAGTTGATATAAGAAAAAGAAGGAAAAAAAAAAAAAGAAAAAAAAAGCCTTTTTTTACCACTTATATTGTGAAATTAAATTAAAAAAAAAATATATATATATACACAGGGTGATTCACTACCAGTGCGACAAACTTGCAGGAGGTGTAGGGGGCACAAAGACGAATCTGAATCACATAGCATTGCAGGGTCCAAAATGCCTTCATCATGCGGTAGAGGACGTTGAACAGGTCGCGTGAACAGCGATCCCGCTGGAAGTCAGCATTTGCGAACCGGTTTCCGAGGCAGTAGGATGGACGAGTATTCAAACGTTGAACTGGCCGACATGCACCTCGCGTATGGAGCTGCGGACTGTAATGAGCGCGCTGCTCTGCGCTTGTACCAGGAACGTTTCTCGCACAGGTGTGCTCCTCATCATACGATTTTCGCACGTGTGCACAGAAGGTTACGTGAGACTGGTTGTTTCACGAGAGGTACCATGAATCGAGAGCGAACGACGAGGACGCCAGACAATGAGGAGAATGTCCTACATCTTGCAGAAGGCAATCCGAGTACGAGTACTCGAGCGATAGGCCAACGATTGGGTATTTCCCAATCCACTGTATGCAGGATACTGTCAACAAACCAAATGAGTTCATACCATCTGCAATGCGTCCAATCATTGGAGCCTGCGGATTATCCACTCCGGAGGACTTTTGCTACTTGGTTTCTTCAACAGAAACGGTTCGCAAATGCTAACTTCCAGTGGGATCGCTGTTCACGCGATCCCTCTACCGCATGACGAAGGCACTTCGGACCCTGCAATGCTATGTGATTCTGATTCGTCTTTGTGCCCCCTACACCTCCTGCAAGTTTGTCGCACTGGTAAGTGAATCACCCTGTATATATACACACTGTCATTTTTACAATATTTTAAAGTTAGAGACAAAAAAGGGAAAAAAATCCATAACCGCCAATGCTTTAAGCATTTTAAGATAGGACATGGAATTCTTTAATGTGGATTTTAGCATGTGGGTGGAAAATCCACCCTAACTGATTGGTTAAAATAATGAAGAATAAACAATCTCCTTTATCTGAAATTGCTTTATTCTTGTTTTCTTCAAAAATATATATATTTAATGGTGTACAACACACCACATACCCACTTACATAATATTTCTTGATCCAAGAAAAGATTGTTCTGTTGCATTAAAAAATTTATTTTCTGCAACTGAATTTTTCATAACTGGTGAGACTTTTTATGCCAGTTCTACCTGCTTCCTCTAGAATTTTTTTCCCATCAACTGAATTTTTTTGAGCAAATAAATAAAAAAACTTGAATTCATCTTCTCCCTTCATATATGAAGGAAGAAGGTGAATATATTGATACAGTGTGTGCATATGTGCGTTTGTAAGAGAATTTAATTTAAAGCTTATATAAGCAGTGAAGTAGCCTTTCAGCTCTGAGCAGAACAGCCAATTATTCTTCCTCTATCAGTGGGAAAATTTACTGGCTCTACTTGTACAAGGAACAAGTTACCACAAAATACTTCTTGAGTAAGCCTCAGAAACCAAACATTTTTTTCTGATTATCAATTCTCCATTTCAGTTGTTCCTGTTACAATTCAAAACATCCAATTCTCTTTAACAAAGATACCTCTGATTATTATTCAGAACTACAAAAGGTCTGGTATGACATCTTAGTGATCGCGCTATGCCACAAAGCATTATTCATTGGACAGCAAATTTTAAGTCTGTTTCGTGGCAACACCTCTCTACAAATGCAATCAATTTACTTGCCAACTTTCTTGAGGTTCAGCAACAAAGGCCTCTTTTCTTTTGGTTCAAAGTTTGGTTTCAGAGATTTCAAGTAGTTAAGTATCACATTGAATTTTACCAAATTTCAACAATACAGTTAAGTACTAATTTAAATTCACATTTTTAATGATATTTAATATTGTTTCCAACAATTAATCTGAGATGTAAAATTACCTGAGGTAGGAAAACAAGAATAACTTTGATGGCAATAGATTGACAGACTCACATTCTTGTTCTAACATGTTGTAAAATAATTTAAATAATGCAATTAAATAGTTATTTAGATTGTATTAATTAATGTTGTAGTGTTGAAAGTTTACTACAATATACTTATAGAACAATTAATACAAATGAAAGCTTTGAGTAATAAAATGAATAATGCTTTATAAACATTCAATTTGCATGCTGTACAAGGTACCATGTTTCGATTTACTTACCTACTTTCTTTAGGTTCAGCAACAAAGGCATCTTTTGGTTCATATCGTGGTTTCAAGGACAAGTGTTCAGTTATTCTCAGCCTTAAAATCCCACCATCTAATGATATTAGTTCTAAATTAAATGCAACACCATTTCTGACATTAATAAGCTGCCCTTGAATTTTTGTAGGATACACTTTGATGCTTTGCATCTGCATTACATAAGGAGACTGACCGGGCTGCATATTACGATTCCTCCTAAAAGCCGGGAAAAAACAGAGTAAAACTTTCTTGAAAAGAACAGATTTCATATTTTTTCTATATTAAAAATTATTCAGTTAATTCATCTAATATAATATTTTATAAAAATAATTATTACAAGTTTAGGGTTAAAAAAAGGCTTTGTGATGGAATAGAATAATTAATTATATCAGACATAAAATCCTTAATTTTTCTCCTATCTTTAATAAGAAATCTATTTTTGAAAATGATCAACAGAAAATTGTGAAGCCTACAAGAACTGGCATCCTGCAGAGAGGATCATTTGCGATCTACTATTTACAGCACTCTTGCTAAACACCTGAGCTTTAAGGCTTATGCTGATGATGAAATGTTTCAATTTCAGTTTCCTAACAATGGTGGATCAACAATGCTTACATTGTTGATCCACCATTGCTTAAACAAAGTCAGAATAGTTAAAACTATTATCACTATGTTCAAGCAGAACTTTCTCGGTTTATCATTTATGATAAATCTTTTGAACTTTGCAAGCCTTTTGGTCTTTAAAATGTGATCTCATAGATGTTATCAACAAATTTACAAGTCAAATGTAGAAATTTGTATATCACTTCTATTTTAACTTACACCTCAATGGTCTGCTCAACAGCTGCAAGCCACGGATATTGAATATAGGTAGTTCTCGACTTTACGAGTTAATTTGTCCCTAGCGCGCACTCATAAAGCAGGAATTTATTTCCCATAGACATAATGTTAAAAATAGGGGTTACATTATCAACAATGAAATTAGTTAGCTAATTAGTTTGTTTAAACAATGATTGATTTATTCAAAGAAATGAAAACGTAGCCTGTAAAATCAAGCAAATTATAATAATAGAGAAATCATTTATGATTTACAAATGTTAAAGAATATTTATTCTTCTAAATGCACACTCGTTGATCGCTCATTATTGGCTCGGCACTCGGTTTGTTGCACAAGGAGTCGTCTTCTTCAGAAATGCTTCAAGAGGCATTTATTTCCAAGATAATCTTCTCTTTACTTTAAAAATTTCAATAGCATGCATAAGCATTTTTTTTAACAGAATGCACAAATTGCAACTAACACGATTTGTGTGGAGTAACAAGTTTATGAAGCTTAGAAAAAAAGAAATGAAGAGAATATTCTGAAAATTTATTTATGTTTTTTTATACCATTGAAGATTTCAGTAAAGGGGAAACACATTTCACCATAATGACATTAAAAAAAACCACACAACTCCAGCTATCGGTATTTTCGCAATTGCAATAACATCGAGTTTACTACCCGTTTATAATTGCTTGCAGTAACAGAAAAGCCCAATAAATCGGAAAGTGCAAATTGTTTTTATTGTTTTATGGTAGTGACCTCCAGAAATTTGTTTTTGAAAAATATCACAAAGGCGGCGCCTCCGTAGCCAGGTGGGCTGGAGCAACAGTGCGTAGCACACACTTCTTGATTAGACCGGGGTTCAAGCCCGTGACCACCAAATACGGAGGATGCGGAAAGGTCAGGGAATGACCACCGCATATCCCCGGAGCAATATGGCCTTAGTTGCTAATGCTCCTAAAAACCAAATAACAAATAACAAATCACAAAGGCGTTCAAAATTAGTTCTTATAATGGAACATATGATAACGATGAAAGTGTAGTGCATTTTAATGATTTGAATTGGTAACTAATACAATTTACATTATAAAAACGACCTTTCAGAGAGTTATATAGTGAAAATTTCAACTTCCGAGGTCTTGGAACGAATAACTAAAAAACAAACAATGTGTTATTGGGTTCACATTATAATATTTTCATGATACGATGGTATCTCTGGAATGGATTAATATCATAAAGCAGGGGTACACTGTATCGTATAGCTACGAGTGTGGTTTGAAATGCGGTATTTACGAATGTTTAACATTCATTTTTTGCAATTAATGTTCATATTTTCGATTTTGTTGATACTTAATACTTAAAAAAAAAAAAATTCATAAACCTGGAAACTTCCTGTATACGAACAGCCTTTGGTTTGACTTTGATCTATGGATTAATAATGTGCAATATTAAAAAAAAAAAAAAAAAAAAGTCACCAGATTGTAAAAGTATTTAAAATTTCGAGCACAAAAACCTTGTGTTATAAAATTTTAAGTACTTCATATTAATCTATAATCTGTATTCTTGAAACACAGTGATTAATAAAATTTATAGTTTAAAAAAATAGTTTGAAAAAAGTAAATGTTAAGTAAGTGGTGGGCAGATGATAATAGGATTTTTTTTCTATATTATTTTAATTAATAGTTGTCAGATTCCATAAATTTATAGAAATTATGTAAGATTTCAATCATAACACTTTAAGACATTCAACTAAATTTGAAAAAAAAAGGGGGGGGGGATCTTAATTACATTATTGGTTTTGCTTAATTAACAATAAATACTTACTTGCAGAAACCACTTTGGTCGCATGTTTTAAAGTTACTTTTGTCTACCGAACTCACAGATGATAGAAGTATTACTGCAGCAAAAATTTGGATAATACCTGCCCTGTTTAAATAAAAAAGATATTGCATTTGACACTGAAAAAAAAACTTATTTATAATGTATACAATTTTAAGAGTAGTTAGTAAATAAGACTATAAAGAAATATTACATAATGAAATCTACAACACACATGGAAATTAGTTTCTTAACATAGACAACAAAACAGGATTTATCTTCCTACACTATCATGCAAACCTAGTCAATAGTGGAAAATCATGGCAAAGAGAAAAAAAATGCGATTGCAATATGAAGATGATATCTTTCTAAAAAAAAAAATAATAATGATAAACTAAAACCCCATTAAATCAAGAAGTGAATAATATAAACTGCTCAACATTCAACACTAGTGAGTTTTCCTGACAGCAGTTTTTAAATGATTATACAGGGTGTTTCAGTTAAACGTTTCAGAACTTCTAAGAGGGGTAGGGTACATCCTGACAACTCAAAATCATATAGCAATGTGGGGTCGGAAATGCTTTCCTGAAGCGGTGTTGTACACAGAAGCACCATAAAGAAAAGAGACCTGTAAGTGAGAAATCGTTTTAATAATACATGAAAAGAAGCAAAAGGTACATGGATTAAAGTAAGTGTTCGAAGTTTCTTCCACGGGCTACAATGCACGCCTCACATCTCCGACGCATGGACATCCGAACATTCTGGAATACTCCAGGCGAATTTCGAATTTCTTCGGCAGCTACTGCGATTCTTGCAACCAGCTCCTCAGCATTGTCAACAGGGGTGTCATAAACTAGCGATTTCATATGACCCCAGAAATAAAAATCAAGACATGATAGGTCGGGTGACCGAGCAGGCCAATGCACGGGACCACCACGTCCGATCCACTGTTGACCAAATGTGACATCCAGGTAGTTACGAACATCTCCGCTATAATGGGCAGGGGCTCCATCGTGTTGGAACCACATTGTCTGTTGCGTCGATGCAGAAATCTGTTCATCTCTCAAAAGTTGTGGCAATACTTGCTGCAGAAAGATCAGGTAGATAGGTCCGGTTAGACGACACGATAACAGGTAAGGTCCGATGAGGTGATCTCCCATAATACCGGCCCATACATTGACCGAAAATCGAATCTGTGCTGCACGACGCCTTCTGTGTACAATACCGCTTCAGGAAAGCATTTCCGACCCCACATTGCTATATGATTTCGAGTTGTCAGGATGTACCCTACCCCTCTTAGAAGTTCTGAAACGTTTAACTGAAACACCCTGTATATTCCAGGGCTCACATCTGGTGAGTATGAGCTTGGCACGCACAGGGTCCCGAGTTGGATATCATTGTTCTTCTCTTTCTTGGTGATTCCCTTCTACTTTTGACTCATTATCTCTCTCTCTCTCTCTCTCTCTCTCTCTCTCTCTCTCTCTCTCTCTCTCTCTCACACAGTAACTCGGGAATTTTTTTTGGCTGGTGCAGCATATGCCTCACGCTTCCTTGCACCATATAGCTAATAATAATAATAATATTTAAATGCTGTGAGAGTTTACTGTGATAGCTGCATAAGAGCAATTAGGGGAGAGGTGTCAGTGTACTGTGACTATAAAATGTGTGTTTTCCTTGCCTGTATTATTAAATAATTGACCACCTTGGCCATAATTTAACAAACGAAAAAAAAAAAAAATCCATAAAAGTTTCTACCATTTTGACAGGATTAAAATTCAAGCCTTTTCCACATTGCATAGAAAGAGAATTATAACCACTATGCTATTTGCAAGGTACATGTTTTGATATGTTTTATTCCAGTACCTAAACCACTGACAGGCATTTAGGGATAATTGCTTTGGGGAATGGAAATGGTTTTAGAGATTTAGACTGTTCTAGATTTAGATTGTTTTAGAAAGTTTCAGATTATTTTAGCAAATCGTCTTAGATTGCTTTCACAATCTAAAACCATTCTTTGTAGTAACACAATTCTCTTCAAGTTTTTTCCACAGTTGCTCTATTAATTTGAGGTATCTTTGAACGATTGGACAAAATGACTCTCGAGACACAGGCACTTGTACACAATTCATGTGCAAGCAAGTTATCTCAATATTTTACTTATTTATATAAATCTCCAACATAAAAAGTATTGAACATTAGTAGGATATTTCTGCCAGGATTATATCCTGGCAGAAATATCCTACAAACTCCGAGGTGTGAATGAATAACTCAGAAATGGTATAACTGACTGGAAAGTAAAGTCTAGTCGGTGATGGGATTCACTACTTGTATGTCCATTTTGTAGAATAACTATCCCATTATGCATTTTCTGATAAGATGTGGATATTCTATGGTCATTTTGCCTGCATTGTTAGACAATTGACCATCTTAGCCATAATTAATAACCAGTTACAATAAAATGTTCAAAGTCATGTTAATACATTTCAACTGGCTTTCCAACTCAAACTGGGGCGCCTCCGTAGCCAGGTGGGAAGGAGCAGCAGTGCGTAGCACACGCTTCTTGATTAGACCGGGGTTCGAGCCCGTCACCACCAAATACGGAGTATGCGGAAAGGTCAAGGAATGACCACCGCACCGGAGCAACATGGCCTTAGTTGCTAATGCTCCTAAAAAAAAAAAAAAAAAACCAACTCAAACTATTCACAAAAGAAAACAACCTTGTGTTTTTCTTAAGCCTATAATATTCTAATTATTTTACCATAATAATTACAGTATTATAATTTGCTATAAAAAGGTGCAATCTATTTGCTCTATAATAATAAAAACAACTGCAACTGAAATTATAAAAATGCCTCATTCACTGCCATAATTTTTCACCTCTGGCATCCTCTGCAACATTATGGTGGGATCACCACTTGTCATTCACTGGGAGACATCTGAATTAAAATCATGTCAGAAAGTGGAGGTTGTTTGATTGGTTTTAAGGTCTTACAGTACATAAACAGAGACCATGGTGCACCACGGACAAAATTAAGACATGAGACCCTTAGCCAAAGCATGTGAAAAAGCTTTACTATAGGCTTTTTTAAGACTGTAATAAGCTGATCTCAGGGAAAAGAAAGTAGATTTTCCCAATGAGTTATTCTCAGTTTTTCAGCAAACATACAAATTGGCCTGTTAACACACATGATGAGGACCATACTAATTAGCATACCATATGAACTGGTACGTTACGACAAAAGTAGTGAATGTGGAAAGGAACTCTAATCAACAGCAGTCAAAGCAAATTTAAAAACCTAGAAACTTTTAATATCATGTTGTAGAATTAATTTTAAAATAAAAATGGGTTCTATGGCCCTAACTTGAATAAAACCAAATACTGTTGGGGACTAAAGGATTATTTTTCATGTGATGAAAAAACACGAATAATAAAACATTGGCACTCTATTTTGAATGAATAATGGTAATAATAAATAAATTTCCATTTATTCTCATGACAGCTGAGACCACAAAAGTTTATTCATTTTGACCGTATTTATATAGAGAATTAAGGATAACCCAGGATTTTCTCGCATTACAGTACACAATAGGCTGTGCAAAAAAAAAAATATTACTCTGCATCTCTCTTGATATTATGCAAGCAGCTGAGGCTTTTTTCTGATATATGGGGTTATAAAATAAGTTTCCCTATTCAGGAGACCCTAGTGTCAAAATGGTGAAAATCTGTGAAAATCAGTGGGTATGTCATTTAGGGTATGGGGAAGTGATTTGTAGAAGAAAAAAAAATTAGTTCAAATTTCTGCCACCAGGGGAGAAATTGGCACTGTAAACATGAGATAGAATACTTAACTTAGGATTGGATTTTAATATTAGAACTTAGAAATCTACAGATATTGTTCTATGTGCTTTCCTTCACTTGAGATGACATTCTGAGAGCGGAGGACTGTGTGCAACAGTTTCGTGTAGCATCTCATTGGGGATGTTAGCTACACCTTACGGGGGCCATGAAGCGTAGACTCTTCAAAGAAAAATGGTCCGATTATAAACACTGCTGTGAATCCACACCATACTGTAACATACGGACTTTGTAGTGGTCTTTCATGCGCAGCAGATGGACAAGTAGTATGAAGCCCCATGAAGAGTGAAATGTGCCTCATTAGACCACACGATCATTCGAGCCCATGTATCATCAAGTTCCATACGAGCCAGAAATTTTAGAGCAAAGTATATTCATTTTTGCTGATCACAAGACTTTAGTTCTTGCACTATGTGAATCTTATACGGGAACCAGTGTAAAATTATTCAATGCACTTTACATACAGTAGACCAAGGAAGGTTCAAGTCTCTTGACATACCTCTGGCACTACTGACTGATAGTGTTTCACATTCTGACCATTGCAACGGCCACTTCATCCACTACATCCGATCCGTTCAAATATGTGGTCATCCCCTTCCTGGAATTACACCTAACTCTCCAGTCACTTCAAAAATTTCTTTATTAGTTTTCTAAGCCCCACTGATGTCAAAGGTCCTTTATGCAAACCTATAAGTTTCTGATATTCACAGTGCTGCATTAGTGTTATTATTATTTTGATAGAACAGTTTTACTAAAAGAGCATGTTCCTTTTTTGTAAGAGCCATAATGGTTATTGACGGTGGTGTTGGTCTTTCTGCTTTTATCTAACAGGATGTCATTTGCGTAAGCAGCGTGTCTTGAAGTAAATGACAACTTTTACATATGTGCAGTGCCGTTTTCCCCTGGTGATGGAAATTCGAACTGATTTTTTTTCTTCTACAAATCACTTCCCCATACCCTAAATGACATACCCACCAATTTTCACAGCGCTAACTCTAACCGTTTTGACATTAGGGTCTCCTGAATAGGAAAACTTATTTTATAACCACACGGTATTTAATTTATGATAATTTTTTTTAAAAAAGTTTGATAACTAATGAAGAAAAACTGGTAGGAAAAATATTTAATGAACAATTTCTCTACATATTAGTTCTGTTGCACGCCGACCACACTATTCAAAATTTCTTTAATATTAGTAAAAAACTATTCACCATTCACAGTTGTATACAATGTAAAATATAATTACTGTATATTTAATTTTTAAAAAAAAAGTTATATAAAAAAAAAATGAAGTGCAATAAAATATAGTAGCTTTTGATACATGATTATTTTCTTCAGCTATACTGACTTATGCTGGGTGTGTGCTTAAATAACCTACATGGCACATGGGATTAATCATGTACTCTTCATTATCATGCAATTAACATAACACCATCATTATTATACCTGTGTCTATCCACTGATCCATTCCCCACTCTATGTGAATTTTTTTTTTTGCCTTCCATCAGATACTATCACAATGAAAGAATATAGACTCAAATACAGGATGTATATAATACCCTACATCTGTTTATCAATTGTTTTTGCACTATATATGCATGCCCTTTCTGACAAACATATTCAGCAATTGCTGAGCTGAAATCTTGGTTTTATCATATCAAAGTCTTTTCCCAATTGATTATTTTCAGACATCTTTTTACATTATATTCAGACATCTTTTTACCTCACCAAATTTGGAGAGGCAAAAAGATGCCTCAAGGATCGGCTGTGAAACTATGCTAATATAATACAAAACACAGATTTCAGCTAGGCAATTGCTGGCCTTAACTCCATAGAGCTGCTACATGGGGTTAAAGCTGATTGTAAACTTGAAAGAAATACTGTGGTTGCCAGAACTGCTAAAATGTTATGAAAAATGCTGCATTATACTGTGGTAGTTTTAAGAGACATTAAAACAATGACTATGTAATGCTCTTTATATTCTCTACAGCAGAAGTTCCAGCATTTTCACTCATATCCTCATTTTAGTTTGAGTTCCTAATGGGTTAAAATTTTTAATAAATCATCAAAAGGTATAATGAGGGATTTCAATTCAATTTGAATCTGTCTAGATTACGCCTCTTGGCTAAAGTCCATATGTCAACAATCAAGGAACTCAATATAAAATTCAGAGTTAGTCAAAATTCAAACTCAGGTGAAAACAATTGCCTCAGCTAAGACCAACCAATCCTCTAATGAATAATCAAAGTGGAGAGCTAGCCTCTGCAAAAGGTAGGGACATCATTCCACTACTGATTATCATACCTACCATAGGGAGGTAAGGCCTCTACTATTAGTTGCTCTCCAGACAAAAAAGAGATTTGATATACATGTATCTGTTAAAACATTTAAAGTGTTGTCTTGATAACAAGAGATTAGCAACAGGAGTATCTTGCTCAGGTACATTCTTATATCGACATATATAAGGCAATGCAATATGATGTACAGTGCAGTCATATCCTCTGCCTATGGTCTACAATGCAGACAGGGGGCAGGAAAGTATATGTCACCCTTCCTTTCTCATGGTCCAGTGTTCTTACTACAGGAACTCTAACTCATCATCGCCAACTGTCATGCCAAGCCACCACCTGGACATGACCGGACACCCAACAACCCAGTGAAAGTCACTCGCCAAGCTGTATAAGTCAAACAAGCTTGAACGAGTAAGTCTACAAGGATCTTACCAGCCAGCACATTCAGTACTCCTGTGGACACTGTCCTGCATGCATGAGTCACACCTAGGAGAGTAAAATGCTGAGCTGCAAAGAGATACCTACATATCAGGGTATTCACAGCAGTAAAGTCCCAAGCTCCAGCTGCAAATGTTATTGACTGGAAGATGCAGTTGTAGAGCAAATTTAATGTTCCACCCTTTATCCCCCATTGACACAAACAATCCTAAGCAACATTGCATAAAGCATCTTAACTTTATTCTTAAAATACTTGGCATGCTCTATAAGCGACAATTGTTCCCTATAAGCGAACAGCAAGACATTTCCATCTGGAGATGGAAGTGCTAGTGGTAAGCTAGTGCCACACAAGTTTGTGCTAGTGGAGACCAGGCACCTGCAGGGTGATCTGATTGAGACTGAGTAAGCTGAATGTGAATGGCATTCTTCCTCTTGCTGAGACTACACACAATGGGCTATAAATTTAAGTTTAGGAAGGATGGTTGTAGGATAGATGTTCGGAAGTTTGTCTTCAGCCAGCGAGTGGTTGATTGTTGGAATAGGCTTCCATCTTTCGTTGTAGAAGGGGATAGTTTGAATAAATTCAAGGAAGAACTAGACAAATTCTTAGAGAGTAAGGATGAGTGAAGTGCATGTGTGTGTTTTGGCTGATGCTATATAAGCTTGCTTTCTTGCATCATTTGCCAGGCTATCTTCTCAACACTCCACACCATCACCTACTCACTTAATAAGATATTCCAGCAAGCTGGCCCCAGGATAGGCCCCTGAAGACAGCCATACTCAGCAATTAATGCCTCCTGGGCAAAGCTAGATTTCACAGCAATGTTCCACAGTAGCGAAGAGTAAGAGTTTATTTCTACCCCTCTTCCTTCATTTTTCAAAAGGCAACTGTGCACTCTACCTCCCATACAGTATAGTCAGTGATGCCTCACTATTTGAGGGCCACTGCCACACAAGTTTGTGCTAGTGGTAAAGCAGGTGATTTTTTAACATGTACCAAACAAATAAGATGATGTAATCCAGTTATTAAGCAAACAAAGATTAATCAGCATCTGATGCTAGAAAAAAAAAAATTAAAATAAATAAAATACTGATAACTATAACCCATGTTTTCTTTATTTTTCTAAATCTATTTCATCTAAGTATTTATTTAATCCCTCTTTAAATTTACTTACGTTTTATGTTTTCTTAGGTTATGTGAGTGTTAGTTCCAGTATTTAATTACACTTTGGCTAAAATAAATTTTTCTTACATCAAGTTTGCAATTATGTTTTCTAACATAAATCTGTTTCCTCTTGAGCACATTAGTCATAAGAATTGTTAGTGCTCACTACACAAATTTCTATAATGCTACAATTTTTTTCAAAAAATAGATACAAAGGTTTCAGAAAATGGAAATAGAGGGAATAAATGCAGAAAACAATGTTGGTGAGTTTGGAGTTGAGATGCAAACAACTGCTGAGTGCTCAATGCACATTTTATACTGGTTTGGAAGAGAGGCAAAAAATTACAGATGTAAATTCTGAAGAACAGTGATCCTATTTGCAAAGGATCAAGAACAGAAATACATTAATGTTTTGACTAATGTATTGCTTCCACCTTTGTAGGAATGTTTCAAGATGATAATCATTAAAATTAGATTATGCTGAATAGGTCTGAGAAACATCAAACAGATTTTGCTATCTTCCCTGGCCTCCCCAATCACCAGAGTGAGTGAGTGAGCGATTTTAGTTTTTTTTGGCACATGAGCAACTAAGGCTATGATGTAGCAAGTCCACTCCAATCACCAGATTTCAATCCTATGGGTTTTTTTTATTATACTTCCATTTGACAAACAGCTGTACAAATAAAATATAAGAAAAGAAACCATATACCAATGAAAATACTAGAAGTAATCTAACATAAGATGTCAGCTTGGCCTTAAAAACTAATTTTCCTGATTTGTCTGTGGGCAGACCCTGTATACCTAAATAATTGCGTAAAGTTTTTAGCAACTTGTGGTCATATACTTGGCCAAAAATAAATAGCAAAATGTTAGAAATACGATTACATACACAGACTATATGGGAGAAGACCTGTTTGTTAAGACATTTTAGCAACTTTCCATTCTAGCAAAATTTTTTTTTTTTTTTATGAGAACCCCAAACACGAAAGGTATCAAAACCTATAGTACTTAGTACCATGCATGGGTTGAAGGAGAAGTATGGGGGGGGGGGGGGATGCCGGAAACTTTGCTCTAGAGACTAAACATGGGTTTCTAGAATGTTATGAAAAAGTGCTGTACTATGAAATGAAAAACATTAAACACCACAATACTGAACTGCATTTTTCTAAACTTACCAGTTACATGAAGCACAAGAGCTTGAAATTTAAGCTTTGAAACTTTAATTTATCAGAAATGCTCAGATTTACATATTTTCTTTTCTCACCACCCCTTTTTAGATGCCACCATGAAAAAGAAAAATGGAGATGCAAAGTTTTAAACTACACCATCTGATGGAAATTGCAGAATGATACCATAATGGGAAAAGTTTTGCCACACTTCTTAAATTATAACATTGTAAACCAAATTTTCAAGAAAGCAATACTTATTGTTTTGTGCACAAGTTTCATTCTAAATTATACGAATTCCCATGGGCACTTGTTTATATTCTTCATAACAGCAGAAACTGGTTTTTTGGTTTTTTATAGCATATAACCAAAAGGTTATAATGCACCATATCACACAGCATAAACTGTAAATACAACTTAGGTATAAAACTGCAACAAGCTACTTCATTGGTCATAAAAAAAGAACGAAAATGCTTCATAGAGTATCTTGGTTTTTCTATATGATTATTGGATACTATAATGATAAACGAAACTGCAAGTTAAACTTGCTTTATTGCAAAAATATTTTAATCGATAGCAAATACCAGACAGACAGTTATGTCACTGGGTCCTGTACAGATGAAAAGGCTGGTTTCATGAATGGCAATCCATTAAATCATGGGTTTACTCTAATATCACATTACATAGTTACAGAAGTCCAACACTGTTGTTTTGAACACCAAACATGACGATTAAAGCATGTACTTTTGTTCATCAGCTTGTGGAGCAAAGCTGCTAATATGAGCTAACAATGAGTTTCTTGTTAATATAAATTAATTAATTATACTTGCACTTTATGTAATATGAGTTTGTGTTCCCATTAGAGCCCCATTGCATTTCCACAGGTTTTGAAAATGGCTGACTGAAGATGACATACTGAATGCCAAGTTCAACATTACAGAAGCTGGTGATCAAATTGGAGAATTAGAAGCAGAAACAGTGAAAGTGGCTGAATCTGAAGATGAATTGAGTTGGTCATTTATTACATTCATCATTGTAAATTAATATATTATGTATTAATATACAGAGGAAGATTTTTTGAACATTGTCCTCAAATATGGAAAGATTAGAGATCTTTTACCATACATTAAAAAGACCACTATTTTGCCACAGATCTCATGCAAGTAGTCATTGCAGCGTAGCAGATGTTAACTTTTTTTAGTAATCATGATTAATGGCTGGGCTTCTGTTTGCTCTCATTAGCTTTTGCCAATCATGATTATGTGGATTGATTCTGCATAGTAATTGTTATAGCTTAAATAACTTGTTAGTGGAAATAAGATAACTGCAATTATGATATTGCTATTTTTTATTCCCACACTGTTGTAAAATTAAGCTTTATGCTTTGGTTTTGTTCAAAACAAACTGCTTGATGAATAAACACATGCACAATTGTCAACTGCATGTAACAGACAGCAATTCACAAGAGCACCACCACCACATGTGGAGAATATAAAGAGATTGCTTTCTGTTTAAAAAAAAATGGTCACAGCCTAAAAAGTTGGAATATAAAGTTTTATGGAGTTAGTCTAAGTTTAATGATCTGTAAAGATCATTAAACTTAAACTAACTTTAACTTTGCATGTAAGATCATTAATTTAATGATCTTACATGCAAAGACAGTTAAAATTAGTGCTGATTTTAAGCAAAGCATAGGTAAATGCTGTGAAAAAAATCTTTATATTGTTAGTTATAAAACAGTTAAGTTCAGAACTCTAACTGAAAGCTTATGTATGTTAAAGGAAAACAAATGCTTCAAGCAGATAACTATAACATCTTATAAAGATAAGTTAAGAGATGTTCTTCCAAAGTACGTTAGAGCAAAAAAAAAAAGAATTATAGAATTAGATTTATATATTACTTTTGCTTTTTCACAAAGTAATCTATAACTCCATTGGAAAAAGATCTAGATATATTCCTGATTTGATGAGGAACAAGTTTCAAGTATTAGCAGTAAAGTATTAAAAATAATTTTCTCACTGAAAACTTTTCAAGACAGCATACAGGGATCAAAAGTTCAAGAACATACTCAATTTATTTTGTGTTCTGAGGAGTGTCTCATGTTATTTCAAACAAAACTGCTGGAACAGCTTATTGTTCTAATTTCATTCCATTAGTGCTCTTGACATAACAGATAATTCTTTTACCACTGGTTTTGAAAGTAAGGGAAACTTCAATAAGAACTGTGTTGCTTGGAATTTTAGTTGAGGATAACTAAAGGGGAACACAAGTGCCAGATGACTGTTTCCCAATATGCTAGCTGCATATTCATAAAGAATGATACTTTCCAAAAAAAAATATTGCTCTTTGCCATGAATTTTAAGAGGACAAATAAAAAATTCACTAAGCTGCTTTTAGAACATTTTCAAAACTCTTACGAAAATTATACTTTAATATCAGATAAAAAAAATAACAATAATAATTAAAAATAAATAACTGAACTATATGAAGGTAAGTTTCCAGGTTTTTGAATGAAGGCCATGAATATGTAAAACTGAAAATATGTTACCATTCTGATATATAAAAAAAAAAAAAAAAAAAAGTGTTCCACTACATGAAAAACTGGAGGTGGACAGCCAATGAAATAATGTAAACAATAAAGTTTATTAGACTTTCATAGTTTACAGAAAGGAGTTCAAAAATCAGTCCAAACAATAGCACATACAAGAATAAAGATCCCCATAAAAAGGAACAAAAAGAAACTAATAATCCTCAACCAGTGAATCTCTAGTAATAAATATTTTAAACACTCTTATTAGTGTTTTAAGCTGTAATGGAAGTGTTTAACAGGTAGAATTCCAACCATAAAATCACACTACTTATCAATACTACTTCTGGTTCTTGAAAGTCATAATACTCTGAAATTTTTGATATTTTACTTACAAGAGAAGTAATCTTGTCTTCAGAAGCTAATTCTCCTAAATCTTTGTGGGTAGAAGCTAATTCCTGTTGTTTGTTTGTTATTTGGTTTTTAGGAGCATTAGCAACTAAGGCCATATTGTTCTGTGAATATGCGGTGGTCATTCCTGATCTTTCCGCATCCTCCGTATTTGGTGGTGACGGGCTCGAACCCCTGTCTAATCAAGAAGTGTATGCTACTCAACTGCTGCTCCTTCCCACCTGGCTACGGAGGCGCCTAAGCTAATTCTCTTGAGTATTTAAGGGTGGGTATCCTTTACACAAAGTTTTAGTGGCTGATGGTCATGCCTGGCCACAAGAAAATCACAAAATGTTGCAAAACTGTCTGTTGTTTGATAAGCTTCTAGCCTATCACTGAAGGAATTATCTAATGTTGATCTTAAAACAATTTTTCAATGTAATCTCCTTGTTCAAGATTCATGATCTGTTTTGTAGTTGCTGTCTTGAAAGGCGTGAAAAATGGAGTATGCAGCCTCTATTGCTCATCATCCGACCCAAATCTCCTTCCAGACAAATTACAGTAGTTTAGTTTCAAGTATGTGAAAATCAGATAATGCTAAATCTGTGAGTGTAGTGGGCATTAATTCATAGCAAGCCTGATTGTAGCCTTGGCAACTGTCAGTGTGCGGACAAATGCATTGTTCTTATGAAACAAAACATCTTTAGTTGTCTTTCCTGGCCTCTTTGACTTCATAATTTACTTAAAGTTAGCATAGTATTGTCCATTTATTGTTTGTACCTTCGGAAGGTAATTTGCCATTATTATTACTCCTTTTGAATCCTAGGTAACGGACACCATAGCCCATTCCAGTGATGGGAGTTACTTGGTTCTCTTTGGAGGTGGTGAATTGCCTTACTTACCTTGTTTTGATTCTGGTTTGTAGTGACAAAGAGATGTTTCATCCACAGTTACATATGTGGCCAGAAAGTTTTCAGGATCCTGCTTAATGACATTCAAAGCAAGTTGATCTGCCATATTGAATCAAAGGCATTTCTGACTGGGTTTGATATTTATATTTTAAATGAAAACGACATACCTAATTTATTTGATTGAATTTTTGGCACACATACCTGTAGCTTCTATTATTTCTCTAACAATTACTCACTGGTCATCCAATTTTTGAAAGTTGAATATGATGGAGTCAATTCTCCCAATGATGCTGATAAGTTCAGCCTGAGCCACTTCCATTTTTTCTTTGATAAATGGGTGTCAAATCATGAAAGTGCATATCTTTTTATGTTAAAAAGACTGTTTGTCTCAAAAAAACCTACATTTTTATTTTTTATAAGTTGAAGAAAGCATATTGTCACTTTTGCCCAAAATGTCACTTTTAACAAAACTGAAGGTAGAGCCATCATGAAATACCTGTTTCTACAGGGGGAAAGCAGCACCAAAGGTAATTCGTGACGAGATGTTTGTGACACTGGGAGAACAATATCCATACTATTCAACCATCAAAAGCTTGGTTGCAAAATTTAAAATGGGTTTTTTTGACAATGAGGATGCAAAGAGGACAGGAAGATCAGTTTCTGCGACAGTGCCCAAATATGTTGATGCCATTCACACCATGATATTTTCTAATAAATGAATTTCTGATAAACACATAGCTAAGACTCTAGGTAACAGAGAACATATTGGATATGTTATTCATGACATTTTGGACATATGGAAGCCTTCAACCAAATGGATCCCCAAAGGTCTGAATGCTGATCAAATGCAACAGGTATCCTGTCTTCAAATGTCATTCACCATTTTGAGCAAGGTGTCAATGATATTTTCATGCAAACTGTGATCACGGATGAAACATGGTTGTTTCATTGACCAAAGAACAGTCAAAGGAAGAGACAGTGGCTCTCCCATTCAAAGAAATCTGCACCCAAAAGTCTGATGGGAAAGTCATGGCCACTGTCTTTTGGGACAAGGATGGGATTTTGTTTATGGACTGCCTGGAAAAGGGTAACACAATAACTGCTGAGCATTATTCATCACTTTTGGACAAACTGAAGGAGAAATTGAAGGCCGAAATTAGGGGAAAGCTTACCCGAGGGGTTCTGTTTTGGCACGACAATGCTCCATTATACACAGCACATCAAAAACATGTCAGTTTGGCTGAACTAAGCTTTTGGCTTCATCATCCCCCATATTCACCAGACCTTGCACCCTCAGACTACTACCACTTTCCAAATCTCAAAACATATAAAGGGTATCAAATTTGTATCAAATGATGATGCCATAAGAGCAACAGAAGCCTGGTTTGGGGAGCAGCCTTTCGATTTTTATTTGAAAGATTTTACTGTGATGGTCCACAAAAGGTGGACCATCACAGTAAAAAGTTTGTGAAGTTGAAAGCAAATATATTGAATAAACTATGTATAATAACTAGATTATCTTGTTTCTTTCTGTTATAGGCTAAGAACTTATCAGCACTCTCCCTTGTGCATCTTCATAAATATCCTTGCTCAATAAATCCTTTTGTAAAGATATTATATTATGGCTCAATGGTAAATTTTTTCCATTACAGGCTTGAATTTCAATGCCCTTTAAAAAGTGTTGTAAATTATGAATTATAACTTTGCATATGTGATATTGCTCGATGTGATATCGCTTCAATACTTAGGCCCCATAAATTAGAATCCCTTACAAAAGTTAACAATTTGCATGTGTTATATAAATGTTCAAATTACGAGAACTGACAAATTTATTTACATATTGAAATTGCAAACTGGTTACATGAAAGAAGGGAAATTACAAGCACATAAGTACAACGACCTCCGTAGCTGAGTGGTCAGGGGCGGGAGTGCAGTAGCACACTGCTTTTTGAGTAGACCGGGGTTCAAGACCCTGACTCCTAAATGCGGTCGATCTGCCAACCTGCACTGGACCAGCGTGGCAGATTATGGTCCATTTCCCTCAGCACGAATTGTTCAGGACGCTTCCATCCTGCAGTGGGTTGATAATGGCTGCAGTTAAGTACAAGGGTCAGGTGACTGACGTGATATCGAACTACAAAACCACATCAATACGATACAAAATTTACTTATAAGAGGAATATTCACACTAATGGATATCCTTAAAATATGCTAGAAGCACTGATATTCCTGACACCAAGAGCATTATACAAATGTGCAAACTCTTGACACTTGTTATGATAAAAGCCATAACAAATTCCTCCAAACATTCCTTTGCGTAGCTACATTTAAATCTTGAACACCACTACATATCATGGAGATGACAGTCGATGATACACAGTTAACACATTGGCATCATGTCTATATTATTATTAAAATCCTTCATTACCAAAAAAATAATTAACATATAATACACATATTGGTCATTACATGGCAGGAACTCCTTTACAAATCTAGGGAGCTTACAAAACATCTAAGTATTATTCCTCAACATTGGCAATCAGCAACAATGTGATATTGCTCCAATACTTAGGCCCCATAAATTAGAATCCCTTACAAAAGTTAATTAGCTCAAAAATAGTACTGTTTGCACTTCTTCAATCTGTAAAATGACAACCAAAGTACAGGCTTGAATTGTGAAATCCTCTGCAACGAGTTATCTGTCTCTTATACTTTGAGAAAGTAATGCTTCCCAATTGAGAAGGCTATGCCCACGTGTTTTACAAGTTTTGCAGCTCCTGCAAACAGGAAGTTTTCAGCTATATTTAGCCGTTTTATTTACTTAATTGTTATATTAAATTATTTTCTATAAGTAGCTTATAGACCTAGTCAACATCCTTGGTTTATTCGGAATTTAGATAGTGAGATTTTTGAAGTTAATACTTAGTGTCCGTAGATTTACCGTTCGTAACTTGCCACCACTGTTATACGATACGTTATATCCCGTACTAGATAGCGTTAGCTTAGTATAGTATAGTATATTATCAATTAATCAGTAAAATTTATTGAATTTGCTAAACTTCATAGTCAATTAAATTGTACTTTTTTTTAACTAAATACATATAACGACTTAGATTTTACAAACGTTACATTATTAATTAATATATAACTTGATACGGAAGTTATATAACAAAACTCTGAGATAATACTCGATACTGAAAAAAATATATATATACCGTATTTCCCCATGCATAAGACGCACCTTAATTTTGGGGCCCGAAATTTGAAAAAAAAAAAAAAAAAGTATTATATAAAGTTATTGAACTCAAGTTTTATTCATCATAAAATTCATACAACTCATCACTGTCAAAACTCCCATCCATTAGCTTGTCCTCATCTGTGTCTGATGACGAATCACTGTCTTCATATATTGCCTCATCCTCAGTTCCATCTATGACATTTGAAATGCCACACTTCTTAAATGACTTGACAACGATCTCAATCTTGATATTATCCCAGGATCTTTTCACCTAGGTACAAACTTCTCCTATAGTTGGTTTCTTCACTCTTCCTGCTGGTGTCAAATTGTCCCCAGAAGACTTCATCCGTTGGTTCCATTCATCTCTCATGGCAGCTTTGAAGGGTTTGTTAATGCTGACATCAAGTGGTTGGAGCTGGGATGTCAAGCCACCAGGTATGACGGCAAGTTTTGTTTTTTGCTCTGCCGCAATCTTCTTTGTATTTTTCGTTATGTGTGCCCTGAACTGATCAAGCACCAATAAGGCAGGTTTGCGAAAGAGCCCACCTGGTCTCCTGCTCCAAACTTTCTCAAACCAGATCTTCATCCCATTCTGATCCATCCAACCCTTGTCATGAACGTGGACAATCACTCCTCGAGGAATGTCTTCTTTTGGCATTGTTTTGCATTTGAAAATCAGCATAGGAGGCAGCTTGGTTCCTGTCCACTTGTCTTCACAGTTACAGTTTTCACCTTCTTCTTAACAACAGTTCTGTTACTTAGGACATCAAATTGAAGGGGGACTTTGTCCATATTTGTAATCTGTCCCAACTCAAACTGATGTGTCTTCCAACATTGAATGACAAAACAATGAAATTCAAGGACCTTCTGCTCATAGCTTTCAGGCATCTTTTGGGCAAATCTGGTGTGTGTACGCATGCTTAGTCCATTCCGTTTCGTGAACCTGAAGCACCAAATGTGTCCTCCTTTGAAATCAGTAACTTCTTTTTCATCAGCAATTCTTCTTGCCTCGGGCTGAAATATCTTTGTGGACACAGAAATTCCAATTGCCCTTTGCTCTTCAATCCATATCTTCAATTCCCTCTCTAAATCAGGCCATTTTGCTGACTTGCCTCTCATGGCGCCTTCTTCTGGCGTGGCGTTTCCATTAGGGTTTCTTCTTCCCGTAGGCAGTCTCTGATTGTTTTCTCAGTTGGAAGAGGACCAAACCTACGTTCAGCAGCACAATTTCCATTCACTTTTGCAAACTGGATCACTTTTAACTTGAATTCAGCACTGTACAAAAATGTTTTCTGAGCCATTTCTGGGCAGAACATGGCAAAACATAACCTAATATACCGGTAACAAGTGCGAAACAATGAGCACAAAGACAACAAGCGTGAAAAAGCGGGAAATGCAAGTAAAAAAAATCTACAACCACTGTATAAGACGC
Organism: Mastigoproctus giganteus; assembly: GCF_048544385.1. Lineage (NCBI taxonomy): Eukaryota > Metazoa > Arthropoda > Arachnida > Uropygi > Thelyphonidae > Mastigoproctus > Mastigoproctus giganteus. Next base: position 198,769,285 of record NC_143580.1, read on the forward strand.
ACCCAATTTTTTAGACCCCAAATTTTTCGAAAAAAGGTGCATCTTATACATGGGGAAATACGGTGTGTGTGTGTGTGTGTGTGTGTGTGTGTGTGTGTGTGTGTGTGTGTGTGTGTGTAGATAGTGTTATAACTGCATTGGGATATAGGTTTAGAGTTATAATTTTGTACTGAAATTGACATTTTATTGAAATTAAATCGAAATCATGACAGACCAGAGCAGCAAAGCAACAAAAGGCTCAAGCTAATGGGAGTGCTGTGGCTCGGGTGAGAACTGAGGGGAGACAGTTGCCCTCTGAATCACAGCCTTTTAAAATGCACTGCTTGTTTGATGTTTGTAGAGCAATCAGGTACGGGACATGTATTGCCAAGGAGAATATCTTTGAGTGTGTGTGCAATGTAAGGAATGTGAGGAAATCAGGCGACAACTCAGCATTCTTATGGGCCTATATGAGGGCTTGAAGGACAGGGTGGATGCCCTCGAAGGATCTAAATTAAGGGGCCCATCAAGCTCTCAGCTGCCCACATCAATGCCAGAGCTTCCACTTGATCATCACGCAACACAGAACACAGCGGCAACCCCCAGTCCCACAGGAACTAATAGTTGTCGGTGACTCTATTGGGAAATGGGGAACATGGTTTGTAAAAATGATACGTGAAACAGGACCAGGGTATGTCTGCCAGGAGCAAAGGTTGATGATATAGTAGAACAGATATCATCTTTTAAGGGCACAAAGGATCTAAGCCATCGAAGGATCTAAATTAAGGGGCCCATCAAGCTCTCAGCTGCCCACATCAATGCCAGAGCTTCCACTTGATCATCACGCAACACAGAACACAGCAGCAACCCCCGGTCCCACAGGAACTAATAGTTGTCGGTGACTCTATTGGGAAATGGGGAACATGGTTTGTAAAAATGATACGTGAAACAGGACCAGGGTATGTCTGCCAGGGGCAAAGGTTGATGATATAGTAGAACAGATATCATCTTTTAAGGGCACAAAAGGCGATACTGTTGTACACGTTGGCACTAATGATATTAAGAGTAGGAGACCGGGGGAATTACTTAACAAGTACAGGTTGAAACAAGTACACTGTTGAAAAAAAGCCACGAATTAGAGTTGAATTTGAAAGTGTCTGTAATTCTGCCCAGACACGACAGGTGGGAGTATATGATGAGAGCCTTGTCGATCGATTCGGCACTGGAAAGACTGTGCAATGCTCAAGGGGTAGAATTTTTTTCAGCCCGATCTGTACTTGTTAATAGTAGAGACTGCTTCTACAGGGATGGGATACACTTAAATAGAAAGGGTGCAAGAATATTTGCTGATGCTATCAATGCAATGTTAGGTGGGTCGGAAAACTGCTAGCTTGGAGGGATACAAAGGACTAATCTCCTTGTTTATCTCGTTATGGAGATCCATACTTATGGATAATGATTCATGGAAGATGTGGGGGGAAAAGCACCATGATAATCTTTTGTGAGCTTCTCTATGTTCCAATTTCAACATTTCTAAGATTTTCAAGAAAGCACATCTCACTTCACTTTGGGATTGAAAGTTCTATTTTGTTCTTACAGCACTACTGAAAGCAGAAAAAAGAATTTTCCAGTTGCAGACATTGATTAAACTGTAACTGAGATTGCTAGATGACACTGACTGAATCAATGCCTCAGAATTCTTTTCCTCTGCTAATGTTCTGCCTCAGTACATCTCCATGTTGAATCCACTTTGATTCAAGTTATTTTCTGCTTTATGCATTTGACCACAAGGTAAATTGGCTTAGCAATGTATTAGAAATGCTATAAGGGAAGCAACATTCTTGATCTGGTTATGCCTAAGGATTAATTGGATAATAATAAAGATAAAAATGTTTCATTTATAAAATAAATTTAATTCAGGTTAATAGGCAAACATTCTTCTTTACAGAATTTATGATCTTCTTTAGTGATCTATTCTAAACTAACCCTAAAAAGGCAGTAAATATGAACTGTAGGTCGTTGTTACACTGAAAACCAGGCTGTAATTTTTCACAATAAAAGTGGAATTTAAACTATTGTTTCTCTTCATTTCTGATTTTTCAAATCAGTTGTGTAATTTTTTGGCCTTCCCTTCCCCACACTGAGAAGTGTGCCACAGACAAGAGTTGTGCATGAAATTTGTGGTGTGCAGGTTGGCCACTCCAAATTTAAAACAAAATCTATCATATAATGAAATTTACTATTTCCAAATTGTCAAGAGGCGAAATAATAGATGAATAAAGCATTGATAAACGTTGCTCTAATTTCTACAAAGCACTGAAAAATTAAGATTATTTTCACCAGAAAATATTTGATAAATTTTCATATATCCCAGAATATGTGAACAGTGAGAAAGTATGAGAAGAATGCAGTTGTAGTTACCATTTCTGGATTTTTCACTTCTCTGGTGACATCTGGCAAGGATTTTAAATTTTTCCATAGGGTTCAATTATGTTATATTATCTCATCTCATAATATACACCAACTTTTATCATTTTTTCCATATCATTTGAGTTTGTCTAATGTGTACTAGTAAAAAAATCTGCACAGCAATTTGCTTTGGTATGAAATTTACTTGCCTGACAATATTTATTAATTATGAGTTCATAAATTTTAAATACTGACCACAGCAAAATGCGGCAGCAAACTCATTTGAATTCCCCATTGTTAATTATCAATGAGGCAGTAATCCAGCATCTGAGAAAACAGCCAATTTTAGTATTATATAGGTTTTTTATCTCCTTAAATGCTGATGGAGTTTCACCTCAGAGCAATAAAAATTCTTAATAAGCTTGAATTTTGAAGTAAACACAATGTACAATAGATACAGTTGCTTTTGAAGGAGTCTGTGTTCTGTAATTTATTTATGACATAGGAAGGTTGTAGGTTTGCCTTTCAATACAATATTAACAATACTATAACAATACACAGACAATACTACAACCTACGCTGCTAAGCAAAATTATTTGCTCATTGATAATTAGCAATGAGGAATTCAAGTGTGTCTCAGTTCTGTAGTTCTTGCATGAAAAATTAAGCTGACAATGTATTCTGATTGTTGTATTTGTAAACAAAACCAATATAGCAAATTTAATCCATTTGTATAATGCTGATTGAAAAATAAATGTACTGCATTTGTTACTCAGTGTTGGAGGTATCTTTAGTATTTGAATTAGTTTCTTTTTCAAAATAGCATTCCTGACAATCTACATACTGTTTACAGTGACTTGATAACATTTCAAAGGCATGCTGCAAGCCATTTTCCAAAAGAATCTTTAACACAGTTGCAATAAATGTGTTAAGTTTGAAAAAGCTCAAAATTCAGAGGGAGGGAGTGAGATCTAGGACACAGGGTGGGTGTTGTAAAGATTTTCAACCAATGAGTGTCTTTTGTGAATAATCCTACTGAAATGCCTCGCATGTTAACATAAGATCCATTTACAGTGTTATTTACAAAAAACAGAATCAACATCATTTTTTTTTTTGTAGCAGGGATCTTCATTGCTGCTTAGTCTCTGGCTCATGATGTCACATTCATGAGTCATCGTAAATGACAAATGAAAATAAAAAATCTGGATTTTACTGTCTGCGTTGTGAATCATTAACAAATTTCAACTGCACAAAAAAATCCAGCAAAAAATATCCCCCTATTTCCATTTCCTCTCCTCATATAAATGCCAATGCACCTCTGACTTTCCCTAGGCCATCAGCCTCAACTACTCGTGGAGTTAACTTATTAGAGTAATTAACAATTTTCTGGCTAAAATAAAACTTCCTACAAAACTACCCATAATACTTATCCTACAATTTGAATTTATGACCCCCTACTTCTAGTATAATTTATGACAGTGAAAATTTCATCTTCATTCATTTTACCATTCCTCCTCACTCAGATTTTCCTCTAGGGCACTTAGACACTAAGCTCTGTAGACCACATATTCAAGTCTTCCCTCATGAGCATCCCTTTGCCAATCTCACCAGCAGAATCACCCAACTTTTGACCTTTTCAAGGCAAGTGTCTTTTCTTTTAGGTGCGATCTCCATACTTAGGCATAGTATCTAAGTGTGGCCTTCTAACTGGCTTGTATAATGGAATTATGACTTCTATCTCTCTCTCTCTACATGACCCTTGTGGATAAATCACTGGTAGGGCACAATGGACCCATATTGCCATCTGTCTACAAAGAGAATGAACTTCCAGACAGTGTTGTGGAGGTAAGATTTTTTTTTTTTTTAATTAAAACCCTAAACATGAAAGGTATTACAATCTTTAGTCCTTGAGGTTGTCACAGACATTTTCTCAGATATGCCAGACAAGCTGTACTTGCTACCTGGGAATCTAACACGCTGATGGAACTGATATAATCGCGTGACACTCAAGTCAAGTGGACCCAATTTCGGCAAAGTCTGGACGGTCTGTGACAGCCAAATCCTCTTTTTTTCCTTTGGGTAGTTGTTGGCGCATCGGCTTCTGTGGCCATAATGCACTTCCAAGGTTTTTGCAGTACTTTGATCCAAGCCCGAGGCGGGATTCGAACCCGCGACCTTTGGGTTGCCAGGCAGGCACTTTACCCACCTGGCTAGCCCAGTCCGTGCCAAATCCTCTGCTTGCACCTTCACGATGGTGGGACTGTTACTAATCATGGGTATAACCTGCATGCACAAGCATACGGTGGGGGTGACCACCCAGGTGTGAACCAACGTAAGCAGGGGGTCAAGGTGTGGCACCCACACCACATGGAGGAATGCCGCTCCTCTTTGTTACCAGGCAGTACTAGGTGGTAGATGACTTTCATCAACCAGTGCAATACTACCACTTTGCTTACTGGAGGCTTGAAGTAGTGGAACCCATGTTTAGTCTCCAGAGTTAAGTTCCGGTTAACCCTTCCCCATCAATTCATCATGCAGTATGATTGGTGACTTTTAAGGTTATGATGAACATCTTGGCGAGATCCGATCTTCCTTACATTTCGAGGATACAGCTCTCAAACAGTGCTCGCAGGCTGGCTGCTAGTTAGTACACCAGACTGAACCTATTGGTAACTCTCTAGGAGGCTTCTGGATCAACTAGTGCAGTGTTTCTCAAAGGGTGTGCCGCGTCACATTAGTGTGCCGCAAAATTTTCCAAGTGTGCCGCGAAATTTAGAAATTTCTTCTTCTATGACTACGTAGGTGTGCCGCGAAATTTTTCTTCTTTGGAAAATGTGCCACGAGAGTAAAAAGATTGAGAAACACTGAACTAGTGTATAACCTGCTACTTCTACTCTGCCAGACAGTGACTGGAGGGAGTCCAAGTAGTGTGTATGCTTGGGGGGGGGCATTGTCGTGGCCGTGTTATGTCAAGGATCTGGGTATATTCTTACCATGTGTACGCCGTATCCAAAAATTTCATTACTTCATACAGCATGTCCACCCACTTTTTCTTACTACTGAATACACTATGAATTGTCAAACTAATAGAGTATGCTTATCTGCGAAAAGATCTAAACCTCCCAAACACTTTCTAATTCATTTCACAAATATACGTGGTCTCAATTCTAATCTCAACAATGTCCATTTCCACTTGCAGTCTGCCAAATCCCATGTACTTACCGATAACTGAGATTCTGACAGAATCTCAGTTATCGGTTGATTCAACTACTGCTCATCTCAGTTGCCCAAATTATTCACTGCATGACTCCTTTTGCCTCAAAGGTGGTACAGGTTGACAATGGCTAATCCGGCCACCGATAATCAAGTTCCACTGCTAATTCGGACATAATTTCCGCGAACGTAATTTCAAATTTCCCGGGTCGATGCACCGACCTGCAGCTACTGTTTTGGTGGCATTGGTTGCAGCATCAGCTGTTGGCGCAAACTTGTAAACAACACTGGCAAGCCATTCCCACTTGTTTTTCTGAATTTATTATTATTATAACCTGCTCACATTTAGCCCCAGCCATGGTTCCAATGCATAAAGGAAGTGCCTCTCGTGGTGTAAAGCGCAAACACCGCACATTGTCCATAACAGATAAAGTTGAACTTCTGAAAAAACTCAACAGCAGTGTGTCCTGCTTAACTGTAAATAGAGTGATTTCTCTCAGTTCCTCTTATTTTACTAATTTTCTTTTAGCTATTCCTTTTTAGATTTATTTATTTTTTTTTTTTTTGTTACAACACACTTGTAAAATTGCGGAAAAACACAACACAATATGATGGATAATACAGCGCGCTAACAAACTTGTTTTCCCAAAATCTTTAACAATACTGACAAACTTATTGCAACGTTTGAGAATTTATTTTATCGCAATTAGTTTGATTACAGCGCTCCCCACATGTGCATTAACTAATCACAAACGACCTTCATATGTAAGCCGTAATAGCATCAAATATGTGGCCGACACGGCTTCTTAAGAAATAAAGTAACCCACTGAGCCACGTCGGCCACATATGCGACATATAAAAAGTCTCTTTTTTTTTTTTTACATATACAGTGGATTCCGGTTATTTGGGCCACCGGTTAATCGGGGCAGCCATTTATTTGGGGCAAATCTTAAAAAACCCAATCGAGAAAATAGCCAGGATTTACTTCGCTTAATTGGGACAAAATGCCGTTTAATCGGGGCAGAAGACCGCAGCACTGAAGATTACCCTACGATTGTCCCCAACCGTACCACGTAGTTCAGTCGAATTTCTGGAGGTCACAACCATAAAACAATAAAAACAATTAGCAGTCACCTGTTTATTGGGCTTTTGTGTTAGTGAAATCTATCATAAACTGATAGTAAACTCTATCTTATTGAATTTGCAATAATACCGACAGCTGGAATTCTGTGGGTTATTATGGTGAGATGTGTTTACACTTCTATGGAATCTTCAATCATATAAAAAAAAAAATAATTTTCAGGCTCTTCTCTTCATTCCTATTTTTAAAGCTTCGGAATTTGTTACTTCTCACTTGCACGTATCGTGTTACTTGCAATTTGTGTGTGTGTGCGGTGTTCTTTGTTATTGATTGCTTATCTTTTTACTGTTTTAAATATTAACTCCCACCACAAATGACATTGAACAGAAATGTCAACTAGTTTAGTTAGTATGTACATATTACAGTACGTATTAATTATTTCGATTATAACGTATATTCTTCCGAATTTCAGGTATCATTTAATTTTTTAATTGGTAAGGTAATAAAGGGTAAATTTTTTGTACTTAATATATCTTTACTTTTATAGCCTATGGATAATATTCCTCCTATTTTCGCTAATTACAATCGCTGTTTAATAGAATTAAAATTCAATTCACAAACGTGATCACAATGACCGGCACTTATTACACATCGTATAGTGATCGGTACTTTAAATGGTGTCGTAAAGTGATTGAACAGTGAACCGATTGTAAAGGGCGGGGGGAGTACATTGTATTTTTTAACTATTTACGTGAAACTTCGGATAATTGGGGCAGCCACTTAATCGGGCCAAAATGCATTAGTCCCGATGTGTCCCAAATAACCGGAATCGACTGTATATATTTTTCAAACAAAAAAAACAACAACACTGACATTACAATATTTATTTCAGAATTACTAATCAATTATTTGCTAAATACTTTTTGGCCCCTGGAGAATTTTTTTCTTAAACTAGCTGGGCAGTTAACATGTTAAAGGTAGGTGGTTAGCTGTTGGGTACACTGTATGTGCTAAAATAACCACCGGTGTGATCCGGCAAACTCACTAATTCAGCACCCCCAGGTCCCAATGCTGCCGGATTAGTGATGGTTGACCTATACTTTTGCATATGTCCGTTCCGATATTCCCTGTCAGAGATTTGGTAATTTGGAATCTCCTCTTTTCGATTTTCTCTGGCTTAAAATCTCTCTACCTCATTCTGTCAAATTCATCTGTTGTCTCTACCATTCTCCTAACTCCACTAATCACTTGGAACTCTTTGACTTCCTCTCTTTGCAACTTGACTTTCTCCAGTCCAACTTTGCTAACAGTGAGGTAATTTTCCTTGATGATTTTAATGTTCACAACTCCTTTTTCTAGTTCTAGGCTTCCGTTTTCTAGTCACACCGACCCAGCTGGTCAAGATGCTGAGGCTTTTGCAATTACTAATGACCTAGCACAGATTGTTCACTTACCTACAAGAATACAGCCAATAACGCTTGATCTTTTTTTCACAAACAACCCTTCTAAGTACACGGTCGAAGTGAGAGGTCCTTTAGGCACTTCAGTTCAAAACTTGGTGATTGTCTCTTCTCCAATGGAGCTTTTATCTCATGACTATTCCCAACCTCGTGTTGTTTGGCATTACAAGAATGCAAAATAGGATGACCTGCGAGACTTCTTTTCTTCTTTTCCTTGGTCGGATTACTGTTTCAAAACTTCTGATGTCAACGTTTGCTCAGATCGTGTCAGTGAAATTATTCTTGCAGGAATGGAATCCTTTATCCCACACTCCACTTTAAAATCGCATACTTTATCTAAACCTTGGTTTTCCAAAAAATGTGCTAAGGCTGTTGAAGAGAAGAACGTTGCATATCATAATTGGCTTGTTTCCAATTCTTCAGTTTCATTTTCTGCCTACACCAAAGCTCGCAACAATTGTAAAGCAGTTAATCAGTCCAAACCAGAGTTTGAACAGGCTAAGAGTAGAAAACTTGCTTCTTGCCCTAATGGTAGCCGAGCATTCTGGTCTCTTGCCAAAGCTATTGGCTGCCACTTTTGCCCATCTCTGCTCCCACCTCTGTCCAAACTACATGGCTGTTGTTACTTCAGCCAAGGATAAAGTGGACTTGCTAGCATCCCCTTTTCTTCCAACTCATGTATTAATGATCTTGGTAAAACATCTCCCACCATTCCCAACACGCTCCATTCAATGCCTCCTGTGGTCTTCTGCCAAAATGATTTTGATGAAACTTGATGCTAAGAAAGCTCCAGGCCCCGATGGTATTTCTCCACTTGTTCTCAAAACCTGTGCTCCTAAACTTACTCCTGTTCTTTGCCGCCTTTTTTCACTTTCTTATTCCAAAGGTGTTTTTCCTTCTGCTTGGAAATTTGCTCATATCCAGCCAGTTCCTAAAAAGGGAGACAAATCCCTCCCATCCAATTACTTCTACTCTTTCTAATGTAATGGAGAAATCAATTAACTGCTAACTCTTAAACAACCTAGAAGCCTTCCGTCTGAACAACGATTGCCAGTATGGATTCCGTCAGTGTCGATCCACTGGTGATATTCTGGCTTATATTACCCATTTATGGACTAATTCAATGGAAAAGTTTGGTGAAATACAAGCAGTTGCTCTTGACATTTCAAAGGCTTTCGATCGTGTTTGGCATAAAGGTCTTCTAAACAAGCTTCCATCTTATGGTTTGCCAACTTTTTTTGTAATTGGTTATCCAATTTTCTCTCTGATTGCTCACTGAGGGTGATGGCTCTCTGTCTTCTAATTTCTCCACTAATGCCGGTGTCCCCCAAGGTTCAGTTCTTTCCCCCACTCTTTTCCTCTTGTATATTAACGACCTTCTTCCATTTGACTGGAAATCCTATCCATAGTTTTGCCGATGATAGCACATTGCATTCCACGTTCCATTTTGAGAAACACTGTCCTGCTCAAACAGCTTCAACTTCTTGAAAAACTGCTACCAATTCCTTAAATGCCGATCTCCAGGTAATTCTCCAGTGGGGCAAGACAACTTGATTTCAATCCTTCTAAAACTCAGTCTTGTCTTATATCTCGTAAAAAGGATTCTTCTGCTCCTATGCTTATCTTCGGTGACACTCCGATTTCTAGGCAAAATGATATATCTCTTTTGAGGATTACCATACTTCTAATCTCTCTCTCTCGGCACAAGCACATTACAAATATTGCTTCCTCTGCATCTAAAAAACTTGGTTTTCTCTTTCGCTCTCGGAGTTACTTTTCTTCCAAACAGCTGTTCACTCTTTACAAATCGCATATCCATCCTACCATGGAATATTGTTCCCACATCGGGGTGGTGCCCACAAAACCTCTCTCAGGCTTCTTGATTCCATTCAGAAGAGGGGGTCGACCGGGCTAGCCGAGAGGGTAAAGTACCTGCCCAGCAACCCAAAGGTCGCGGGTTCGATTCCCGCCTCGGGCTTGGATCAAAGTACTGCAAAAACCTTGGGAGGTGCAATATGGCCACAGAAGCCGATGCGCCAACAACTACCAAATCAAAAAAAAAAAAAATCAGAAGAGGGCAGTTAAATTAATTAATGACTCATCTCTCACAGAGTCTCTCCACTCGCTGTCTCATAGATGTACTGTTTCTGCTGCATGCCTTTTCTACTGATATTTCCATTGGCACTGTTCTTCTGCATTGCCTTCTATAATTCCCGCTCTCTCTTTCAAAACAGTCCGAACATGTGCCGCCACCATCCAACATCCATTTACTGTCCAACTTCAAACTCACAGAACCAACTTTTCATCTTCCTCATTTATTCATTCAACTTCCGTTTTCTGGAACAACCTTCCTTCATATGTATTTCCTGAAAATTACAGTCTACAGAAGTTCAAGTCCAATGTCAACAAATATCTTCTTTTGTCTTCTCAACCTCCAACCCAAGCACGGTGCTAAGTACTATAGGTTCTAATACCTCTCGTGTTTGGGGTTTACATAAAAAAAATAAAAATATTACTTAGTACTGTGCATGGACTGAAGGCTGGAAAGACAAGATACTTGCTGATTGACTTGAATTTCTGCAGATTGAAAATTTCAGTAAATGCACATGAAAGAAGGTTATTTCATATTACAAAAGTAGAAACAATAAACAAGGAAGAGGAAGTTAGTTCTGTCAGTTTAGATATGGGCAGTGAATGGACGTTGATTGGTTGAAGCAAATGTTTGGACGAGTTTTGAAGAGAGCAATTGAATTACAGATGCCAATTCGGAAGAGTAGTGCTCATGTGAAAAGAAAAAGGCATTCGGCAGAAACTGAAAGTCTTTGAGACAGAGAGTGGAGACTTCGTAAGGGATGAGTCATTAATTAACCCAACTGCCCTTTCTTGCAAAGTCTACAAGCTTGAGAGAGGTTTTAGGGACACAATTCCAGATGTGGGAATAACATTCCATGGTATGGTGGATATGAGATTTGTAGTCGGTAGCTGTTTAGAATACCAGTCAATACAAAGAACAAAAAAATGGCAAAAGAAGAAATATTTGGAATGTGCTTATGGCAAGACAGACTAAGCCAGGATAATCCCAACAGTGGCATGTGATGTCAAAAATTTGAGAGTGATATAAAAAATAAAATAGCAACAGTAGGATTTTGAAACTAAGTTTTAAGAAAATTTAAACTAATTAAATTTTCTTTGTCCTAATGGAGAATTAGCATTTAAGAGATCAGCAGTTAAGGAATTGATGGTGAATGTTGGAAAAGTTTCTCAAATTAATATTTGGAATGTAGTATACTATTATCATAAAAACTATATATAAGGCTTCTGTTTAGTGGAAAAAGATTGTTAATTTACAAGAGAAAAAGAGTGGCAGAAAGAACCAAACCTTGGACAGCACCAGTATTAGGTGAAAAGTATGAAAGCCAGAGGAAACAACTAAAATCAACCAAAGCAAGCAATCGGAGAGAAAACTGTTTATCCAACTACAAAAAAACAGTAGGCAATCCATCAGATTAGAGTTTGTTTAGATGACCTTCATGCCAAACATAAAAGCCTTAGAAATATCAAGGGCGACTGCTTGAATTTTACCAAACTTTTCTGTTGAATCTGGTTAAAGGTTAGTAATGTCAGTCAATACATCATCAGTGGACCAGTACTGATAAAATCCGTATCTGTGATCATCAGATGAAAGGTTTCAAAGATCGTTTTAAAAGTTGAGAGAAGATGGATTTCTCCATTACTTTAGAGCAGTGGTAGTGGAGAAATGCAATGGGGCAAATAACTGGAAGGAAAGAATGTCACCCTTTTTAAGAACTGGATGGATGAGCAAATTTCCATAGATGAAAGGTTTCAAAGATCGTTTTAAAAGTTGAGAGAAGATGGATTTCTCCATTACTTTAGAGCAGTGGTAGTGGAGAAATGCAATGGGGCAAATAACTGGAAGGAAAGAATGTCACCCTTTTTAAGAACTGGATGGATGAGCAAATTTCCATAGAAAAGAGAAAAACACCAATGGAATAAGTAAGTGTAAAACAGGTGTCACAAAACAGGAACAGACTCAAGAACGCAGGTTTGAGAACAAATGGACAAATACCACTAGGAACAGGAGCTTTTGTGGTATCAAGGTTGTGCAGAACTGTTCTAACATCCTTCTGTTGGAAGACAACGGGAGAACTGGGTGTAGTGTGTTTGATATGATAGGAAGTTATTTACCAAGATCATCAATATAAGAGTAACAAGAGAAAAAAAATGTTTTTTTTTTTAATTTATTGTACTAGGTTGTCCTGGCCAGCATTCCTGGCATCCCCCACCACTATTTATAATACTGTACAGATAATTACAAGCTTGCAGATGAAAGGTTTCAAGATAGTTTTAAAAGTTGAGAGAAGATGGATTTCTCCATTACTTTAGCTTACTCCATTACTTTCTCCATTACTAATACTCACTCCATTAAAAGACATTGAAGTTCTGAGCTTCATGTACCTACTCCATTATAAGGCATTGAAGCCCTAGAGTTCATATAATATGAATTTGAGCTTCATGTACCTACTCCATTATAAGGCATTGAAGCCCTAGAGTTCATATAATATGAATTTGAAGTCACTGCCATGAAAAGCAGCTAGTGAGAAATTGCAGTCAGTTCATACAATCTCAATGTGATATCCAGTCTGGGAAAAAGTCTTAGGCCTGACATAACTGAGTGGTCTTGAAAAAGAGTGCAGTAGCACGTACTCTTTGAGTGGACCAGGGTTCTAGCCTGTGACTGCTAAATATGATTAATGTTTGTTTGTATTGATAATTTCTTGTAAACTCCGCTGACCTGGTGGTCATGCCGGAGTATAAACAAGAAATATAATTTGGAAAGGAATACTTCCACACCGTGGAAGTATTCTCATCAGTAAATTGCAGTCAGACCATGAACAGAGATCTGGTGCAAGGGCACCATTTTCGTAGTCATTGAAATATGTTAGTTAGACATTGACGTTTCCAATGGCCTCATCGAGTACATTGATTTGAGAGACCACTCAGTGATGAAATATAGGCAAACAAGGGATGAACTGGCCTATTCGTACTGGCCTTCTTGAATTATTAGCAATTGTCTACCAGCTGCCAAAGCTAGTGCCTGCAGTATAAGGAATCAATATTACACAGCTGTCATCTGCAGCACAAAGAACCACTTTGCAGTAATCCAAAGATTGCCAAGTGATGCAGCTCACCTGAGAATACTTGTAGGAACTGGTCATTCCTACTTGCAGGGGAATGATGTAGCCTGAGGATCAACTCATGTAGCAAGAGTCATTCAAGAAAATGTAGGAGCTTTTCACTGCATGGTGGAAATTGTTTTCAATATGATGTTGCATGGATCACATTTTCAGGAAGAAATAGTCACCTCCTAATGAACAGGATGTTAGTTTTCACCTCCACAAGGATGCAGCAAAATAGCTGCGTCCTACTGAAGAAGAGGGAGTTTTACACACGCATCACCTGTGGTTAAATCACTTCTTCCAGTTTGCTCGTGCAGATGAAAGAAATATTCTAAATGTATCCGTTTGAGCACAGAAAACTGGAATGTTCTATGAAAATATTCAATGCAGCACACGGAAATGCAGGGGTCATCGTATTTCATGCTGCTCTTACACAAGAATGCTGTTTTGCTGTGAGCGATAGCTACATTTGTGTATTTTTACAGGATAAGCTACCCACAATTAAATGTACCAGTACCACACATCCTATACTTATCCTGACTGCAAAATTCTCCATTCCAATGACCAGTGGACAACTATTTAGCACATCAAACTAGACCACATTTTTTACACGGGTAGTTTCATCAGCAATGTTCTTACTCCATTTGTAGCAGGACTGTCTTCTCTTGAAACCTGTACTGCAAAATTTCGGAGCGCCAAAGTCTGTCCTTGTCTTCAGTAGAAGGGCTTCACATCTAGAAATCAGTGGTTGTACGTTGGGTGCTCCATCAATCAACAGATCCTCTCATAAATCCTGGTACTCATGGCACCTATACAGAAGATGTACCCAGTCTTCTTTTTCTCCACAAGTACACCATGAATATGCTGAAGTACCTAATTCGATTTTCTAAAGCAGGACCCGTGTCTTGTAATCAGGAACATAGAACAGAGTTTTGGTTGAAACCAACTTCGCATGCCCTTCCCAAAGTGATTAATGCTTGGAAGAAATTTTTTGGTTATTAAACCCTTGATGCAATTGTTCCATCTGTCTTGCCACTGGTAAACAAGAAGAGTCCACAATTGTTTCCCCTCATTATAATCACCATCACAATGAATCTCAATTGATATCTGCTGGTGTGGCTATCTACACCGCAATAGCATAGCAGAGGCATATGATGCAAGAAGGCAAGCTTATAAAAAAAAACACCTTTCTCATTTCACCCACCCATTCACTCCAAATGTTTATCTAATTCTGCCTTTAACTTACTAGAAGCACATTGACTTAAATACTAAGACCAGATCAGGTGAAAGGTGTGCTGTTATCACCTGCAAGGTCTCATTTGATACAGTTCTATAAACCAACCATACTGGGTAGTAACGATATTACCCATTGAATTGCAAATGTCTTCTTGACATTTACCTTTTGCAACACACAATCTAGTCAGACATGCACACCATAGCTCGCAATTGGCAAGTAATACAGTTATAAAATAAATTCAATGCCTTGCACTTTAGCCCCAACTCCTTCCTAGTTACACATCCAATCATACCAACAAATTTATGAATCTTCTCAGCAATGTAACTGATGTGTGAGACAAACCATAACTGCTTGTCAGTTTTAACCCCTAGGTATCTGAATGCCTTCACACACTGCAGACTGACTATTCAACATTGTGGATTTCTCCTAATAAACAGGTGTTCTTTTAACAGTTTTGCTCTTTTATGTTGAAACTACAAGCAAAAGCAGAATAATAAATCAGCTTTATTCTTAGCTGAGGATACAACAGAACCATCAGGTTGCAGCGGAGGTGGAAATAGGCCTGACCCATTGACCCAGTGGTCAGGAGGGAGAGTGCATAGCATGCGTTCCTTGAGTGGACCGGGGTTCAAGCCCGTGACTACTAAATACGATAAATATTTGTATTGACGATTTATTGTAAACTCTGACTTGGTTGTCGTGCCGGAGTATAAACAGAAAAAAAAAAAAAATATATATATATATAGACTGACAGACATTGCAGGTAATAGAGACAAGACTAACTACCATTGGGACAAGAAGCAAGTTTTCTGTCCTTAGCCTACTGAAAATCAAGTCTAAACTGAATAATAATAGTGTTATAGTTACCGCAGGCAGAAAATGAAGCTGAATAAAACTGCAATATGTTACATTTTTATCTTGAACAGTTTAAGCACATTTAATGGAAAACCAAGATTTAAATAAAGGATGAGATTTTAGGGTGGAATGAGGAATAATGGATTTAATTCCTACAAGAATAGTTTCACTTATATCATCCGAGCAAACATTTGGATTGAAAGATTTAAAGCAGTAATCCAACCAGGGCATCACACAGATCATTGCCATCACATTTTACATTCTTGTAATATGAGATCCCCCATTAGAGAAGAGAACATGACCAAGTTGTAACCTGAGGTACTTAAAGGACCAGTAACATTGACTGTGTACTTTGAAGAGTTGTTGGTGAAGAAAAGATCAAGAGATTATGGGTGTGCGGTTAGAACTGTCTGGTAGGTAAATGAAGAGGTTGTGCAAAGTCATTAGTAATTGCAAAAGCCTCAGCATCTTGACTAGCTGAGTATATAAAGCTATAAAACTGAAGCCAGCTGGGTTGTAAATAATAAAATTACCAAGGAATATTACCTCACTGTTAAGAAAATCAGACTAGAGAAAGTTGAGTTTCAAAGAAAATAAGTCAATGTTTTGAGTGATTTGCTGAGTTGGAAGAATGATAAAGGTAACAGATGAATTTGACAGAATATGGTAAAGTGATAGAGTGATTTTAAACCAAAAAAGAGGAGATTCTAGATCAGGAAGTCTGACACCAAATAACAGAGTGAATATATGCACAACTACACCTTTGAAGTGAAAGCAATCGTGGTAAATAATCAGGGAAACTGAGATGAGTGGGTTGAGGCAACTGATAATTGAGATTCTGCCAAATAAAAAAGTGGGGCTTGGCAAATTGAAGGTAGAAATGGAGAACACTGAGATCACACAGGTTTTGGAAATGAAGAAGAGTTTTTGGGCAGGTTAGATCTGTTCTATTTATTTGATTAATAATCGTGATGTATTGAATAAATAAGGTTAAAGCAGTGGGTGAGAAAGAATAAGAATATATGAATTAATGAACTTTTGGATGAGATGTACACAAAGCAAAAGTACACCACCTCCACAACAATGCCGCCTACATGCATGCTAATCAGAACCCATCCAGTCACTAGGTGGCAGAACAGAGGCAGCAAAGTTATACATAGCTGATAAAGATGCCTCCTAGAGCTACTATTAAGTTTGATCTAGTGGACTATCTGGTGGCTGGCTTTCAACAATCCGGTTTAAAGGGATACTGTACCCCTGAAATGTAAGGAATACTGAACCTTGTTGTGATGCCCATCATAACCTCAAAAGACATAATTCATACTGCATGACAGAAGAGGTGGAGGAGTTTCTGTGCTTTGCTGTGGTGAATTAACATGGATTTCATTTCAATTTTCCACTAAACAGAGTGGTGGTATTTCACAAGTGATAAAATGTCACCACCTAGCATTTCCTGTCGACACAGAGGGTCAGCCTTTTCCCAGTGTGATGTGGATACCACACCTCCATCCACACTTTCATTTCACACCTGCGTAGTCACCACCAGTATACTAGATGCAGTATTCCTGACCTTTCGCATGGCGGTATAGCCAGGCTTACTGACGGTTTCACCATCATGAGGGAGCAAATACATTTAATAAATACATCGCATCGTCTAAACTCATTTAAAGAGGAATTGAACAAATTATTAGAAATGATAGGAAATCTGATGAGAAAACGGATGATTATGTTATTTATTTTCTGCCGATGCAGTATAAGTTTACTTCCTTACATCACTTTTCAAATACTAATAACAAATACTGAAATGGCTCTTATTCATCTCAGATGCAATCTAAGAAAAGAAAACAGATGTTTGTCCTACCTAGAACAACAGAGGACAAGCAAAACTATATGTGGCTCTTTGGCACTTGAGCATGGCTGTCAGAGAAATATGAGAGAAAACAGAAGTGTCTTGTACATTTCCAAAAATGTTGTTTAAAAGCAAATTCATGTATATACAAAAATGAATATCTCGAACTTATAAAACTCAAGGGATACTTTAAAAAAAATTCAGTCTCAGTCCTATCCAATTATTAACAAAGATGAGAGCATTACTGGATTTGGGGACCGGATTCCTATGGACTGAAGATGTGTAAACGTACAGTATCCCTATCTCAAAAAGGGTAAACAAAAGGTGACTTGATTAATTCCAGACCTGTTCGCTTAACGCCTATTCCCAGGAAAATAATGGAGTTACTGCTTAAAGAAGTAATGTAGGATCATCTACACAGGAATACAACTATACTGCAGTTACATCGTGGATTTGTTAAGAGATGGTCTTATCTGACCAATCTGATTGGATACCATAATGCAATAACCAAGGAACTGGATGCAAAAATTTATTTTGATATCATATACTTGAATTTCAGGAAGGCTTTTGATACTGTTGCACAAAAAAAGACTGCTGTAAAAACTGGAGAATTGTGACATTAAGGGCAAGTTACTGCTATGGATAAAGGGATGGATGAGTGGGAGAAAACAGAGTGGTTATAAATGGGCACTGCTCTTTGTGGACTAATGTTATTAGTGGAGTTCCCCAGGGTTCATTGCTGGGCCCATTGTTGTTTTCTATATATGGGATGTTAAGAATCAGTAGTGCAAGTCAGTAATTTTTTAAATAACAGCTGTTCATATTTCCCGCCTTCTCTAGGTGTCCATTATATAGTTTGATAGCTAAGTAAGTCAAAGTTACAGTTCTAACCAAGAGACGTCAGCCTTTATTTTGAATAGTTAACAATACGAGCAAAAGGTTTAGAATCATAGTGAAGCAAGTCTGACTTACACCATTCTGTTCCAAAACAGGTTGTGTTTCAAGGTTTGTATTGTTGTAGTACATGTATGTAAAAAATTCTTTCTCGACACTTTTGTTGTATTTGATTGAAGGGTGACAAGAGCGTTAGAAAAAGTAAGGAAGGGAAAGTCAGCAGGAGAAGATTTAAGGGCTAAACATGTAGCAGCACAAAAGATAACTGACGATCAAAAAGTTACTTGAACAAAACAGAGCCAGAACTAGGTAATCCTTCGCGTGGGACAAAAGTGTTATAAGTATCCCCAATTCACAAAGGGTGACACGAGTAATTACAGACCAGTTAGTTTAACTTCTGTTCTGGGTAAAATAATGGAGTCACTGGTTAAAGAGGCATTGCAGGATCATCTAGACAAGACTGCAGCAATAATTCAGATACAGCATGGGTTTGTTAAGGGAAAGTCTTGTCTGACAAATTTGATAGGATATTATGATGTGGTTACAGAGGAACTGGATGCAAAAAATAATTTTGATATCATATATTTGGATTTCAGGAAAGCTTTTGACACTGTTGCGCATGAAAGACTATTGTACAAATTGGAGCAGAATGGTATTAAGGGTAAGTTGATACAATGGATAAAAGGATAGTTGAGTGGGAGAAGACAGAGGGTGGTAATTAATGGGTGCTGCTCTTCATGGACTAATGTTATTAGTGGAGTCCCACAGGGTTCGATGTTGGGTCCTCTGTTGTTTTGTATATTTATCAATGATATTGATGAAAGTATATCAGGCTGTGTCGAAGTTTGCAGATGATACAAAGGTTGGCAGGGTTGTTAATGACAGTAATGGTAGTGTGCTACTGCAACAGGACCTACATAATTTGGGCAGATGGGCTAAGAAGTGGCAACTGAAGTTTAACCTTGACAAATGCAAAGTACTGCATATGAGTAGAAATAACCCCAGAGAAACGTACCAACTGTGTGGTACTACACTTAAGGTGGTAGAAAATGAAAAAGACCTGGGAGTAATTGTGCAGTCAGATATGAAGTTTTCTGAGCAATGCAGACAGGCAGCCAAGGCAGGTCATGGGGTTTTGTCAATGATATATAGGAATTTTGCTAGCAGGGAAAAGGAGGTGATTGTCCCTCTGTATAAGGCAATGGTCAGGCCACGCCTTGAGTACTGCGTTCAGGTCTGAAGGCCTCATTTTAGGAAGGATGTAGATTTGCTTGAGCGTGTACAGAGAAGGGCAACAAGATTGGTGAGGGGAATGGAGGGATCCTCTTACCAAGAGAGGCTTAAGTTTTGCAAATTGCAGTGGCTGGAGACTAGGCACCTGCGCAGTGATCTGATTGAGGTGTATAAGGCCTTGAATGGATTGAGCATTCTGAATTCTGATGGGATCCTTCCACTTGTTCAGATTACAAACCTAAGGGGGCATAAATTCAAATTAAGAAAAGACAGATGTAGAATAGATGTGTGGAAATTTGCCTTTAGTCAGCGGGTGGTTAATTGCTGGAACAAACTTCCACCTGTCGTTGTGGAAGTTGATAGGTTAAATAAATTTAAGGAGGAACTGGACAGGCATTTGGAGAGAATGGTGTGATTTTTTTTTTGGCTGATGCTGCATAAGCTCATACACTTGCTTTCTTGCATCACATGCCACTACTACTACTACTACTACACCCCCTTTATATGGAGGTAGTCAATCTTTCAGTAGCGTAGCTAGGGTCGTCGATGCCCAGATGCAACATGTCTTCCCTTGAGCCTCTGATTCCTTCAGTTTGTGCCACTGAAGCTCACCACTGGGGTGGGTGGGGGGAATTCCCCTCTGTAAACTTTATGAATTTATAAAAATTACTATTGCAACAGTCTATGATTTGCATATCTTTATTAATAAAATAATTTAAATAATACAATGAATATAACAAAACAAAAATATCAAAGAAAAAGAAACTTTCAAATATTCGTTTATCTACAGAGAATTTAATTCTATAAAAATTACAAAGAAAGTATATATATAACTACAAAGAAATTAAAAAACCAGATAGTTTGTATCTAGTATAAAATCACAGAAACAAAATATTGCAAAATACATGTATAGTACGTTTAACATTATAACAAACTAAAAATATGCAACAAAGGTTTATTATTTTAATTGCATTTTTCTCGCTTCGATGGACCTTTCACAAGAAACTACTGTTACAGGCAGAGTAAGAAAAATTCATAGCGCTATTTCTATATTTACATAAGATTCTATTACACAATACTTGTGAATGAATTGGAGAAGTTGTAAAGGGGTTACAGGTTTTATATCCTGATTTTTCAAATATTTGCTGTTTCAAATAACAACCCACCTCTTGTCTTCCAGTCAAGGAAAAACCAAAAAGCTCAGAGGTGAGACGTCACAAAACAGGCCATACTTTATAGAAGTTTGTAATCGGATTTCTGTTATTTGTGAAATTTGTAAAACACTGTTCCTCCCTGATATTTTTTTCCATGATTATAAATCCCGAATTTATCATTTTTTTTTTTCACTCTCACAAAAATTTCTGGATTCATAAGTTAGCACGTACAAAGATAATGCAGTATTTCTTTTAATAAAACTTTTTTATTTTGAACAAAGAACACAAGTTGACCAGAAGCTATTATCGGTGTCTGGAATACGCCTTAATCTTTTGACTAGCTATAGAAAGAAAGCAGTTGACTAGAATAGAACTAGTGCAGCCACCTATCCCACTCGGTATGTGGGATAGGTGGCTGCATACGTCTTACTTTCCACTTACATTGTGGAACAGTAATCCCTTTAAACCCTTAATTTGCACTTTCTAATTGCTTAAATTGCTTAAAGGCCAGAGGTGGAAACAAAACATATAAAGTTGAGTCTCTCGTAATCTGTTCGTTATATGGAAATTTTCTTCATTCTACAGAAACTTTTAAATGATTACCAAAAGGAATTCAAAAAATTCGCTATAAAGAAGTTCGCTAAACACAGGTCTAACTGTAATTCAATCAAAAATGAAGCAATTTTAAAATATATAACTGGTTGGATTCACCTTTAAAATGCTGCATCTGGGGCTGGCAACCTGCTAGCTCCACCCTAGTTCCAGCTCTGCTTAAGAATCACATTAATATTTTCCCAGCATTTCAAAGTCATTACACTTGAAAAGATAATCCAAAGAGGAAGTTCCTTAGCTTTCACTTGGAATGTAAGGAAAATGTGCTTTATTGTGAACGGTGTGACCAAAAAGAGGGTAAACCTCTTAAAGAGTATTACTACAGACATGTCTTCAACATAGAATTTAATTTACATTTTCACATTCCTCAAAAGGATGCTTGCAAGGCCTGTGACAAGTATAAACAGTAGACTGATGTAGAAAAGCTAAGGTGTTTTGGAGAGGCAACATGTTTTCATTTGGCAAAATGCAGAGAAAGCAAGAGGTCAACTAAAGGTGGATGGGGAAAGGGCCCGAGGAAATTCTAACATCTACACAATCACGATAGAAAGCCCTGCCAGTTCCAAAATTGACTGTTTCTGAGGCCTAATATAGGTGCAATATGTACTGCTATAATTTAAGTTGGCATGACGTTGCAAATAACCTTGGCTACATGCACGTTTGGAATGAAACAATTAATGATCAAGGGTGGAATTCAGGATCATTTGGATAGAATTGAAATTCTCAAGAGTACTCAGCATGGTTTTGTAAAGGGAAAATCATGTTTAAATCTGGTTCGCTATTTTGAAAGGATCACTCATGAGCTGGATTTATGGAATAATTTCGACGTTGTTTATTTAGATTTCAGCAAAGCTTTTGACTTAGTCCCACATGAGCGGTTGCTTTATAAGCCGGAACAGGTTGGAATCACTGGGAAAATCCTTAGATGGATAGCAGGAGGCAGAGGGTTTGATAAATGGCTTTCCTCAGATTGGGTTGATGTAAGAAGTGGAGTTCCCCACTTCAGGAAGTTTTATTTTAGCCAGCGAGTTATAAATTACTGGAATAAGTTGCCTACATGGGTGGTAGAGACTGACAGTTTGGGGAAATTCAAAGGTCATCTGGATAGTACCTTCGGGTGAGGGAAACGCATAGGATGATAGGTTTAATTTCCTTTTATTTTATTAATTATTATTTTTATTTTTTTTTTTATCATTGTTTTATTCGGGATTTTTTTTTTTTTTTTTTGCTGGTGCAGCATAAGCCATAGGCTTTCTTGCACCATGCGGCCATTACTAATACTAATTGCATCCAGAGAGGTTCACAAGAGATTGCTTCTTGCCTGACTAAGCATATTAAGTTGAACAAAAAAAAAAAAAAAAAACGTGTGATAATACACAGCAACACATCTCCTTGTTCCAGTCACATAGCTCCCTGAGGATTTGTGGCCACCAACAAATTCTTCCAACCACATCGATCATGTGCTATCACAAAGTGTCATGCCCAGAAGTTCACTGATCCCATCCTTCCACCTAGTTGCAAGCACCTCTTTCCCTCGATTCTTCCTTCCATTATATTCTTCAACAGAAAGTTTTCCCTTCTTACTATAGGTCCAACAAACTTGAGTTTTCTTTTGTTGATGCTATGAAAAAGACAGCAACACATACATTGGCCAAAATCAGAACATCAAGGTTTCCTTATCATTAATGAAACTGACTCAAGAAACTTCAGTTGAATCATAGACCACAAATTCATGGTTTCTGGCCAGTCTTACCTTCCAAATGAATCAGATTGATTAAGCAAGTTGAAAAAAAGATTATCTATGTTCCGGATGGATGGTATGATACTAAAGTCTGACAACAGGTTTATGGTAATATAGATACAACAAGATGACTTTTTGAAAACAGAAGCTCTTGAAAAAGGCATAACAAAAGGGAAGAAGAGTGTTGAAGGTGAAAATGGTTCAAGATACAGTGGCTCCATTATGAAAAGGAAAACCCATTCACAACTTTCTACAAGTGTACATTGGATAAAGACATCACTTTCAGTACCAAACAAGAAAAGTTGTATGATGGCCTTAGAGTGCTGAATTGCTAAAGAAAAAAAGACATGCAATGCCTTCTAAAATACATCCCTCCAATTCACCATGCCTTCTTTAAAGATATTAGAAGCTAAAAAGAAGTTGATAATTTAGGTCCCTCATCTGACTACGAGGAAGAAGATGATGATGCATAAACAGTAGTTTGTTTGTGGTGAGGGTGTTTTATGATTATCAAATTAGTGATGACTTTTTAATTGCTTTTTTTTAACTGAAAAAAAAAAACATTAACAAAAACTAATTTTTTTAAATTTTGCAACCACCTTTTACATTATAATTAAATTCATTATGTTAATCTTAGCTTTTTTATGATCATTCTGCAATTAAGACAATCTTAACTATTTTGACAAATTCCTAATGTGTGTATCACTCGGGTTTTTTAAAATTTTGTTATGGTGTACTTTTTACAGGGAAATAATATAATCTCTTCTATATGAAATCATAATTCTGATAACACAGTCATCTCCTTACAATAATTTAACATTTTAAAATAGGTAAACTACTTCGAAACATAATGGTGTAAGTCAATTATATCAACATTGCAGACCAAAAAATTGATTACAGTATTAACAAAACTTATCAAGCTCGTGTAAATTTTTAGTTTTTTTAACCTCCAGGTGTATCACAATTCATTAAATTAAATTTTTTAAGTTTTTTATGAATGCAAATGCAAAACACCTTGTTCTCAAAACTCAGAATAGACTGACTTACACCACTATGATTCTCAACACCCCATTTATTAATGATACCGATGAAGGTTAGCAGATGATACAAAGGTTGGCATGGTGGTTAACGAGAGTAATGATGGTATGCTACTGCAACAAGATCTAGGAAAATTGGGTCAATGGGCTGAGAAATAGCAGTTGAAATTTAACATTGACAAATGCAATATACTGCATATATGAGTAGCAATAATCTCAGATTAACATACCAACTGTGTGTTACTATTTTCCTCCAAATCTTAAGGGTGAGTTGTTTGAGGAGTTAATTTTTTCTAAAGGTTTAACGGTTTGGAACATTCCGTATTCACCTCCAACTTTTGTTTCTGCTTCCGGACAGTCCAGTGTTGATGTAACTCTTACCAACAGAGCCTTTGGCAGTAACATTCATTCTTGGTCGGTTCAGCCCACGTGGTCCGGTAGTGACCATAATGCCATTGTATTCCACATTAAATTTAACGTTTCCTTGGGCCCTTCCAGACACACAGCTGATTTTCCCAGATATAGAACAGTTAATATAGATTGGTCACTTTTTGATGCAAAATTTTTGGATACTTTTACTCCTACCTGTATTGCTTTTCTGAATTCTCTGGACACTAATTCCCATCTTGAAGAATTTATGAAGTTATTCTCTTTTGTTTGTGACTCTACATTGCAGAAATGTTCTCGTTCCCCTTCTTCCGTCCCTTGGTGGACGTCTGAGCTCTCGAACCTGAGAAAAGCTTTTAGCTCTGCAAGGCGAAAATTTCAAAGGGCTAAGCGTTCACACAGACCCCAGGCGGAAATACAGACTTTTTACGAACAGTATAAAACATCAAGGAGAACTTATTTCAATACTATATATAAATGTAAGAGAAAAGCTTGGGATGATCTAATTTCAAAAAACTTAAATTCTGACCCTTGGGGTTTTGTGTTCAAACTGGTTACTGAGAAGATTCACCCTGGTCTGATCCATTCTTCAATCCTAAAACCAGATCTCACGGAAACTCTTTCTTGGAAGGAATCCATCACTCTCATTTTACAAGAAATAATAAAGGATGATATCACCGTTCCTGAGAGTCCTTTGCAGACTTCCTTAAGATTCAATCATCTTTGTTACTCTGCTTCAAGTGTTGAGGAACCTTTTTCCATTTTTGAAATCGACAACTCCATCAGTTCACTTAATTCGGGCAAATGTCCCGGTCTGGACTTGATGGAGGTGTCCATACTGAAGCGAATCTGGAAGCTTTGCCCGACTTGCATTAGTGACTTATTGAATTCTTGTTTGGCTGGTGGTTGTTTTCCTGATTCTTGGAAGGTAGCAAATTTGAAAATATTATTAAAACATCAAGACAAACCGGCAAATATGGTTACTTCATATAGGCCTATTGCTTTACTTCCTGCTTTAAGCAAAGTACTAGAAAAATTAATCTCACTTCGTTTTCAGATTTATTATAACAATCATTCTCTTTCGGCACGTAATCAATTTGGCTTTCGGAAAGGGTACTCAACGGTGGATGCCATTAATGCCACCCTTGATTTGACAGCTGCCTCTAATAGCAAATATGTCCTTGGTCTCTTTGTAGACTTCAAGGGGGCCTTTGACACCTTATGGTGGCAAAGTGTCCTCGCGAGGTTTCGGGAGGCCGAGGTTTCCATTCCTTTATACAGGTTAATATCAAGTTATTTCTCAAACCGTAACATTGTTGTCTCCTCTGGCTTTGAAGTTGTAAAGAGACAGGTTACTCGTGGCTGCCCCCAGGGCTCTGTTCTGGGACCAATTTGTTGGTCCGTTGTTCTGGATGGGTGGCTCACTCAAAATCTACCATATACACATAAAGTTGCTTACGCCGATGATTT
The DNA here is from genome assembly GCF_048544385.1 of Mastigoproctus giganteus. Classification (NCBI taxonomy): domain Eukaryota; kingdom Metazoa; phylum Arthropoda; class Arachnida; order Uropygi; family Thelyphonidae; genus Mastigoproctus; species Mastigoproctus giganteus. The sequence continues at coordinate 198,795,094 of NC_143580.1, forward strand.
GGTCGTTCTCATCCTTGGTAATTCCAGGTTGGAATTGGAGGAACGTGCCAATGAGGCACTCCTTGATCTTGACTGCTGGTGCCAACTGCATAAGCTCGAGGTCTCAGTCTCAAAGACAAAGCAGATGCTGTTGAAGGGGCGGCTAGCTGTTAACAGACCACCAACCGTAAAACTTAATGATAATTCTATTGGCCTTGTAACTTCTTTCAAATATTTAGGAGTCATGCTGGATAATAAGCTAAATTTCGTCCAGCATGCGAAATACTTGCTAAAGAAAATTAAAATCCTCACTGGCAAAATACTTCATATAGCAAGATGTACTTCTGGTTTAAAATCCAGTGTGCTTCGAACATATTACAGATGCATCTTTATCCCGATTATTGTCTATGCTGCTGGTGCTTGGGGCCGTAAATGTACTACAACTATGGTTGCAAAGTATCTTATACAAGCGCAACGTTTTTTCCTTTTAGCAACATCACGTGCTTGCAGAACCATTTCTACCCCAGCCCTGTTAGTTTTAACTGGGAAATTACCAATTCAATATGAGGTTATTCAAAATTTTCTTATGTTCCATAAAAGTCGAGGTATTCTTGTCCAATTGAACCAGTATTCTAACAATTTGGATCTTACCTATAAGGAGGAATGTAAAAGGTTGACAGCACTCTTTAAAGATTCCTGGCAACAGGATTGGAATCTTAATACAAAAGGAAGAGTAACTTATAGTTTTAAACCTACAGTAGAAATTTTTACTAGGGATAACTTTCCCTGGTTTACGCCAGGTCTATATCTCACCTTTCTTCTTTCTGGGCACGGTAGCATTAATTTTAAGCTTTTTCATTTCGGTCTTGCTAACTCTCCAAACTGTTTGTGTGGTGAATTGGAAACAGTTCCACACATAATATTAGACTGTCCTTTATATGTTGATTTACGGCTTCCTTTTCAATTAATAACAAACGTGTTTGATGTTTCTGAGTTTCCTCTTTTGGTTTCCTCTTTGGAATTGTTTGGGGCTTTTTCAACTTTTGCGGATAAGGTTTTCAAACGTCGGAAAATCTTAATGTCAGATAGTTCTTAGATAACATCGACACCATTAGGAATCTAACTCTTGTGTTTTAGGTATAATAATGCACAGTTTTTGTTTTGCCCTGGTTAGGGTGGAGTCTTTCTTCTTGTACTTCTGTTGTAAATGAGATGTCTTAGCTCGTAGTTAAATGTAAATATGTAACAAAGTTTTAACTCTTCTAGAACTTTTGTATTATATTGTAACTTACAGTTATTACCTGGTTTTGTTTTTGGGTTTTTGAGTCTGTTCTGTGTTTGTTTTCTAGTTTTGTATATATGTATATCTCTTCTGAGAAATTGAGATTTTGTAAATTTCAGCCCCATTCGGGCTGGTGGTTGATTCATTAAGTTAAATGGTAAATGTAATTATTTACTTAAGTGTTGTTCCAATAGTTGCTGAATTTTGTTGTAATAAGTTAATTGGTGTTATTGAATCAAATTTAACTTAACTGTAGTTGAATATACTTACTTATTTTTGCTTTCAATTGGAAGATTTTATATAACAAAATATAAATAATATTTTGTAATAGTAAGAGTTTTAAAGCAATATTTGTTGAAATGTTTTTAATTATTTGCCACTAGTGTTGAGGAAATTCTTTTTTCCTCTTCTGTTTCCTTTTCTAACCTATTTCTTCCGTTTCTTTCTTCTAACTATTTTCCTACTAAGTCCTTCCCATTTATTCTTGATGTTTTGCATCAGTATGAAGTATAGTTGTTCCTGGCTGCCTCCACGTGGCTAGGGACGGGAGTCTGGGGGTAGAAGGAAATTGCTTCTGCCCCCAGACTGCGAAATGCCAGGAGCCGGCACACAACATACAACAGAACACACACTTACACACAGTAACGGGTTCAAACATTTTATTAGTTGTTCTTTCCTTGAAAAGTTTTTTTTTTTTTTTTTTTTTTTTTTCTGCCGGCTCAGCGATATGCTTTTAGAGTACACTGCGGTGTATAGGGGAAACCCTGGATCCCGCCTAACAAACACAAATACTTGAATACTTGTGTGTTACTATGCTCAGGGTAGCGGAAAATTAAAAAAAGGTAGGGGTATTTGTGCAGTCTGATATGGAGTTCTCCGAGCAGTGCAAGCAGGCCGCCAAAACAGCTTGTTAGGTTTTGTCAATGATATACAAGAATTTGGCTAACAGGGATAAGAAGGTAGTTGTAACATTGTATAAGGCTGGATGTAAAGCTCCTGGAAAGGGTACAGAGAAGGTTGTTGTTGTTTGGTTTTTAGGAGCATTAGCAACTAAGGCCATATTGCTCCGGGATATGCAGCGGTCATTCCCTGACCTTTCCGCATCCTCCATATTTGGTGGCTCATGGGCTCGAACCCTGGTCTAATCAAGAAGCATGTGCTACGCACTGCTGCTTCTGCCCACCTGGCTACAGCGGCACCTGTACAGAGAAGGAGGACGATGAGATTGATGAGGGGAAAAAACGGGGTATTCTTACCAAGAAAGGCTTCAGTTCTGCAAACAGTAGCGCCTGGAGCCTAGGCACCTGTGTAGTGATCTGACTGAGATGTTCAAGGTTTTGAATAGATTGAGCAAGCTCAATACTGATGGAATTCTTCCTCTTGCTCAGACTACAAACACAAGGGAGCATAAATTTAAATTGAGGAAGGATGGCTACAGGATAGATGTGTGGAAATTTACTTTCAATCAGTAGGTGGTTGATTGTTAGAAAAATTTCCATCTGTTGTTGTTGTTGTTGTTGTGGAAGTGGGTGGTTTGAATAGATTCAAGAAACTGGACAAATTCTTGGAAAATGTGGATGAGTGAAATGTGTAGGGTTTTTTTTTATTATTATTTTGTTGTTGATGCTTTATAAGTTTGTTTTCTTGCATTATTTGCCACTACTAATACTACTATCTGGGTTTCTTCATAATTTGTCATATCTCAATTTTTAATTCTTTAGAATACTATGAATCTATTTTAACATAACATGCAATTAAATATTTAGGAAGATGTGGAATGGTGGGATAAAATCATTCCTATTAGAAACATAAATCCAGTTCAATTTCCATTCCCCGTACAGATTGTTTCATTTATTTAAAATGAGAAAAAAAAAATTTTAATGAAGAAATATGAAATAACAATACTTATAGATTTATATCATAATTTTACTTAATTAGTGGAATAATACATAAGGTATTATCCCAGTAATGATATTTTAATATGTTATTAAATTTTTACTTCATAACACAAAATGAGAACTTCATAACTTTATCATAATACTCTTCCAGTGGCACTTTTGATTAATTGATGTTTACTTTGTATTAAATAATTTTATTAATAAGTAAATCAACCTTACAGGAAATGGGTACAAGGTTAAATAAAGCCTTGTACACTGATGCCACATGATACACTGGTTGTGATGTGTGTGATTACACACAATTCTGCTGTATGTTCCACTTTTCAGATTTTAAATTATAGTAACCTTAATAATACAGAAATCTTCACACGCTAAATGATATCAGTCAGGAGTGTTGAGAGTCAACATGAGTCACTGGGGTAAACAGCCTCTCTTTCCCCACCAATTCCCCTTTCCAATAATTTATGGCAGTGGCCCTGGGCACATAACTAATCAGTTTGGTTTGGTTTTTATGGCACAAGAACAGCTAAGGTTATAATGCATGTCACAAACTAATCAGTAATCCCACTCCAAAATGTTTCTTATATTAGCCACTTTGCAAGTGGCTAATATTATTTAGCCACTGATAGAGAGCTCCCAGAAGAGTTGCAAATTTTACTTTTAATTAAAAGTTGAAAGTGATGTAATATTTTGCATTACTCCATTAAATGCATACAATTTACACAGTGAAACACATTCTTCAAGCAGTGTTTCCCTTTCTTCTTCCTTTTACTGTTTTATCAATGTTTGTTATTCAAGAGTTTGCTATCAAAATATTTTCATGATATGCTATTTTTATTTGTTACTCAGGATGTTAAATAGAAATATTGAAAAAAAAAAAAAAAAAATTAATTGTGATTTTCAAATGACTGAATTTGAAAAGTATATTTTGTTTTATTTAAGAGTAAAATAATTTATATAAATGAGGCTTTCACATCCTTGATGAGCCTTTTGTGCACACACACAGATTTATTAACTTGGTCATTTCCTCTTACAGAACTTCCTCTGAGAAATATAAAGATAACAACAGTTTTTATATGTTCTTACAAAAGTAACTAGAAAGCATACATACTACAGAAAACAGTTTTACATAATCTTTATGCTACTTTATAAACTGACTATAATGCAATTTCTCACAGAAATCCTATAGTATATAAACAGGAAAGGATAGAAATAAAAATCTTTTTGGGTACTGTATAAATTACTGATATTATTTCTTTACAGTATTATTCATACATTTTCAGACTTTTCTTAGGTGTTGCAACTTTTGTACACTACTGTAAAATACAAAGAGGCATATGAAGTTTCCAAAAACTTCCATCTTAAAAAAACTTAAGTTTCTATATATGAATTTTCCTTATTAAAATATTCTTCAGATCAAAATTATATTAAGCATTTATAAAATGTATTTATAAAAATATAGGGTGTTTTTAAAATCATCTAACTCATGCCAATGCATTATCTCCAGTTATGCTTGCGGGCATGTGTAGACAGGAAGCATAACAACAGAGGGCAGCACATTTCATGCAATTAGTGAGTTAATGACATTCACTTCCAAAATAAGCCTTGGTAAAATAAAGCATCTTATGAGATGCTTTATTGTACAATATTTCAAACTCAATTCCTTTGCAGAAGTTAGGAATACAAACAATAATTCAAAACACACAAATCCACAATATGACAGTTTTGCTTAAAACATGTTATGAGACTCTTTGTATAACCAGCAAATTAACACAGAAAAATGCATTGTGTACTGGAAGCAGTTCCAAAAGAAGTTATAATCTCTAATGGACTCTGACCACCAAGGTCATCAGACCTTATCTCTCCTGATTTTTCCTGTGAGAATTTCTTAAAGATCGGGCAGTTGTGAACAATCCACATACAGTTGAAGAAATGAACACCATCACTATTGTCAACACATCCCAGTGATTGTTTCAGTCTTTGAGTTTAAGACCGTTTAGCACAAAATGGTAGACAACTTCAACTTCTCTTACAATGCACCATGAACTTATACAACAGGTCTATGTGTCAATCAAATTATATGTTGTTTCTACGTTGTTTCCAGTTCCTAGGCGTGTAAATGAAAATATATGCAATTGTACGAGTCTGGCAACTACAAAAATGCCTTATACAAAAAGAAAAGATTTTTCCAAAGAGATTAACTATCACTGAATTTTTGTAGTGTCATCAAACACTCCTTGTTAAATGAATTATTCGGAAACCCCTTATAATCATTATGTATATTTTCCACAATTTTTAGCCCCACAAACACTATTGTGTATTTCTGGAATGAATAAACCAGCAAGTGACAAGTGAAGATAAGATAGCAGAACAAAGTGAAAAAGTTTCAAATGATGAGAAGTACAATAAAACTTTGAACATTACGCTGGCCAACATGATTTTTTACCTCCACTAATATATCAGCTGTTTTCAGTCAATTTTTATGCACTGATTCAAAAATCGTCACATCACGTCACATCACAATTTCTACGTATACAGGTTTTTGCTCTTATCCATTATACATATATCTTACCACAATTTAGGGAAGTAGATATGACACCGATATGCACATTAATGTTTGCATGTGCAAACATTAAGATGGCAGTAAAGTAGCAGAACTAATGGCAAATGATGCAAGCTTATGTAGTACTGGCCAAAAAAAAAAAAACAGTTCACCCATCAGTACCCTCCAAGAATTTGTCTAGTTCTCCCTTGAATTTATTCAACCCATTCACTTCCACAATAGATGGAAGCCTGTTCCAACAAACAACCACCCACCGATTGAAAGCAAACTTCCATATATCTATCCTGCACCTATCCTTCCTCAAGCCCCAGGGGCTCACATCTGGTGAGTATGGGCTTGGCACACCCAGGGTCCCGAGCGGATATCATCATTCTTCTCTTTCTTGATGATTCCCTTCTTCTGACACTCTCTCTCTCTCTCAGGGTAACTCAGAAATTTTTTTTAGTTAGTGCAGCATAAGCCTCAGGCTTCCTTGCACTATATGGCTAGTAAACTTGAATTTATGCCTCCTCGTGTGAGTCTCAGCAAGTGGAAGAATATCATTAGCTTATTCAATCCATTCAAGGTTTTAAGCAACTCAATCAGATCTCACCGCAGGTGCCTACTCTTGAGACGCTGCAATTTGCAGAACTGAAGCCTTTCTAGGTAAGAGCACCCTTTTGTTCCCTTCACCGATCTAATTACCTGTCTCTGCACCCATTCCAGCAGATCTATATCCTTCCTAAAGTGAGGCTTCCAGACCTGCATACAGTACCCAAGATGCAGCCTAACCATGGCCTTATACAAAGGGATAATTACATTCTTATCCCTGCTAGAAAAGTTTCTATATATAGCTGACAAAACCCCATGAGCTGTCCTGACAGCACGTCTGCATTGCTCAGAGAATTTCATGTCTGACTGCTCAATTACCCCAGGTCTTTTTCATTCTCTACTATCCTGAGTGTAGTATCACACAGTTTATAAGGAACTCTGGGGTTAATGCTACCCATGTGCAGTACCTCGTATTTGTCAACGTTAAACTTCAGATGCCATTTATTGGCCCATCAACCCAATTTTCCTAGATCTTGATGCAGTAACTCACCCTGATGACTGCCATTAACCACCCTGCCAACCTTTGTTATCATCTGCAAACTTACACATTAAGCCTGATATACCTTCATCAATATCACTGATAAACATTGAAAACAACAATGGACCCAGCACTGAATCCTTGAGAACTTAACATTAGTCCATATAGAGCAGTGCCCATTAATAACTACTCTGTCTTCTTTCATTTAACCATCCCTTTATCCATAGAAGTAACTTGCCCTTAATGCCACATTGCTCCAGCAGTCTTATGTGCAACAGTATCAAAAACCTTCCTGAAATCCAATTATATGATATCAAAGTTATTTTTTTGCATCCAGTTCCTTGGTCACTGCATCATAATAATCTATCAGATTGGGTAGGCAAGACTGCCCCTTAACAAATCCATGCTGTGATTGCAATATAATTGCATGCCAGGGGGGGGAAGGTTAACATGTTCAACCTTATCTGTCTGTCTCCCACCAATCTCAATAACAGACAGTTGTAATGTGAGCAAACTGTACATGTACAAAGGCAGTTGTACACTTACAGTTTATCTGCATATCTATTGCATACTGTTTCTCCTATGTTTTGCTTAGCATTGTGTTGTTAAAATGTTTAAGCAGAAGCAAAGTTGTGTGTTGAGAGATCACAACAAAAACTCAAAGGAAGAAAATCTACAGTATTAATAAAAATGTATATTCTTTGTACTTTGGTGACCAGGAAAAACTTAGGCTCCACATGTGCTGTTTTACCTGCACCACAAATCTGAGGATGTAGCTAACTGGGAAAGTTAAAAGTATGCCTTTTGCTGTTCCTGTGGTGGGGCAAGAACCACACAACTACACTGATGATTGCTACTTTTGTGTAGTAAAAAAAAAAAAAAGAAGAAAGCACAGTATCAAATATGCTATTATCTGCAATAAGGTTTTCCATATAATGAAGACTGCCAATATCAGATAACCCAAAATCATGGGATAAGGAAACAGTGATGAATATAACAAGGATTCTTATGTTGTAAACTTTGCTGGACCATTCACTTCAACGACTCTAGACTATCAACCAAAAAATTAAAAAAATAACACACCACATTTATTTGAGCAAGAAGAGTTGAATGACAGTTCATGAGTTAAACTTATCTAAAAAGCAAAGAGAACTCCTTAGTTCTAGGTTATAACAGTGGAAATTACTTGAAGCAGAACTATAATTACAGTATATCAAAAACATCAACGATATTTAAAAATATTTCATTATGGAAAACAGTACTTCTGTAGAGGCATCAGCAATCTTCTAAACAAACTGGGCTCTGAAAGCAATCCTAATGAATGGCATACATTTATTGATGCCTCAAAATAAAATATAAAAGTAGTTCTGCTGCAGTTTCCATCAGTTCCTCTACTCAGTGCTGTTGGCTTGAAAGAAACATCCATGTACCATGACTTTTGAATGCCTGTGGTAATCTTAAGGTAAATAGATTACTCACTGGTCTACAGGAAGGTTTCACAAAATACTATTATTTTAGACAACTGTGCAACAGAAAAACATTACACTATGCAGCAATGAGAAAAGAGGGAGGAATTTTTACTAGTGAGAAGTAATAAAATATGTTCCACTAGTTGAACCAAAAAATATTCTACTTCCACCTTTACATATGAAGTTTGAATTAATGAAGGATTCTGTTAAGCCTCTGGATAAAGAAGGAAGTGGATCCAGCTACCTAAGGAAAATGTTCTCAATTTAACAGATGCAAAACTGAAAGAAAGAATTTTCATTGGGCCTCAGATAAATAAATGCCTCAAAAATGAGTATTTGAAACAAAGCTACAGGATATACTGAAGTAGCAGCTTGGTAATTGTTAAAGCATAAATTTCTTGGAAGAAAGAAAGAATAAGATACATTAAGGGCTTATGCCTCAGACTGCAAGAAAATTAGACTACTTACAAGTTAGTGCAAATGCATCATATTAGTACACTGCTAAACTCTGAATCATATTGTGAATACCTTCACAATGATTTGCCATGATATTAAAATAAATAAATAAATTTTCTGTTTATACTCCGGGACGACCAAACGGTCAGAGGAGTTCACAAGATAGACAGAATACAAGAAACAGCACCGTATTCAGTAGTCACGGGCTTGAACCCCGGGTCACTCAAAACACGTGTACTTATGCACTACTTTGAATAAGTAACGCTTCACCAAAAGGAAAACACCGTTGTTACTTATTCTCAGCAGATACCACCACCCAGATGGCACCGTTTCAGGGCTATTTTGTATATGTGTGGGATAATAACTCTACTATCCACCTGTCCCTATTAGACTTAACAAAGCAAAAAAGTAGAGGGAAAGTAATAGTAGGAGTGGAAGCGGAAAAGAAATGGTGTAGAAGAATGAAAGGGACAGTAACTCCAACTCAAACTCCTCAAATAGGCAACCTTCCCCAGTGGGGAAGACTGTTGTTACCTATTTTTGGAAACTCCGAGCATCATCAGGCTCCCCCCCACGGTGACTATTTCAGGGCTATTTGGCCCTTCTTCGGTGGGTGGGTAGGTAGGTAGGTACCCTAGTGATGTAATGATGGCAAAACAGTTATGAAGTATAACTCCACAATATGAGAGATGCCTGATGGTGTATAAGATGAATTAAGGGCTTATGCCTTAGGCTGCAAGAGAATTAGACTACGCACAAGTTAGTGCAAATGCATCATATTAGTACACAGCTAAACTCTGAATTAGCAAATTTTTGCAAAGGTGGCATCGTTTAAGTTATTTGGCCCTTCTCCGGTAAGTGGTACCTATTTTTCTCCTGGAAACTTGGGTTTTTCGTCCAGCAAACCGACCAAAGAACACAATTTACACACAGACATAGTGCAGTATGGCCTAAGTTGCTGATTCATCTAAAAATCCTACAACAACCAATGACTGACAAATAATAACAGCTATTTAATATTTTTCAGATTTCAGTATAATTTTGTTTCAATTATGAATTATATTTGTTTACTGATCCCTTTCAGTTACATTATTGAAGCTAGTAATGGATGTGGATTGAATGTTTGGAATTATTTCAAAAAAGGAAAAACAATAAAAAGAAAGCTATATATAAAAATGATTATAAGTTATAATTAACTATAAAATCTCATCAACAAGTGGCTTGCATTGATGTTTCGAGCTTGTACACAAAAGCAAAAATTACTGAAGTATTTCAAACAAAAAATTAAATTACAACCCAAAATCTTTAATTTTAAAATATGTATGCAGGTAATGTTATTGGCATCTTGCTGCTTTGGACAGCATATCCACCAAGAAATAATAAGTAATTTTATCATTTTATTTTTCCTCACAGGACAACAACATGCTATACCATAAAAGTGGAGCAATATCAATGATTCATCAATATTAGAATATTATAACACAGATCCCAAAAATAATATAATTAAAACAAAAACTTAGCCTCACATTGAATGAGTGGACATACATTGCTAATAAATGTTAGCTATGCATATAAATGAGAGCATGAAACCTGATTACTGATTAATATCAAAAGAAAATTTCCAGCTGAATCAGTAGTGGTACTTGTACAAGAAAAGCATTAAAAAACCTGGTCTAAATTATTTTGCCAGCAATCTTAGAGCTTCCATAACTGCAAAGATCAAAAGATCATCCGGGGCAGTTCATCAATTATGTTACAACTGTGGGATATATTTAGTAGCAGTATTACTAGTGGAAAATGGTGCAAGAAAATAATAACCAAAGTGTTATAATAATACAGAAAAGAACTGCAATAGTCAGAGTGAATATGATGACGACGATGGAGTCTGCTCTAAATCTGATGATGATTCTGATAATATTGTGCATTTTTGAGACACTAAAAAGGGTAAACTCAGCCATTATCAACCCACTGCAGGATGGAAGCCTCCTCAACAATTCATGCTGAGGGACATGGACCATAATCTACTACGCTGGTCAAGTGCGGGTTGGCAGATCGACCGTATTTAGCAGTCAGGGGCTTGAACCCCTGGTCTACTCAAAGAGCGTGTGCCACTGCACTCCCGCTCCTGACCACTCGGCTACGGAGGCCCTTAAAACTTGAAAATGTTCCAGTATCAAACAGTGAGATCAAATTTGAAAAATGAACTCAGTATAACTCAAAATTTCATCAAATTATTTAAAAAAATCACCAGAATAAAAATCTGATTTTATAAATTTCATGCTAATTTACATTACATTCAAAAAGCATCTTATTCCTAGCTGTAAGTGTAGCATTAAGGCAAGTTACTGATGGGGATAAAGGAATGATTAGTTGAGTGGGAGAAGACAGCATAGTTATCAAGGGGCACTACTCTTCTTAAACTAACATTATTAGTGAAGAGCCCAGGATTTTGTGCTGGGCCCATTTGTTGTTTGAAATCAGCACACAAAACTGGGTTAGAAATGTTTACAAATGGAAAAAAAAAATCATTTTGTTGCCAGTTGTAATATAACCACCCAGGGCCATGCCGAGCCATTTTAGTACCTGAGGCGAGAATGAAAAATTGCACCCTACTGTTAATCATGGCAATGTTGGCAATTATTTAATCTTTCATTTGGCACTCCTTCAGCTTTTAATTTGAGGCAAGAGCCTCATTCACCACACCCTCAACGTGGCTCTGTAACCACCCATCATAATGAAAAGTTCTATGAATGACACCATCCCACAATTGCTCTTTTTCTTCTTTTTTTTTAACTTGGTATGCCAATCTAGCATTCACGCTTGTGGCAACACAACTCACCAACAGAATCAACATTATGGCACAGGCTATGAAGAAAAATTCTCCTTAAACTATAACAATTACTGTATTTATATTTATTTTTTAAGCCACTGTTTCTATAAATGAAACTGTGATCACTGTTCCGGTATACATATTGAAGTCTGGTCTTCTTATACATCGTTTCGATTTATACTAAGTACACAACTTAGAAATTTAAGTTCCTACAGAACAGATACAAAAAATCAGCTGTGAGGGGACTTGGCTTCTTCGCATTCATGTGAATGCCAGAGTTTTACTATTTGAAAGGGTATTGTCAGTAACGTCTAAATCACTTCTCTATGGATTTAAAGTAACCAAATCTCTTACAAATGAAACATTGCAAGCAGGTATATGGTGATGATTCTCCAACGGAAAACGTTCTCAGCCGGCATATGAAACTGCGTTAACAAAAATGCGCCAATCAAAACAAAAAACGTAAAATTTCCTGTCCCTTTGTTTACAGGTTTTATATCGAATTCATATCACGCATAAATGAAGGCTTATACTTTTTTCAGGTAAAGGTTTATTCTAAAAGACACTGCGATTAAATATAATTCGTTCTTCCCATAAACACGACTGCCATCAATATTAATTAACGAAAATTAAATTTTTACAACTCGAGTAGTAAAACAGCGTGTATATTTACATCGCGTAAATATAATTCTGCTATCTCTAGATTCATAAAAAATGCAGTTAAAATGTTAATAACATCGTGAAATTCCATACTGCAAAAGTGCGCAAAAAATGAAACTGAATGGCTAATTGTACGTTTACATCTTAACTTTTCTCGCAGTAACTCACCTGACACACGTGGCCATTTTTCCGGCATAGAATCCAGATCAACTGTAATCACGTGATTGGCGAGCCTGCCCTCTATGCGTTTAACTTTTTTTTTTTTGTTCGATACCTTGAACCGCGTTATAAACAGCTTCACATGGAAACGCAGCACTTATTTTTCAACGTTAATGACATGCCTGCTGCAAGCGCCACCCGGTGACGGGTAACTCAATCTTCGAATCTGTTTTCTTGCCTTATTCAGACAAACAGCTTCAATTAAAAAAAAAAAAAAAAAGTCAATAAGAAATTTATTGCTATTATTGTTATATATATATCCGTTAATCATTGTAGCTGTATTTATTAATTTTTTTACAAAATTTTAATGTAAACGACGCCACGCCCACAACCAGATTTAGTTCACCAAATCTAAAATAAACAATAAAAAAAAGTTTATCTAACAAACACTGTACTGGACAGGAGTAAATAAGTCACCTGCGTTATAAAAAGAAAAGTTATCCTCCATTTTAAATTGTCTTTACTGTGTTAAAAATTGAAATCGCATCAGACAATCATAACAATTACAAGAATTGCTTTGCCTTGATACTCATATTATTAATAGAATTCGTATCATTATAGTATAAATAATGAATCATCGGTAAATACTCATGAATACAATTAACATTGACGTGTCTCTATGAAGGTCGTGTTTCGTAATCCATAGCTATCGCATGGAGTAGAGGTACTGGGAAACTGTGAGCGTTTTACTAAATAGGGAGATTTTACGAAATTAATAAGATGTACGGAGAGTTTCAAACGTGATTGAAAATGCCTCTTCCTTGTGGACAATCCCATTGTTATTAAATAAGTGCAAATAGTTTTATTATTTTACTTTAATTGAAAGACCATTTATTATTATTAGATTTTTATTCTACGTCAAAGGGTTGACTATGGCCTAGAGCAGTGTTGGACAATTTAATTCGCCAACGGAACCCTTTCATAATCTCTAAAAAAATTGCGGAAATCCTCCATAAACGTCCCTCCCCTATGGACTGGGCATTTGTGGCTTACTGATAACACAGGTGTAATCGGTAAGGCAATGCTAAAAGTGTGTATCTTCTCTTATTTATCTCAGCCTGGTCTGTGCTTGTTAACAGGAGAGACTGCTTCCACTGGGATGGGATACACTTAAATAGAAAGGGTACAAGAATATTTGCTGATGCTATCGAGACAGTGTTAGGTGGGTCATAAAACTGCTAGCTTGGGGGACAGGAGTTTGCTAAATAAATTTGATGAATTTGAGGTGTTGGTCAGATACACTGACTAATAGATTAACAGTAGCCGATGGCAGAGGTGAAAAAAAAAATTATGATATTAGGGTCCCCTATAAATGATTATATCTACCCATATATTTATTTTATCTGTAAATATTTGTAAAAGAATAAAAGAAGTTTACCTCAATATGATACGTAGAACACTTCCGTATGATACTCTCCAGAAATTAAAACGAAAACAATTTTTAAAAAATCGAAAATCTTACATTACAGTAAGAAACAATTAACAATAATTAAAAATCAAATGAACACAATTAAAAATCAATTTAACGCAATTAAAAATAAAGTAAAAAATTAAAACGCAAAACGATTTTACTTCCTAAAGGGAGGAAGAAAAATCGTTCTGCATTTTTTTCGTTAAATTAATTTTTGACTTAATATTTAATTGCCTTAAATCGATTTTTAATTGTGTTCATTTTAATTATTGTTAATTATTTCTTACTATAATGTAAGATTTTCGATTTTTTTTTAATTTTTTTCGTTTTAATTTCTGGAGAGTATCATACGGAAGTGTTCTACATATCATATTGAGGTAAACTTCTCTTATTCTTTTACAAATACATATATTGATATCAACGTAGAACGTATTCAGCATTATAGCTCTGGTTCATTCTATTAAATTTATCTAGTCTGCGTGGGTAGCACAGTGGAGTGGTATCGTCACCGTACTCCCCACACCGGGTGGAAAAGGCCCGGGTTCGAATCCCGTCGATGATGCGAGGAACTTTAATGGGCTTTTTTCACTCCGTGGCTGAGTTGGGCGGTCTCAGGCGTAGATAGCAAGGTTTTTTCCGCAGAAACTGGGGTTTTCGTCCAGCAAACAGACAAATCTACCAGAGAACACACGCAATTAACAGACATAAGATACAGCACGGCAGATGAATTTAATTATTCGGGGGCCTAAATATAATAGTTTTTTTTTATTATTATTATTAAATTTATCTGTAAATGCGTGTGCTCTCTGGTCGATTTGCCTGTTTGCTACACGAAAAAACCTTGCTATCTACGCATGAAACCGACTAACTCCATCTTTTGTTGTAGACGCTTATAGCCTAAATAAATTTAAGGCCAAGCTGGACAGGCATTTCGAACGAATGGAGGGTTTTTTTGGCTTATGCTGCATAAGCTTGCTTTCTTGCATCGCATACCTCTACTAATGCTAATGCTAACTCAGCCACAGAGTCCAACAAGCCCACTAAAGTTCCTTCCGTCATCGATGACATTCGAACCCGGACTGTTTACATCCGGTGAAGGGAGGACGGTGACGATACCACTGTGCTACCACGCAGGCTGGCTGGAAAGCGATTCTTGCACTGCTTCTATTGGAATGAGCAGCAGACAGGAAAACAGGTGCAGGGATTTCAAAGATTGCCGGGATTCATTGCAGAACAAGAAAATACATGGGCTGAGTTAGAGTAGCTAAGAATAAGAACAGGTGTATGTATACTGGCGTATACACCAATGATAGGAGTTTGGTAAATAAATTTAATGAATTTGCGGTGTTGGTCAGAACATCAAAGGCAGATATTGTTGGAACATCAGAGATGTGGTGCCACACAGATATAAGGAATGCAGAATTGGAATTTGAGGCGTACAATGTGTACAGGCAGGACAGACAGGATAGAAAGATAAGTGGGGTTGTGCTATTAGTTAAGAAACACATAAAATCTAAGGAAGTGCAGCCAGTCGACATCTCTGGACAGTGCAGTGTCGAGTAAGTTTGGTGAGATATAAGCACTGGGAAAGCAAAATTGACAGCAGAATGTGCTATAGACCAAATGACTCTGATAAGTATAATGACCAACTGAACAGAGAAAAAGAGTGGGCCAGTAAATCAGATTGTCTTATAATCGGGGATTTTAATTTCCCAGATTTTAACTACAACTTGTGGGTTGATCACTCACACACTAGCAAGGTTTTGTGGATTTATTGGATGATTGTTTTCTACAGCAGCTTGTTCGGGAGGAACTAGAAGGAGTAACACTTTGATCTAATTATCAATAGTGATTCTTCATGCATTAACAATCTGCAGGAAAAGGAACCACTGGGTGGCAGTGATTATAGTGTGCTGATGTGGGATTTACTCAAAGAGGTAACTACCATCAGGGGAAAGGGAAGGGCTTTTGCTTTCGAAAAGTGACTATGGTGCTCTGACACAGTATTTAAATTCCATACGGTGGGAACAACTGATGATGTTACCAACAGCAAATTCAAAATGGGAATCATTCAAACAATTAATCTTGGAAGCCACTAGGCTTTTCATACCAATCAAGAAATATTGTTCAAGGTTTAAGCCTAAATGTATATCAAATGATCCATAAATCAGATGAACTATTGAGACGTGGGAGAGAAGAAAAATGCATGGGATACATATAAATTAACGGGTGACACAGAAGCCTATGGTAGATATAAGCTGGTCTACAATCAAGTCACAAAGGAGGTTAGGCAGGCAAAAGCAGATTACAAGAAGTCTTTCGCAAAGAATGCAAAGAGCTCTTTACTTATATAAACTCTAGAAGGAGAGGGATGAATCAGACTGATCCACTTGATATTGATGGTTTAAGTGTTGATGATCCTGCTCAGGTAGACAACAAACTGAATAAGTATTTTGCATCTACATTTACACATGAGAAGTTATTCGAGAGGCACGCGGAATGCCACAGGTAAATTAAACTGGCAGTTAGCTAGATAATTTTGTAATAACTGAGAGCAAAGTTGAGGAGAAATTGTTGAAAGTAAACATAAGAAAGGCACCTGAGGTGGATGGGATCTATCCAGTTATATTAAAGGAGGCAGCAAAGGAAGTAAGCAAACCCCTAGCCATTACAATGAGAGCTTCGTTCGACTCGGATGGAGTACCCATGGCCTGGAGATGTGCAAATGCGATCCCGATTCATAGAGGAGAATCAAGGGGAGACACAACTAATTACAGACCTGATAGTTCAACTTCTGTTCCGGGGAAATTAATGGAGGTATTATTTAAAGAAGCAC
Organism: Mastigoproctus giganteus; assembly: GCF_048544385.1. NCBI lineage: Eukaryota > Metazoa > Arthropoda > Arachnida > Uropygi > Thelyphonidae > Mastigoproctus > Mastigoproctus giganteus. The sequence goes on from NC_143580.1 coordinate 198,811,766, forward strand.
TGCAGGATCATCTAGAGAACACTTCAGTTATAGTTCAGACACAGCATGGGTTTGTTAAGGGGAAGTCTTGCCTGACCAATTTGGTTGGATACTATGATGTGGTCACAAAGGAACTGGATGGAAAGAATAATTTTGATATTACATACTTGTATCTTAGGAAGACTTTTGATTCTGTTGCACATGGAAGACTGCTGCACAAATTAGAACAGTGTGGCATTGGAGGCAAATTGCTGCTATGGATAAAGCAATGGTTGAGTGCTAGAAGGCAGAGAGTGGTAATCAATTGACACTGCTCTTCGTGGACTAATGTTATTAGTGGAATCCTTCACGGTTCAGTGTTGGGTCCATTGTTGTTTTCTGTATTTATAAATGATATTGATGATGGTATATCAGGCTTAATGTCCAAGTTTGCAGACAATACAAAGGTTGGCAGGTTTGTTAATGACAGTACGCTACTGCAACAGGATCTAGAAAAGTTGAGCAGATGGGCTGAGAGAGAGGCGGCAACTGAAGTTTAACGTTAACAAATGTAAAGTACTGCTGCATATGGGTAGCAGTAACTCCAGAGTAACATATCTACTGTGTGGTACAACACTGAGGGTGGTGGAGAATGAAAAGACCCTCGGGGTAATTGTGCAATCAGATATGGAGTTTTTCGAGCAGTGCAGACAATCTGCAAGTGTAGCTCATGGTGTCTTGTCAATGATATGGAAGAATTTTCTAGCAGGGAAAAGTGTATAAGGCAATGGTCCGGCCACACCTTGAGTACTGTGCAGTATACAGGTCTGGAGGCCACATTTTAGGAAAGATGTAGGGGTGCTGGAACGAGTACAGAGAAGGGCAACAAGATTAGTGAATGGAACAAAGGGTTGCTCTTACGAAGAAATTCTTAAGTTTTGCAAAATACAGTGTCTGGAGACTAGGCACCTGCAAGGTGATCTGATTGAAGTATATAAGGCCTTCAATGGTATTAGCATTAGCAAAGGCACATGATGCAAGAAAGCAAGCTTATTTAGCATCAGCCAAAACACACATACACACACACGCACGCAGACACACACACGCACGCAGACACACACGCACTTCTCATTTCACCCATCACACCATTGTGAAAAAAATAAATAAATAACTAAATTAGGGTTACCCGGGAAGAACCTCCACCCATGTGTTTATGCCCATAAATAGCATGCGTTCTCTGGTCAGGTTGTGTGTTTTGCTGGGCGAAACACTCGAGTTACTGCGGGAAAAAACCTTGCCATCCTCGACTGAGATCGACTAAATCAGGAACGGAATGGGGGAAATAAAAAAAGACTATAAAAGCTTCCCCGCATCATTGACAGGATTCTTCAAACTGGAGCCCCCTTTCACGCAGCGGGGACAGCGATTATAACCACTGTACTACCTGCTCACACGGATTAACACCGTGAACTGCTTCCAAATTAAACCTAAAATTGAAATTATTCCCCCCTTCCCCAAACTAAAAAAATTCTCCAAATTTGGTACAAAGCATCTTTTACCCAGCCTGAAGTTGACGTTTCATATATACAATATTTTTCGCTGTTATCACACTTAGAAACACAGTTCGTAAATATGATCTTTGCCAAAATATCATAGAAAAATACAGTTTATGTTTAAATTAATGAAAAGCGTTATAATAATTTGAATTCGTCAGACTGTTTCAGCTAGCATGTAGGCCGCGAATCATAATTTTAGTTTGTTTTATTTTTAAGAGCGTCGTGGACAGGGCTGCTCAACAGCTCGGGCGCCCAGTGCAAGTGTACAGTTTACTCCACCCGGTTCTTGAACCAAAGAGCTCTTAAGATTTTTTGGCCCTTTTCAATCAGGGGCCAAGATACGTTACACCTTTTAGTATTTCCCATTCTCTTAGTACCGGCCCTACTGGAGCAGAAACATTGCTAAATCTGGGCCTGATTCGTATGTTGTCAAAAAAAAACATAAAGTTTTAAATGTTCTCCAATATATATTGTATAGTAGATGATCATGCTTTTAAGATATTGCGTACGTTTTATTTATCCATAAACTTTGTTATTGCTCATCTTAAACCATTTAATAAACAAGGTGATTCAAAATTATGTATAAGTACTTTATTATTATACTTTATATGAAAAATATGTACTTTTTTTCATGATAAGCCAGTTTTTATATTAAATGTTTATAAAAATTCAATATTTCAGTACAGATAAAACATTTTAATGTTTTGAAAATATCAAAATGTTTGAGAAGTCCAGTATATATGAGGACGTTTCATGAGCTAATCATATATGTGTAGTTTTGTGAATCAAGAGCCTGCTGGGGTGCAGACCAACGCCCTCACTGGGCGTTGGCCTGGGCACCATATGGCTAATAATAATATATCAAGGTTGGCAGTGTGGTTAATGACAGGAAGCAAGGCATACTACTGCAATAAGACCTAGAACGATTAGGCAGATGGGTTGAGAAGTGGAAGATGAGGTTTAACGTTGATAAATACAAGGATGCATATAAATACAAGGTTCTGTCCCAAAATAACATACCTATCAGGTGGTGCTGCACCCAAGCTGGTGAAAAACAAAAAAAAATGGAGGTAATTGTACAGTCCGTCTTTGGCAGAATCCCATGGACCGCCCTAGTATACTGTCTTCTCTGCTCAGGGGAAAAATGCATTCTTAAAACTTGTCCTTTTGTATCTGTTAGAAGGGGATAGACAGGTAATTCGGGCAGTGAGTTTTCTTTTTGGATGATGCTGTACCAGTTTGCTTTCTTGCATCATTTGCCACTACTTATAATAATAATCATCCCATGTATTCTTAGTCTACGCTGTTAGTCTCATCAGTATATGTGACATTCATTTCAGTCTAAATCTTGAACAATATCTCTTCGTTTGTATAAAAAAACTTTATAGCTTCTATGATAGTTTCCAGTTTAGACTGCAGTTGGTAATGGCATCAGTTTATCCCAGTGAGAAGAGATTAAACTCAAGAATGTTGCTTTCTCTTGTTTCCTCTGCTGCAGTAGAAACAGCCATTAAATAAATCCAGAAAAGTTCTGTTACTGTATGAGTGATCAATACCCCATTTTATGAAAAGGCTAGGGTACCTAATAAACTGGCCGCTCAGTGTATACGCTTTGAAGGTCATTTTCAAATGCGGTTTGAATTAATGTGTCTGCTGTTGTGCGAACTATCATGAAATTCGGCCATCTTTTACAACTAATAGTGGGCATAGTTTACGATAGATGGCAGCACGAAAATATTGGGAATTCATATCTAGAAATTGAATCACGTGATGCATAAATAGGTGCAGAATAAATTAAACAGGCCTGTTGCTCCAGGATCATAGATAATGATAAGGATCCTTTATTTATTGATGATTTTAAGCTTTAATTTGATTTTTTTTTTATCATTCTAATTGTCAAGTCAAAATAAGAACAAATTGATATTTACTTATTTCATTAGAGGGAAAATTTATTTTAAAAAAAACTTCGTATATATAAAGATTTATGTACCTTTTTTTTTAAATTAATTTTTCAGATTCCACAAAGAAATTCATTCCACACTCCATTGGTATCATAAAACTCGCTGAGGAAAGGATAAACATTGGCAAGTCCACAACTGCAACTTGGACTTAGAAACTGAGGCTTATTACAATAAGTCCTAAGAGTGGCCAGCTACTAGACATAAAGTACTGGCATGGCACGAAGACAGCAACACGTCATGAACATTCTTGGAAGATTTGAACTCCACAAGCCTTTAATATCAAAATGCACACCATCGATTGCCATGATGCAAAGTAGAGTGAACCTGAACTCTGGATCAATTAAAATTGATCCCATGGCGTTAGTGGCGCGTTATCCTATGGGCAAAAAAAGCATCTGCCTAGGGCTCCGATCAGATGGTTGAGGCTAAAATCATTGTTCAAAACTCATTGCTGTTTTATATTGATGAAGGCAAAGTGGTGATGGGAAATGCGTTAGGCCCATGCCCTTTTTGTTCTGGGAAAGTTGGAAGAATTGAACATTCAATTCTTCTAAAATCTCTCATTTAGAGATGACCCTAAATACTATGCTGATTTTTATCGGAAACTGAATTTTCTACCTTCCAAGGTCAAAGAACACTTGAAGATTAATTTGAAAATTAGGTTTTCTTCAAAAATGATCTTGGATGAAATTTTATGTTTAGTTCTTCTGTCATATAATTTGTTTGTTTTGTTGTCACAATAAAATGAAATTGAAAATGTTCTTTATTAGTTTTTTCTTTATATGGGACCCCCAAATTCCATTTTGCCTTTGGGCCCAATGGGCAAGGTATAACGCGCCACTGCATGGCGTAATGGATAATGCTACATGCACTTCATTCTGATGGATACGTTAGCTAAGGTAGATGCTTGGAAAACGCTCGTATGATCGCGGAAAGCGCCAAAGCAACTAAGTCCACAAGGCGTCAGTAAACTGCATGTATTGTGTGGTCGACTTTGCTTGTTTTGTAAACGAAAATCCGAGTTTTCTGGAGTGGGAAAAAACATGCAACTCTTGTCTGAGACTGACTAACTCAGCCACGTTGCACCCATTGTTGTACACGTGAGGTGCCCTCGTGGGTAGCACAGATATTTATATAATAAATAAATAAACGTCCATTAACTATTTATTGATGTTAAATACATAAATAAATTAAGACGGTAAATTATCTCTGATTCCAGAGTGAGATCTGGGATAAGGGTGTAACAAATATTCAAGACGCCCTGTTTTCTTCAACTGTTTTAAATATTTGCCGTCTCTGTTAATTAATAAGATGTGTAATTTAAAATTTATTTAGAAATAATTCTTTTCTGGATTTTTTTTTTCGTTTTAATAATTTAAAATGAATTTATCTTTATTTTTTTTTAAGAATATACCACGATACGGATATAGATTATTGTTACGTCATTTACCTAAACAGTAATTAGTCTGTTCGCTGATTTTTAAAAATGAAAGTATGTACTGATGAAGGATAAACTTTTATTTAAACGTTTTTTTTTTTTTTTTGGCAGTCTTAGTTGGTACCGAATAAGGATGGATTGAAGAAGTTAGGAGCATGCGCTATATGTAGATCTTGAACATTATTGTGGTCTGCAATGTTTCATCATTACCAGCGTGAGTAATCTAATCGGACGCTTGACCTCGTAGACATAATTCTCTTGTTCAGAGAGACACTCCACGTTTCTCAAAGCTAGGCAAATACCTCAAGCGTTAGAGAACTTAAGTATCTGCTAAGAACCGTGTTTCCTGTTCCTTTAGTTGTCCCAAGTCGTTGTGGCGACTTGGCGTTGCAGTAAATAGAGTCATCACTTAGTGGATAGTTAACAAATCATCAGTAAAGTTACTTGTCAGGAGGAAAATTCTCAAGCGCACTTCAATGTGTGTAGTGTTTTACTACGTAAGAATCGATAAGATGGCGAACGTCTTCATTCGACAAGGCGTTGTTATTTATTTATTTTCGTTTTCCGCGAACAGGGAAACCAGGAATTTCCAGAAACCGATATACTAACGCCTCATAACTTAGCTGTTGATGCAAATGAGACAGTTCAAGTGTCTCATCGAAGTTATACACTATGTTATCAAAAGTATAAGGACATCGTAATAATCACGTGATATGTAAATTATCAATTGTGCTACTGGTGCAGAGGGCGTATTGGTAGCGAATGGGTATAAATCGAACTGAAAAATATCTCTTCAGTTACAGGTGAACAAGCAATGACGCCATATTATAGTAAAAAAAAGGAGCAGAAATGTTTGTTTTGTTTTTGGGGCTGCTGTCCCCACATCCTGCTAATATAAAGAGAACCTGATACTGACAACTCATGCAATTATTGCAAAAAACATCAAATCGTTAAGAAACAAACCTCACCTCATCAGCCCTGCAAACGGAACAACAGATTTGCATCCAATCAAACAATCTGAAACGCAAAATGAGGTAAATTACACAGTCCCAGTAATAAGCCAATCACAGAACTCGACCAGAAAATCACTCCGTTCTCGCAACGGAGATACCATGTTCTGCAGTTCAGCCAGAATAAGATATGTGATACTATTTTTAGCAAGGCAATGTACAGCGTTCGGGGATCCTCAAAAGAATTTGAAAATTAAAATGGTACTGAAACAATTGCTAAATTTGATTCATGGCAGAACATATTCCCCGTATTCAGAAATCTGAATGGAAAAATATCGTGCTCTGGGTGATCAAATACAAAATGAAATTATTGAAATAATTTCACAAAATATTACAAATAAAATACTAAGAATGACTAGAGAAGCTAAATATTTTGCTATGATTTTATTAGCATTAGTAGAGGCATACGATGCAAGAAAGCAAGCTTATGCAGCTTTAGCCAAAAAAAAAAAAAAAAAAAACCTCCCATTTCACACCTCCATTTGTTCCAAATGCCTGTCTAGCTGAGCCTTAAATTTATTTAGGCTAACTTTCACAACAAAAGATGGAAGTCTGTTCCACCAATCAACTACCTGCTGGCTAAAGGCAAATCTCCGCACATCTATTCTACAACTATCTTTCCTCAATTTGAAACTGTCTCCCCTCAGGTTGTTAGTCTGAGCAAGAGGAAGAATCCCATCAGCATTGAGCTTGCTCAACCCATTCAAGGCCTTATACACCTCAATCAGATCACCTCGCAGGTGCCTACTCTCCAGACGCTGCACTTAAGCCTCTCTTGGTAAGAGAACCCCTTCGTTCCCCTCACCAATCTTGTTACCCCTCTCTGTACTCGCTCAAGCAACTCTAAAACGTATAGCAAACAACCACTATTTTGCATATGGTGTTGCCACCGTTGTGGTTTTGTACTGGTTACCGAAATCAATAAATACAACCAAAATGGTACATTTTAGCTAGGTTAGACACTGTTCAAAATAGCCACTACTATAATTACTGTCACCTATTGTAAAGTACTCAATAAAATTGGAAATGAAAAAGGATGTTAACTGAATTAAATATAAAATCATAAATTTCGTGTATGCGATTAATTTTATTCTTCTTCTTCTTTCAGTTTTCATCAACAATCATTAATTGGAAAAGTAATAGAACGAACAATATTCATCACAGGACCACAGGAGATCCGCACCACATATTCCTATCAAACAAAAGGCTAATGGCCTTCATACAGATTTGAAATAGGTAGCATATGAATATAAATTAATGGTTTCTTAATAAAATTATAATATAATTTTAAATTTATATTAAATATTTAAAAATAAATAAATATATTATAAAGTATGCTTATATGTTATATAAAGAATACATAATAAATTCTAAAATGTAATAATTATTTATACGCTGACTTTCCAAAGAAGAAGAAATATCAGTTTTCATATTTTGGTTTTATTTTGGCTTTTTCTTTTTTTCAACAGAATGTTTTAAAAAAAAAATAGAATGACAATGTGCTCCTGTTAATTTGATTTTTTTTTTTGTGAGTTTTTTTTGGCTGTCCCCAGTTATAAAAATAAGTGACAGTTAAAGTTGAAGGAAAAAATATTTAAGAAAATATTTATTATAAATAATTTTAAAATAAATAATTTTTTTAATTTTTATAAAAATTTATAATTTTTTATAAATTTTATTATAAAATTCCAATCGCTTGGGTGTGTATAGCGGTTGTTAGCAGAACGTTAAAGCCATAAAAACATATTTTGTTTACAAAACTTTTAATGAGCATACAACAACATTTACATAAATACAGCATTTACATAAAAGAAACAAATAATTACATACAAGCATCCCAATTTCATATACATATGTAAACCATGCTACAATACACTACTCTCTCTCTCTCTCTCTCTCTCTCTCTCTCTCTCTCTCTCTCTCTCTCTCTTCCTCAATTATTCTCAATAAGCGAATTATTAACATCAGTTTGTATCAGTTGAATTTTACATAAAATTGACTGCACAATGATTACTCAATCATTCTCTTATCTTACCAATTTTTTCTTCTGTCTTTCTCTTACATCAATAATATTTACTTCAGCTCTTAGTACTCCTTTAGAATCTTTGTTTTAGCCTCTTACACATAAAACGTATTACATCTGGTACCCTCTTATCTCAATAACATTCCTTATAGGTCACCCATTCTGCCTTAATTAATATCCTAGCCACCCTAGTTATCACCTTAGTTGTCCCTCTTTACTCATGAGGTTTTTCTATTAATAAAATTTATTTTTCTTTGCACCTCACTGATATGTTACCTTGTTTGACACTTGGCCTAATTTAATGACATAGGTTAACCTATCCTTACACAGTACTACCCTTATAAATATAATTTCTTTACTAATTCCTTTATATTATTACTTTGATTTTGCTACTCCTGAACCACCCTTACATTTATTCATAATCATTAACAACAGGAATGTTCCTTTCCTTTACAAGGACTATCTATCACTCAATTGCTTACAGAGCAATTGAGAAATTGCTCTGTAAGCAATGGTTATGAGTCCTTGAGTTCAGGATTCAATAAAGAAACAAGGAACAGACTTACTTTCCGACTTCGCCGCTATTTCCAAGCACGCGGCTGACAGGCTTACTTCAGATCCTTGGGCACTCCGGTTTTCCTTCGAGGCAGACAGGCATGCGTTCACTGCTGGGGACACTCCGGGTTTCTTTTGAGGCTGACAGGCTTACTTTCACTTCTGGGGCACTCTTGACCTGACGTCTACTTTCTTGTGTAGACGATATATTCATAGGTGTACATACCTGGCTCATTCTCTTTACAGGGACCTACATTACCAAACTCGCCTACCACTTCAACCCACACTGATGACCTTCTCCCCTTTGACCACATCACACAGAAGTCAGACACAGAATGCTCTTTTCTCTCCCCGAACTTCACTCTTCCCCTCAAGTTTGGCACACCTCCCCCAAGGACTCTAACCAATCCTCCCCCTCTGTTTAAATTTACGTTCCTTTCCATTTGCCAACACAATTCTCCCAAGCTGTCTCCCTAGCGTGCAAACCAACCCTTTTCTCGAACTTTCTTATTTTTTTCTCACAGGCAGCATGCCCCTTTCATGTCCACCGGCAACCTCCACAAACACTCATTTTCGTTTCACACTTTTTTCTCTCTCTAAAAGTATCAGAAAACTCAAATATCAGTCAACCTGACGCCGGTTTTATTTTGAAGCGAAAACTGGACGTCCACTCATTTCCTGTTTTGACTCCAAGGGTGTCATAGATCAAAGGAGGCGCTTCATATAATCCCGTTTCACGTCCTATTGTTCTTCCTTAAGCAACCCCTTCACGCCCGTTCTCAAATATCACCCTGTTACCTAGTACTGCTGTCCCTGTTTGCTCTCTCCTTCTTTACTGTTATTTCACCCCTTTGCTACTATTCTTAATTCTCACGCTTAAACTATCCCATCACTAAATCTAGCGTTCTTCAAACTTTAACCTTACTTCTAGCAAAACACATATTTTTATTTAATTTGTAAGAATTTACATCTTACAAGGTGTGCAGTAGTACACTGAGCCCACATGACCATAAATACGGTTATTAGTAGTTAACATATATAAAAAATAAGATTTACCTCAATGTTCTTTTGTAGAATTCTTCAGCAAGCCAAACTCCTGAATTCAGTCGAAAATAAAATTATTTAATGGCTTCTCTCCTCCAAAGACGCACGAATAGCTCGACACGTCTGCGATGGATAGCTAAGAACCCCCAACCCAACTGCCAACACATCAAATCACCACCACATAATCCTAGATGACAGAAGGCATTATGTCTAATAACATCAATAAAAGTTGTGTCATTATGTCTAATAACATCAGTTGGCCAAATTATTCGCTATATGATTCCTTTCGCCTCAAAGGTAGTACTTGTGTATATGTCCCTTCCGATATTCCCTGTCAGAGACTTCCAACTTCCAGACTTTGGAATCTCCTCTTTTTGATCTTCTCTGGCTTAAAATCTCTCTACCTCATTCTGTCAAATTTATCTGTTGTCTCTATCATTCTCCAAACTCCACTAATCACTTGGAACTCTTTGACTTCCTCTCTTTGAAACTTGACTTTCTCCAGTATAACTTTCCTAACAGTGAGGTAATTTTCCTTGGTGATTTTAATGTTCACAACTTCAGCTGGCTTCCATTTTCTAGTCACACCCCGACACAGCTGGTCGAGATGCTGATTCTTTTGCAATTATTAATGACCTCACACAGATTGTTCATTTACCTACCAGAACACAGGGCAATCCTAACCATACAGCCAACACGCTCGATCTTTTTCTCACAAACAACCCTTCTAAGCACACTGTCGAAGTGAGAGGTCCTTTAGGGACTTCAGATCACAACTTGGTGATTGTCTCTTCTCCAATGGAGCCTTTATCTCATGGCTGTTCCCAACCGTGTGTTCTTTGGCATTACAAGAATGCAAAATGGGATGACCTGCGAGACTTCTTTTCTTCTTTTCCTTGGTCGGACAACTGTTTCAAAACTTCTGATGTCAACGTTTGCTCAGATCGTGTCAGTGAAATTATTCTTGAGGAATGGAATCCTTTGTCCCACATTCCACTTTAAAATCTTGTCCTTTATCTAAACTTTGGTTTTCCAATAAATGTGCTAAGGCTGTTAAATAGCAGAATGTTGCATATCGTAATTGGCTTGTTTCCAATTGTTCAGTTTCATTTTCTGCCTACACCAAAGCTTACGCCGACCAGGCTAGCCGGGTGGGTATAGTGCCTGCCTGGCAACCCAAAGGTCGGGGGTTCGATTCCCGCCTGGGGCTTGGATCAAAGTACTGCAAAAACCTTGGGAGGTGCATTATGGCCACAAAATCCTATGCGCCAACAACTACCAAAAAAAAAAAAAAAAAAAAAAAACCAAAGCTTACAACAATTGTAAAGCAGTTATTAATCAGTCCAAATTAGATTTTGAACAGTAGAAAACTTGCTTCTTGCCCTAATGGTAGCCGAGCATTGTGGTCTCTTGCCAAAGCTGCAACTTTTGCCCATCTATGCTCCCACCTCTGTCAAAACCAGATGGTTCTGTTTTCACTTCAGCCAAGGATAAAGCTGACCTGCTAGCATCCCATTTTTCTTCCAACTGATGTATTAATGATTTTGGTAAAACATCTCCCACCATTCCAAACACGCTCAGTTTAATGCCACCTGTGGTCTTCCGTAGGATGTCAGAAGGATTTTGACGAATCTCGATGCTAAGATGCTCCAAGTCCTGATGGTATTTCTTCACTTGTTCTCAAAACCTCTGCTCCTGAACTTACTCGTGTTCTTTGACGCTTTTTTTCACTTTCTTATTCCAAAAGTGTTTTTCCTTCTGCTTGGAAATTTGCTCATATCCAGTCAGTCCCTAAAAAGGGTGACAAATCCCTCCCATCCAATTATGGTCCCATTGCAATTACTTCTACTCTTTCTAAAGTAATGGAGAAATCAATTAATCGCCAACTGTTAAACTACCTAGAAACCTTTCATGTGATCAACGATCGCCAGTATGGATTCTGTCAGTGAGGATCCACTGGTGATATTCTGCCTTATGTTATCCATTTATGGACTAATTCAATGGAAAGGTTCGGTGAAACACAAGCAGGTTGAAGTCTGATGTCAACAAATATCTTCCCTCTTCTCAACCCCCAACTCAACAAATATCTTCCATCTTCTCAACCCTCAACCTGTTACTAAGTGCTATAGGTAATCTCTGGATTTTGGGGTTTTCATGAAAAAAAAATACTTTTATGGTTTGAGCTGAAGAGCTACCGCAATTCAACAACACGAGTGAAAACACCTACAGATTTCAAATAGTCAGTGTATAAATGCAAATTAATGGTTTCTTAATAAAATTATAAATTATATCATAATTTTAAAATTAAATTAAAGATTTGAAGGTAAAAAGTACATTATAAAATACCGCTTAACTGTTATATAAAGAATACATAATTAATTTTAAAATACGTACACTTCTAAAGCATAAATAACCTTATTTATACGACGTACCGTACAATTGTCAACACTGACCTTCCAAAAAAGAAGAAACAAATTTATTACTGCAAGGCAATTTTGTAGTTTTTTTTTTTTTTTAACTGAACATTTGGCTGTCTGGACTAAGTAATTCGACACTTGTAGCACATGCTACTGGAATACACGTGTGGGGGAGGGAAGGATAGTTTGAGAAATTTATGCATAATAATTGCGTTTGTTTTTTTTTTTAACTTCTCGGTAGAAATTAGGCTGCTTAGGACTAGTTTGGAACTACAATCATTGTGAATGACTGTCGATATAGTCCATATTCATACAAGAATATCATTGACAAAACCCAATGAGCTGCCCTAATAGCCCGTCTACACTGAGTTCGTTGCTATCCAGATGTACTCAGTGGCAAAATTACTCTACAGCCAGTTGCCCCCCCCCCCCCCACGAGAGGGCACGAAAAGTTAGAGGGCCTGAAAATTGATATGGTATAGTTGTTAAAGACACTTTTAGATTCTTGATACGATTTATATTATAATAAATAACATTATTATATATTGCAAATGTGGTTAATTTATCTATTTCATAAATAATATATTTGATTCTCTACCCTTCAGGGGCTCTCTCTCATACATTGTTTCATTTTTAAAACAAAAAATAAGTATTTTTCAGTTAATAGTAAAAATATAATGCATAAACTTAATAGGAAGATGGAGAAGGCGCTCCAAAAATTCTCGCACAGGGGGGCCGATAGACCTGGAGCCGGTTCTGTTGAATGGGGTGTTCCATTCAAGAATCTAAAAGGTAAGAGAGGCTTCCAGAATTTGTAGATTGACGTTACTGCAAGATTATTAGTACCAAGGTGCAAGACATTTCCAGTTAAACCTCAGCTGCCATTTCTCAACCCATCGTATGTCTTGTTGAAGTTTACTGTCATTAATATTTCTTCCCGCCTTTGAATCATCTGTATTTAAGACATCAAACTTGAAACACCTACATCAGTATTATTAATGGATATTAGAAATCAGTAAGAGAGCCTAACGTCGATCTCTTTGGTGCAGCACTCATGTAGACATAGTATATTGGATCTATGAAATAAAATAGGATTCACGCTAAAATCCAGAGTTTCAAGCACTTTAAATGAATGATTGTTTCTTTTTCTCTGATTAATAAACGAAAAGTAAAGTAAATAGCTAATTATCTCGTTACCTATTAATATTAATTACCTAACAATATATAAAAGTGATGTAATTGTTTTCCTTCCATTGCACATGATGCGCCTAAGGCCATGACGCGTCAAGTGCAATCATAATAGTATACTGTCAACGCTTTCGTAATACAGTTTACTTATTTATTCCTGGATTTTAATAATAATTGAAATATAACACGTATTTAACGTTTATGCTGTAATTAATATAATAATCAAGTATTAATAATTCGTGATTTATGTATTTAGTAAGCTGATAACTAAAAAACGAGCAAAAAGCAAATACTTTTATAAGCGAACTGAGTGGGAAATATGGAGAATAAAAGGTATGTGCGTGGAGCAAAAAAGAAAAAATGTGCCCCTATATTAATTTTCTTTTCTGTAATTTTTTGTATTATTTTCTCAATAATGCAAAACACGGAACAGCGCTATCAGTTTTGTGCCCCTGACTGTGATGCACCCGGGGCAAGCACCTCCAACAGTTACAGCTCTGGCTAAAATATAAATAATATAAATTCATTTTCTATTTATTACTCCGGGACGACCACACGTTAACAAGATCGAAAGAACATAAAAACAGCACCGTATTTAGCAGTCACGCGCTTGAACCTCGGTCACTCAAAGCATGTGTACTTATGGACCCTCACGCCTATCTCTAAAAATTGTTTAGCAAGTTATTATACCAGATGTCAGATACTGAACAAGTACAAAGATTTTTATATTTAAGATAATATTCCACGTAATGTCCTTTACTCAATACATTAGAACGAAGTTTTGTTCTTACGACGAGTTACCTTGGTATTGCACTGTTTCGTAGATGGTCTCTAGAGACTTCCCTGCTATTTGATAAGGGGACTAATAAATCCCAGACTGTTAAAGTAGCGTCTCGACATTTAAATAAACGAGAGTACTGTTTTTGCACTAAAGCAATTAAGGCATGTGGTCTGTAAATTGTATGTATCTTATGGTCGGTTTTCTGGTTCTGTTGGTGAAACACAAAGATCGTTCTATTGTAAGCATCAAGGCCTGGTAGCTGAAGTCCTATTATTACAGAAACCACGAGAGCTGTTCTTTATACCACTTTACAAGTAAAACCGTGGAACTCTTTATATGAAGGAACATCAAAATCTTGTGCCAAAGCCTTTTTTGATATAGAATCGATTCAACTTCAACCTCTAGTCTCCATAATCCGTATCTCGTTAATTCGACTCTCTTCATTTTTCTGGGCATGACCTGGGATTAAATATAAGTCGGATTAATGAAACACGAATTATCGAGATCTTTTATAGTTCATGAGGAGGCTCGCCTCAAAAAAATTTTCCGGACCTTCCTGTTGTTTACTACAAGAAGGTTTGCTTTCTTTCACACCCTTCTTCCCCACCAATATATGTTTCTTCAAATTATTTTATACAAAAAAAAAATAAAAATAATAATAAATAAATAAAGTAAAAACAACTTATATCAACAAGAAATTGAAATCTTTTTCCAAAGTGTTCATATGATTCACTCCTATTCATATCGAGATACGACGCTGGTCCTGCACCTCGTCCATCCTTTCTAACATTTTATCCAATTCTTCCTTGAATTTATTCAAACTTCCCACCTCCACAACACCACGTGGGAGTATGTTCCAACAATCAACCACCCTCTGGCTGAAGGAAAATTTAAACATATCCAACCTGCAACCATCCTTCCTCCCCTTTCATGTGTGCAGTCTGAGCAAGAGAAAGAATCCCATCAGAATTCAGCTTGCTCAATCCATCCAAAGCCTTAAACACCTCAGACCTCCTCGCAGGTGCCTTATCTCCAGATGCTGCGATTTGAAAAACTGAAGCCTTTCCTGGTAGACAAAATTAAAGCTATTTTTTTTAAATTCTAAGAGCACAGGAAACCACGGTTTCACTGGAAAATGCATTTCTTTTCATATGATATGAATCTTTCATATTATAAAGATATCTCAACGATGTGTCCCACAGCTGCACGTGCAGATTATAATACATTATCGAACCAGCTTACTTTTTTTATAGTCTAAATTCTACAAAAAATAATAATAAAAGTAAATTGGTCAAAAATGACCACCTTGGTCATAGATGGTTACGTTTTGCGTCAATTTTTTTTTAAATTTCGTAGAAAATAGTAATTCCATGATCACCTCTCCCTCCACTTTTGCTATTTGAGTGTAGTTCTACATAACTAAGATTTAAATCATCTTGAGTAATAATATTAAAAGTATAAGCTATTTTTTTACATTTAAATCAAGTTACTATAGCAACGATGTCGTTACTATTGCAATCGGTGTCTTCCTCCTTGCAGCTTAATTTCTCCTAGAGCCAAATAGCCAGTTGTCTTACTACTTTCTCATAATGTAAATATTTATTCGTAGTTGAAGTGTTTCCTGCTGGGATCACAAGAAGTTTCCCTTTTGTCTGGTAATTCTAAAGAGATCTAAAGTCGCCGTTCCTATTCAAGGCCAAGTAGATTGTTGACGATCGACTCTCCAACACATTTTCTACGACTCCACCTTGAATTTGAAGTCTGGAATTTGGTCTTTATTGTAGACACGAATACGCGAAAAACAGACCTTCTGTGGAAGGCGGCGATCCTTTTCAACTGTGGGCAGTAGATGTGGCGTGAGAGACTTCTGCTGACGGGGGGTTATGGTCTGCTGGTAGGCACATGGGCGGTCTTCACACCTGGCCACTACCGACGCAGCGGCGACTGAATGGTCCGTCATAAGAGCATAATACATTTTCTCGTAAGGTGATGCTGAGGGGTCAAGAAGCGGCAGACAACAGCATTCCAAGAGCGACTCTGTGACTACCACACCAACTGTGACACGAGTCAGACATAACACGTGCCAGGCGACGCCACTGGGGAAGGAATACCGAAAAAAAAAAAGTTCCTTTTACACGATATCAAATCCCCGTTTCTTCAACCACCACAGAGACACACTGGCGACCGGCTATACGGTGATTTCGTCACATCAACAACCCAATCCGACCATTCTGTAGCAGTATTGTGTTTAATGCTGCGAATCTTAGCGCAATAGTTGACTCTCCCCCCCTCAATCCTCCCCGTCTTCCGGAAGTTGCGGAGCGAACGATATAGTATTTACATCGTTGGGTTGCCCTCTTGTGACAATGATAGGAAACCGGCTACTCATCAACAGCAGATTTCTCAGGCTATTTCTTCAACGGTATTTGGGAATACGCTGACCCACGTGTGTTTTCTGGCGTTCCGGACCTTTCTGTAGCTTGGTCACAAGTCTGTAGACATCGAAACTACAAGTTGACTAAGAGGATAGCATCTTGTCATTGGAATAGAAGACAGAGGTAATATTTTGTAGAAAACGTATAACCATGAATTCGTGGTCATTCTCTAAATATGATATTCTAGTCATTTCGTTTCTAGAACTCAACTATTAATTTTATTATTAAAATACCGCGGCTTCACTTATTTATTCAAAAAAGTGTACTTTAAACAAACGGGCTGGAGAGTACGATATCTCGAGACTTGGGTGCATTTTTGGTATTGGGGTGCCAGCACTTTTTGTTCTATCTATAACTTATTGTCACCCAATTACCTCCTCCAGCACAGGAGTGCGGCATTTTTAGTTTCGTTACTGAAAAAAAATTGTTAAATAAAAAATACGTCTCCCTTTACGCCATATTTTGTTTTCTTGTGTCTCAATGTTTTTATTATGTGTAAAGTCTTCAAAAGCTGGAAGTGGAAAACCTCTCTGGATTTCCTGAGAAGGCCAGCTTTCATTTTGTTAGATTTTTACCAGCTAGACAGGCTTTACAACCTCCTTATTGTGATCCTCAACTCCATCGTACTATCAAACAAACGATTAAACCTATGTACATATTCATTTATTCCAATAAAAATCACAATTAAATTTTTTTTTTGTATCATAAGAGGTCTCGTGCACGTTTTGCACAAATCCCCTCGATTTTCTAAACCGACTGTGGGTACAAAGTACACCGCCCAAAAATTGTATTCAGCTGTATGCAGCAGAAGATATTTTATGAATATCTTCTGCTGCACCAGAAGAATATCCTTTATGAATATCTTCTGCTGTACCAGAAGAATATATTTTATGAATATCTTCTGCTGCACAAGAAGAATATCCTATATGAATATCTTCTGCTGCACAAGAAGAATATCCTATATGAATATCTTCTGCTGCACAAGAAGAATATCCTTTATGAATATCTTCTGCTGCACCAGAAGAATAAACTTTATGAATATCTTCTGCTGCACCAGAAGAATATCTTTATTGAATATCTTCTGCTGCACCACCACCACTCTAAAATTTTAGTTTTCCAACTGGTCAATGATGTACTTCCACTAGATCCTGCACTCTAAACATAATACTGGTTAGTAAATACATTTCTAAAGATAATTTCGAAAAAAAAAAAAAATATATGGAACAATAGTAAGTTTGGGAAATCTTTACGTATACTTTATATATTTCTTATATATAATTTAAGTAATTTTATTTATAACATTTATATTATTCTATGATTTCATGTTATGTATTTCGCTTTAATATATTTTGATACTTGCATTTTTTAATTTTTAAATTTACATGCGAAAAATTTTGAATACCCCGTTCACACATTTTGAGAATTTTTAATTTTTTTTTGAAAATCTAAAAATGTGTGAACGCAATGGTTATAAAAACAATGATTTAAAAAAAAAAACAACCTATGTTATATTTGTTTTTATAATATGCAAAATGTTTTTCTAACATTCTGCATTTTTTTTTAATTATCAGAAACTTTGTAGATAAGGCTTTTTAATTACGTTTTAATTTGGGTTTTGCTTTTCAAAACAGCCTGATTACTTCAAGAGTCTTATGGTTAAAAAAACAATTTGTTTTTAGTTTAGATATAAGGATATGTTTTCTTTTTATTTTACAGCGCATAAAAATGTCGATAAGAGAAATTTAAAAGAAAATATTAACTAACTATTGCATTTTTAGTTATTACCACAGCAAGCCCTACAAAAGATTAAGTAATAAGGACTGATACAGTGTATACATCGAACGATCAGTGTACAATTTCTACATTGGCAGTAATCTGCCACTTTCGTTATGGGATGTGAACGTCCGCGAAGCCTTTCATTCCATTGCTTTTGTAATGGAATTACAAAATTACGAGTAGAAATTCTATACTTTCTGACGCTGCCCACCGAAGGAGAGTGGTTGATATCAAAAGCAAGGGCGTGCAAATGGGAGGGGTGCATTGAATGCGCCGCACTGATCCCCCGATCTAGGGGGCCCAATCGAGAGAGACATCAAAGTCTCGGCATAAATAAACGAGGCCCCTTAACCCCTTTTGCATCAGGACCACCAAGTTCCTTTGCACGGCCAAAAGTAAATACGTGGTATGATCAGGGACTGAACTAATATTTGAGAAATGAAGCTTGCTGGTTAATAGGATGAACCTCTTTCGAAGTAGTCTCCTGGACATTGCACTGATTCCAACGCTTCTGTAAGTTGCAAAAGCATTTGAATCAGTGTTTAGCTTTTTTTTTTGGAATTACTAATAATTTCTGTGTTGAGTTCTGAATAATTTCCTCAGCAGTGGGGGCTCGTGACTCTGATGTATGGGAGTGCTGCTTCTTAAAAGTTATATTAAATTGCCTTGGCTTACCATTAACAGACTCAGGTAATCTTGAAATTTTATTTCTGCAGTGCTATCATCACCATCTTCCCCCACACCGGGTGGAAAAGGCCCGAGTTCGAATACTGTCGATGACGCGAGGAACTTTAGTGGGCTTTTTTCACCCCCCCGGCTGAGTTAATCGGTCTCAGGCGTAGATAGCAAGGTTCCGCCCCCCCAAAAACTGGGGTTTTTTTGTCCAGCAAAACAGACAAATCGACCATAGAACACACACAATTAACAGACATAAGACACACACACATCACGGCATATGAACTTAAATATTCGGGTGGCCTAATATAATAGTTTGGTTTTTTTGGTTTGAAATTTTATTTAAAAATCCATTCTTCGGTTTTGTTGAAAATAGATTAATAACTTTTTCATTGAAGTTTGGTGCACTGTTGATACTGATATAATTTGCTTAATGAGTATTCGGGCGAATCCTGCGAATAACAAAAAGACACCGACATCATGGCAGTGTCTTTTTGTTACCCTTTAGGATCAACGATCAAATCCGCATTGTTCGCTCCGCAGTTCCATTGACTCGTTTTGTCACCTCTAAAAAAAATGCCTATTGCCAATCTATCAACCAGGCATTGACTCCACCACTGGGAGCAAAGTGTGGAACTGTCTAGCGCACAGTTCTCCTATGGTTAAACTTCAAAGTTGAAAACGATTTCGTGTTTTTATTCCTTTACTATTGAAATGATTATTGGAAATAGTGTTTTAGGCTTGAATAGGCTGGGGCTCTGTTTAATACTTGTATTAAATAAAGCAATTTTTATTTTTATTTTATTGAGAGAAGACTGGGTGAAGGTAGAAAGGTCATAGGAATGCTTAATTCTGTGCTATGGAATAAAAATATTATTAACCAAACTTGTTAATACAAGTTGCAATTCGGTATGATTCTGCAATTTCCACATAATTCATTGCTCCCGAACTTTTTGATCACACCTCTAATACTAGATTCGTCTGGTTGTGTAGTAGTAGTTAGTTTTAATGAAGACGAATTTATTCTGCAAAGGCTATTTTAAGGCTGATGCTAAACTTAAATGAAAAAATAATAAAAGTATTAAGAGAGGGAAAAAAAAAAAAAATGCGCTGACTAACCCTACACCAGGTTTCGAAATTACATACCGAACTCTGTATCCGGTCTGTGGTGTATGGCGTAACGAAGCCCCAGGCATTTACTTCACCAACCGCCTCAACCCCATGGGAGTAACTTATTCCTGCAATTAACTCATTGACTAAAACACAAACTTCTTACAACCCAGTCCTAATCCCTTCTTCCGTAATTTGAATTTATGGCCCCTAGTTCTGGAGTTATGCCTAGACAAGTTAGACAATTGTCTAAAGCCCATTTGGTAGGGTACATGATCATTCCCTGCTCAAAATCTGTTACATTTCTCTTATTAGACTGGTGTAAGCGAGCTTAAGAGATATAAACAGCTATTAGGCTTCATCATATTATTTAATAAATTTTCTAGGGGTTCCTCTCTACAGGTTCGTATAGGATATCTTGTTTAGGGGCCCCGCAATTTCATAAATACTTCCCTAAGTTAATTTGTGCTGTCCTGGAGGTTTAATTGTCACATTGGGGGAAACTCATAAGCAACAACTCAGTCCTACTTAGACAAGTCAGGGTGAGAAGCTGTCCTGTATGTTCTGATGATGGGAGTCCTCGTGTAGTGTTCGTCTTATACTCCAGATTTTCGTTCGATAACTGAAGAAATGCAATCACAATTTTCACATTAATTTTAATTAAAATTTATTTTATTATTTAAAAAAGTAAAATCATAAAATAATATTATGTATGACAGAGTATGTAATGTATTTATATCTTTCAATGTAAAACTCTTAATAAATGCATTATTCTTTGGTGCTCGCGGCTGTTTAATTAGTATCAAAAGTAGCCCGCCACCATGAAAAGCTTGACGACTCCTGGCCTAAACCCTACAACAACCGACCAACCGATGATGGGATCCAGCAAGGATCCTGAAACGTCACCTTTGTACTAAGTTTAGAAATTAGATGAAAACACTTAATAAACTAATTTGAATTATTCACATGGTATAAAAATGATTCATTTTAAAAATTAATTCATAACTAGAGATGTGTCCGAGTACGAGGTGCGATCAGAAAGTTGGGGGACGTCGAAGATGATCATAGAATAATAATCATCTTCGACGGACTCAACTCAAGAATAATGATTTTGTCGCTCGGTTGATTGGTTGGTGCGTTGTTATTGGGTTTAGGCGCATCAGCAACTTAGGCCATATTGCGCAGTATATATCTGTATCTTGTGGAGTTCTGTGGTCGATTGCTATTTGCTGGACGAAAAACTCAAGTTTCCAGAAGGAAAAAACAATACTACACTACCCGTGCCTGAGACTGACTAACTCGGCCACGTTGTGAAAAAAAACCCATAAATATTTTTCGCGTCTGACGATATTCGAACTCAGATCTTTTCCACCGTGTGAGGAGGATTATGATTATACCACATATACTACCCACGAGGACGTTGATCGTTTGTGATCTGACCAGCAGTGATCGACGTTTAAGTGTACAATTTTCTACACGTCAATTGGGTGCATTACGGAAAATATTATAATGCTATTTTTTGAAAACTTTTATCGTATTGTAGGTAAAAAACAACAGTGGCTTTTGGTGTCCCATCAGATAGGCCTGAGCAGGAGATTCTGAAACTTTGCAGTACCGCAATCCCCAAAAACGATAAATGAATTTGTGAGACTTCCCCCATGAATAAAAGTAATAATTTCGTTTGGGTTAGGACTGGAAAAAAAATTAAATATACTGTACTACTTACTTTTTAATGATTATATAAAAATAAAACAATGACAGAACCTTTATAAAATAAAACGGTTTCATTGGAAGTAAACAAAAAAATTATTTAAAATCCGAGATAACTTAAAAGAAAGTTGCTAATAATCCCCTGGGGTGGGAATCATTAGTAACTTAGAGGGGATCCGATAGCCACTGTTTGACTTTGAGAACCCATGAAGAAATGGATAAAACTGAGCTCACAGTTTTCAATCAAACAGTGGCTATTTAAAGTAAACATTAAAGTTATCCGTTATAATACAACTTGTAAGACCAAATGTTACAGATACAAGGAATTATAAGTGTTTTAGTCAAGTGTCAACGATTATTTCCTGCTGTTGTTGTAGGCGCATCAACGACTTAGACCATATTGTAATGTATATATTATGCCTGTAAATTGCGTGTATTTGGCTGTTTGTCGGACGAAAACCCTAATTTCTGGGAGAGAAAAAAACCATATAACCCGCGCCTGAGACTGACTAACTCAGTCACGTTGTGAAAGAGACTATACAAATTCCTCGCGTCATTTCCTAGATTCGAACCCGAGCCTTTTACGCCCGGTATGGGGAGGGCGTGCTTATATACACTGTGCTACCGAGGACATTTCCTCTTGTGCAGTCAACTTGACTAATATATAATAAAAACTGAAAAACGTATCACTTACGAAATTCCTGTAACACAATTTTTATAATTTCAAAGTAAAATGGCAGGGGGAAAACCGTGAGATTATCTATTGTGGAAAAGGTTGCATTGTGTCGTTTATTTTATTTATACTTTTAAATGTATTGTACGAGGGGAGCTTGAAAAGTTTCTAGCCTCTCATACAAAGAATGCTGGAAAGTTGTGAAAACCCATTTATTTTTCAACGTAGGCCCCCTTTAGTCAACATACTTTCTGGCGATCGCGGTTCATTTCCTAGATACAGTACTAGCTTTCGTAACCCTCTCAAACAAAATTCAGTTTTTGATTCAACTTGACTGCCATTCTGTCCTTTCAAGTCCTTTTTGAGATTTGGAAATAGAAAATAGATTTGGAGCCAAATCTGATGAATAGGGCGGATAATGTGGTTCGAACCTACAGTTACGCAGTGTTGCCCGAGTCACAAACCCTGTGTGCGCCGGTGCATTGTCTTGATGCAAGAAGGCGTTTCTCGCGCATCTTGAGCTTCAATTCCTCGCCGAAACGTTTCAGTAGGTTAGCATAATACTCGGAATTAACAGTGGCACTTCGTTCTGGGAAATCAACCAAGATCACTCCTTCTGCATTCCAGAAGGTGGATGCCATGACTTTCTCAGCCGACTCGAAACGTTTTAGGAGGGGAGAAGTCAGATGCTTCCACCGTTCCGATTGTTCTTTTGTTTCAGGGTCGAAGTGGTGCACCCATGTTTCGTCCATAGTAACATACTGCACCCAAAACTGAGCTTCATTAGCTTCAAAATGCTGCCCATCTCATGACAACACCTCCCTCTTTCCCGCTCTGATCTGCATTCATTGCTTTAGGGACCCACCCCCGAAGAAACCTTTTTCATTCCTAAAAAAATTCACCGCTCGCTCATGGGAGATATTGAAAGTTGTCCCAATATGCTTCTAATGTTATTCTGCGGTCTTGCATGATCAGATCATGAATGGATTCACATCTGCAGGTGTCGACATGGTGGCAGGCCTCCCACTACGGGGTGCATCTTAAATTCTGCAACTAAATTTTTGACCTTGGCGGGTGAAGGACAAGATTCCCCTAATGTTTTCTGCATGTCTTCATGAATTTCTTTCGGCGGCATTCGCTTTAAATGAAGGTACTCATGGCTGCACGGTGCTTGATTCTCTCAACAGTCGCCATCTTCATTCACCTTCCACACTTCAACTCCCTGTGCAAAGGAGAAGAATATAGTTACAAAGCTGATATCTTCTATGAACACACAAGAAGAGTCGAGCGATGATTGTCAATATTGTCTTTTACGAAAACCTTTGCAATCTATATTGGGCTAAAAACTTTTCAGCTCCCCTCGTATACTTTAAGTGAGGCACCATTATATGGAGTAGGAAATCCTATTATTATTATACTATTATCAATTGAATATTAGTATTAGCAATGGCAAAACGATGCAAGTAAGCAAGCCTATATGACACCAAACAAACAAAAAAAACAACGCCCTCATATGCCCATCCCCTCAAACTGCCACAACACCAAATGGAAGTTTGTTCCAACAATTTATCCCGGGGCTCACATCTTTAGCATTAGCATTAGTAGAGGCATTTGATGCAAGAAAGCAAGCTTATGCAGCATCAGCCAAAAAAAAAAAAAAAAAAAAAAGTAACATAAATAAATAAAAATAACCACTTCCACTTCACCCCTCTGTGAGTATGGGCTTAGTTTGTTTGTTATTTGGTTTTTAGGAGCATTAGCAACTAAGGCCATATTGCTCCGTGAATATGCGGTGGTCATTCCTGACCTTTCCGCATCTTCCGTATTTGGTGGGGACGGGCTCGAACCCCAGTCTAATCAAGAAGCGTGTGCTATGCACTGCTGCTCCTTCCCACCTGGCTACGGAGGCGCCTTATGGGCTTAGTAAACCCAGGGTCTTGAGCTGGATATCATCATCATTCTTCTCTTTCTTGGTGATTCTCTTCTACTTCTCTCTCTCAGGGTAACGTTGTTTTTTTTTGGCTGGTGCAGCATAAGCCTCAGGCTTCCTTGTACCATATGGCTAATAATAATAATTATTTTCTAGCTGAAAGCAAATTTTCGCAGATGTCTTATTCAAATTGATTGATCCCAATCAATTTTTTTCTTATGAAACAAAATATTGTTGAAGAATTGTCCTTATAATGGTCGAATAATTGTCATGGTATTAATGAAGTATCATTTTTTTCACTCCTGCCTCTGATTTAAAGGCGACTACCCTTAATACAAAAAACGTTTAGAATTTATCTCAGATTGTTTTTCTGGTGTGCTGTGTGACAGTTGTCGTTGGAAAGCAGGGCATAAGTTTTCAGGACACAGTTTGACCCAGTTCAAGGTTAAAAGGTGCCGATTATCAGCGAAAGTAAATATCCTTATCGTAAACAAGATAACGTTAAGTTTTTTCCCTTTAATCCTAACCTAAGATAAAACGACGGGTTCACTTTTATAACTTAATTAGACGAAAGATAACCCATAAATTATAAAATTTTTCCCCTTCCATAAAAAAAAAATCTCTGGTCAGTATGATTCA
This sequence comes from Mastigoproctus giganteus, assembly GCF_048544385.1. Classification (NCBI taxonomy): domain Eukaryota; kingdom Metazoa; phylum Arthropoda; class Arachnida; order Uropygi; family Thelyphonidae; genus Mastigoproctus; species Mastigoproctus giganteus. Next base: position 198,836,645 of record NC_143580.1, read on the forward strand.
ATGAGTATGGGTGACACTAAAAGACCTAAGATCAAATGTAGGCGTGATTTATTAGACCTTCGGTATTTAGTTAGGTATTATAACTGCATCTGAAGAAAACCGTACATGAACTTTCTTATATCCACCCATCTCCCTTCTACCGCACCCAGATAATGGATCTCTATGGGAGCCTACATATGAAATTTCACTCGAACCAATTTGGCGTCTAAATGGTATTTGTTTGTTTACACAGTTCTGTTTGTGGTTTCGGATTGACATTTTAACTGCCGAGATAACCTCTTGAGGTTATTCGCTCAATATATTCCGTATGTTATACGCTACCACGTTGTCGTGACTTCTTTAAAGGTATGAGAACTCCACGGTTGCTTCTTAATGTTGTTAGGAATAACTGGCTACCTATACAACTTAGAGGATTTTTACAATAAGAGATGAACATGAGAAGTAACTGGGTACTCTATTCTTAACGGGTTGCTTTCCGAAAAAATAAAAGTGCGTTGTATCCTTGTTTCATGAGTTAAACAGAAGAGAAAAAGCTGTTAAATGCTAGGAATTTTAATCAGCTCGTGCAATCACGTTGGTTAAAAAAAGTGACTGTTATTACATTGAAAATAATTTTATATTAGTCGATTTAATTTCGTTTTAATTACAGTATTTCATTTTTACAACAAAACCTGTAACTAGAATCGGGTCATGCCCTAGTTTGGTTGTTGTAGTTTTTTTTTTTTGGGGGGGGGGGAGCATCAGTAACTAAGACCATGTTGCTCCGTATATACTGTCTATAAATTGTGTTCTGTGGTCGATTTTCTGATTTCTGGATAAAAAAAAAACCAGAGTTTCCGGGAGAAAAAACCATGCTATACTTCCCTAGTTTAATAACTGCATAATTGTGAACTAAGTTTCAACAACAACAACAAAATTTCTCGTCCAATGTACAAGTTTTACGCAAACAGGGTTTCAGACAGAATCCGACACTATTCCATAAATGAATTACGCGATAACAGCAGAAGATTCAACCAGGACGTAACAAAAATAAATGAACTTGATTGGTTCGGATAATGGCTTTATTGTTATTATTATTATTAGCCATATGGTGCAAGGAAGCCTGAGGCTTATGCTGCACCACGAAAAAAAAAAATTTTTTTTTCTGAATTACCCCGAGAGAGAGAAGTAGAAGGGAATCACCAAGAAAAAGAAGAATGATGATATCCAGCTCAGGACCCTGGGTGTGCCAAGCCCATACTCACCAGATGTCAGCCCCTGACTTTACTTATATTCGGTAATTTCTCTATAAATTTTCTTTTCTCTCTCTCTCTAACAAAGCACGTTTTTTTCGGGGAACTACTTCTAACAAACTTTATACGTGCCTTTCTTTCTTTTTCTCTCTCTCTCTTTTTTTTTTCTTTTAATTAAAAGATTTCAAGAAAGTGATATATAATCATCATAGAAACAGTGGTTTCCCTCCTGGGAGCTAAGCTATACAGTGAAGCTATTCTATGAAAGAGTGGTTTGCAAACTTTTAACTTGACACTTTCATAAAATAAACTGTTTTTTATCCTAGAGATTTATCCATTTAAAAATTGGAAATATTCACATATTTCCAATTGGGATAAACACAAAGTATACTCATAAATTAAGTACATACAGTAAACTCTCAGTTTAAACGATTTCGGAAATAACGGACAGCATCCGCCGAAACAGGTTAGCGTTTGTATGGGGGACTCAGTGCCCCCCATACGAACGATAACAGGGACAGTGTCAGGACCTTAACCACCTTGGCCTGATGGTACATACAGTAAACTCTTTAAAATCGGACACTCTAGGGCATTGAGGAGCACCGGATTTTTGAGACTTATCTAGTGGTTGAACAGTTTTGGAGAAGCACATTTCAATAAATATTAATACAAACAATGGATTTTAATTACAACTGCAAACATTTATCATGACTATCTTGTACGTTCTTCTGTTTTTTGGGCCCAGTAATGTGAGGATCTTAATTCTCACAGCAGGACAAACTTGCCTTTGTAACGAGTTGCCCTAGTATTGCACTACTTCGACCGATGGTTTTTAGCTATATTACAACGTTAAAAATTGAATTACTATACTGCACGGCAGCTCACATCGAACATCTTTACTGTTTTGTCTGAACGTTGTCATCACAGGCCATTTATTATCTGATGAGAACAAATTAGTCCTGAACTTTTGGCGAGGCCATCTGTTTGAAAGTAGTGCAATACCAGGGCAACTCGTTGCAAAGGCAAGTTTTTTCTGCTGTGAGAAATATGACCATTGCATTATCGAAGTGCGCAGATATAGGAAATTACAGGTGGCGCTTGACCCTTACACTATGCACACCACAGAATAGTAATCTTACTACTCTGTGATGAACACTATACATTCGCTGCATATTAACCCCAGGGGCTCATATCTGGTGAGTATGGGCTTGGCACACCCAGGGTTCTTAGTTGGATATCATTATTCTCCTCTTTTTTGGTGATTCCCTCCTACTTCTCTCTCTCTCAGGGTATTAATTTTTTTTTTTTTTTTTTTTTTGGCTGGTGCAGCATAAGCCTTAGGCTTCCTTATACCACATTGGCTAATAATAATATGCACTATCGAAGTAGTTTAAATTGTGATGGTCATAGGGGTTCTATGCTTAATAAGGCATGGTGTTTTTTTTTTTTTTTTTTTTTTAAATAATGCGGGGAGGAGAATGGAACCCAGAAATTATAGTTTTTGTCACTGCTTTCACTAATAAGTTGTGCAGTGGAAAGAACTATAATTTCCGAGTTTGATCCCCCCACTATTGTGTCATATGGTGGCAGTAGAAACTGTGCCTAAAGCTTATTCAGCATGTGGTTCTCCGGTACTTATAAAGAGGGAAATATCGCCCATTTTTGCATGGATTATTAAAATGTTTTCAGTTACGTATAAAAATCAAAAAACTTAAAATAATATTTAAGGAATATTTGAGAATATTCCAGAAAGGTGTGGAAGATTACTGAATGTGGTAAAATGTTGTAGATGATTCTAGAATATTTTAGAAAGTGAAAGTATTGTTTCACTATTAAAAAATTGTAGTGTTTTGCAATAATATAAATTGAGAAGAGCTGTAACTTATAAAATCAAACACCCTTCATTCAGAAAGAGTCTGGTGTAAGTTTTGTGTGTTTTGTGATAAATATGACAAGAAATAAGGAACCAAATGTTCAAAAAAAGAAGTGCTGTTATAACTTTGTACAGTATAAAGAAAGTTATTCCATAAGAAGTGTTGACAAAAAACTAGGTGTTTCATTTAAAGGAGTACAAACTATCATTCAAAGATTCAAGGAGATGCAGTTTAATGGTCAAACCATGATCAGGATGACTGCATGTAGCAACAGAAGCATAAGACCAACACACTTATTTCTAAACGCAACTGACAACTCACTGCACCTGAAATCTGAGCTGAGTTCGATAGGAACAGAGAAATTCCCGTGTCTACATCCACCATAAAACTTCATCTTAAGCAGGGCTTGACGGTCATTATTATTATTATTAGCTATATGGTGCAAGGAAGCTTGAGGCTTATACTGCACCAGCCAAAAAAATTCCCGAGTTACCCTGAGACAGAGAGGGAGAGTCGAAATAGAAGGGAATCACCAAGAAAAAGAAGAATGATGATATCCAGCTCAGGACCCTGGGTGTGCCAAGCCCATACTCACCAGATGTGAGCCCCTGGGGTTAAATGTAGCGGTCTGAAACCCCATATTAAAACCGGATAATTGAAAGAAATGGTTGGGTTGGGCTAAGAGCCATCAACATTGGACAACTGAATAGTGGAAAAACTTACCATGGATGGATGAATCCAAATTTGAAATTTTCGGATCCAAGCGTAGTGTTCATGTGAGACAATCAACTGAGAAAAAAATGGTGTCATGGTGTTTAGAGCTTATAGTCAATCATGGTGGTGGTTCCATCATGACTTGGGATTGGTTCTGCTTTTTTGGAGTGGGTGACATAATCAGAATTGAAGGACTTAAGAAAATAAAGCTATAAAAACATTCTTGAACATAATGCAATATCCTCTGGATTTAAGACTTTGTAGAAGAAACTTTATATTACAACAAGACAATGACCCGAAGCACAGCTCTAAGCTGTGCAGGGACTTTCTAGCAACTAAACAAGAGGAGGAGGAGGTGGTAGTGCAAATTATGGTGTGGCCACCCCAATTGTGTGACTTAAAACCAATAGAGCTTTTATGGGATCATCTAGACCAGTGGTTTTCAACCAGAGTGCCACAACAACATTCCTGGGGTGCCAAGTAATTTTGGTTTAAGTTACTTAAAGTTATTATTTTTATTTTTTGAAATTTATACATTTATTTCATTATAAAAAGGTGTACGGTATCCATTGTACCGTATCTTTTTCATTTTGCAGTGATCTATAATTGATCTTTATTTAGTACCTCTATATAAAGAATAAAATTATTATATAGGTATACATTAAAAGGTTGAAAACCACTGTGTTAGGTATTTCTTTTGGCCTAGGAGTGCTGTGAAAAAATTACTGGGACACTAAGGGCGCCGTGAAACTCTGATCTAGACTCAAATCATGGAAAATATTTTGATGAAAAATCAGTATAGTTGTTAATATTAATCATTTCAGTATTTTTTTGCTATAAATTTTTCGATACTTAAAAAATCTTAATACTTTGTAGTGTGTTGTTTTTTTTTTATATTAAACCTTGCATTTTCATGGCTAATTTCAAAAAAAAATTATGAAAACTGTTGTCACATGCTGTGATTCCAAACTTTTAGGTGGGAGTTTAGGTATGCATAATGTATTAATGTGGGACAAAGCCAGAGAGAAAAATGTGAGAAAAATCTGTTGCCAAGAGTAAAGGGAAGGGTTTTAATTTTTGAAAGGGAACTTTGATGGCCTTAAGCATTGTTGGAATTCTGTTCAATGGGACCAGTAAGTGAATCAGTGATAAAATGCAAATGATAATTGGGAACTGTTTGAAGAAATAATTCTTTAAGCTGCCCATCTTTTTAAAACATTGTTCTGGGTCTAGACTAAAGTGGATGACCTGAGCTGATGAAGTCAGTAATATAAAAGAAAGTGTCACAGGATGAATTATATATTATGAAGAGATAGCAAGCACTGACAGATAAGTTAATCTGTAATAAAGTTACTCAGAGTAAGAAATGCTAAAGCAAACTTTGAAAAGATGCTGCCTAAGACAACTAACTTTTTTTTTTGCATATGTGAACACTAGGAGGAAGGGACTGAACCATATTGGTTCCACTACAGGCCAGCTTCAGTAATATTGATGAGCTAAATATCCACATGTGAGCATTCCTTTAAGTTTGAGAGTGCTATTAGCTAAGATAACTAAACAATTGTTTGATAATTGATGAGATTTATCCAGTGATACTAAAGGAAACAGCATGACAAATTACTAGTCCAATATACCAAGCTGGTTTCAGGGTAAAATAAATAATTACACACTTGAAGTTTAATCTTTAGAAAGACAGTAATAGACTGGATGCAAGAAAATTCTTTTTTAGCTAAAGGGTTAGTCAGCTGGATGGAACCGCCTCTACTCTTTTTTTTTGAAGCTGATGCTGATTAAGCTTGGCTTTTTTGCTTCAGTTTTCCTTTATTAATACTAATAACCATAATTCATGTGTATAAGAAAATATTTTCCCTGTTCAAAAATTTATTTCAAAAATATAAACTATGGGCTTTTTAATGTTTTTGCTGACAAGGCAAAGCTCTAGATAATGAATTAAAATAAATTAAATGAATTAAAGTAAAAGTGTATGAATAAACTAGTAAATTAAACTTAAGTATATTTATCTGACTGGTAACTCATTAAATTCACATATACAGCTTTATGTCAAATTTTAATTATTTTTATTTATAAATTATACTTTTCTTTCAGGCCGAAGGATGAGCACTCATTTAGGAGCTGTTGGAATAATACTCCTGTTGGCAGCTGTTATGATGGGTGAGGAACTTAAGGCAGTTCAAAGTGATAGAATCTTTGAAGTAACTGTAGATTCTTGGAATTCTAGTACTCATTCACCAGAAATGGGAGATTTGCTTCCTATTATAATGCGAAAAGTGGTCCAAAAACAAGGATTAAAGAATCAATCTAAAGAATCTAATAAAAGAACTTGGTCACCATGGTTAGCTGCCAAAAAACAGCTCCATCCAGATGGTTCACAACGATGGCATAAAGACAGGCGTTTACGCAAGTGGCAACAAGGTCTACCAAAATCAGAACATATTCCACAAATGCATACCTTATTTCATAAGCCATCAAAAAAAATATCTCTATTTTCCAATCCAGAGCCTTGGAGATACAAGCCTGCTATTTTGAAATCCAACAAACCTCCTGTTGTTATAACTTCTGCAAATCACCTGAAGAAAGACTGGTGTCGAACTGAACCCCTTCGTCAAGAAATTTCAGAAAAGGGTTGTCATTCAAAGACAATAGTCAACAGATTTTGTTATGGGCAGTGTAACTCTTTTTACATTCCTCAGGAAAGCGAAAACAAGAAAAAGAAAAATGCAGCTGCGTTTCAGTCATGTGCATTTTGTAAACCTCACATATCCAGATGGGTAAGCATAACACTTCAGTGTCCAGGATTAGTCCAACAAATAAAGAAAATTAGAGTACTTCGTGTTATAAACTGCCGCTGTATCTCTGAAGTTCTTCGCTGAATGTAATTATGCATCTATATGTATTGTTTCATTTTCTGCAAAATACCCAATCTGGCAGGGTGTAAGAACCGGTGGCTATGGTTTCAGAAAAGCTGCCAAGCACCAACTCTTTATCGTTCTTGTGAGAATGAAGATAATATATAAAGTAGCACATGTGCTACACTAGAAGGCTACACACCCTTTCAGAGTAGGGTATATATATATACAATGGATTGTGAATTGCTCTGTTGAAGTGATGTATTATTTAATATTTAAATTATGTTATGAGCCTAAGAAAAAAAAATGCTAAAAATAATTGAAAATTTTTTATTATTTGAAAATAATTCATAATTTAGGCATATAAACTTTGTACATAATTTCTATCATAGATTATGCATTTTTTTTTTTTTTTAATTTAATGATTCTCAGTTTCAATATAATGAAACTGCCCCAATAAAGTTTCACATATATTTGAAAACAGCTTCATTTCACTTTGTTTCTTCTCCTAGCCTGAATTAACTGGATTTTAATTTCACTCCAAATTACAGAAAGACAAAATGGGATTTCTATATTTAGGTTTATAGTTTCCCTCCTCCCTTTTGGGGAAAGATCTAGTGTTAGAAGAAAGGCCACAACAAAAGAATGCAATGCATCTATGCAAAAAAAAATAAACCCCAAAATACTTAAATGGTTAAACCACAGTCATAACAAAAAGGGGCTCTAAAACCAACCATGCACAAAGGCCCACTGCATGGTCCTACTTATAGGCACCAAATCTGTATGGCCTCCCAGACAAGAGGCACCCAATATACCAGTGTCTCATGCAATCTCCAAGTTTATTCACCTTTAAAGAGAGCCCTGCAGATGAAGCATCAGCAAAGTTCTCATTAAATATCAATGAATTGCAGGTGTGTGTCATCATGAGGGATAGAAGATAAAGAGGATCAGTAAAGTTGAAAATTCATAAATTAATCATAGTTTAAAAGGCTAGATTAACCTTTCTGCATAGTGTAGCAGTATTTATTATATTCTTGATTAGTTTTTGGGATAAAGGTAGGTGGAATGGAAAGGCTGAGGAAATCTTTTAATGCTTCACACTAAAACCATTCAACTCCACTTATTAAATGAAAGTTGCTGCTTTTACCTTTTCCTTGAGCCTGAACACTACCTTTCATTTTCATTAAGGATAGTCATTCTTAAAGAAGAGGAAAGTTTAGGCTAAAATAAAAAAAAAGACTTAAAATATCAGGGTGCACAGCAATGCACCTGGCCAATTTCTTAATAAGATGCCCAAACTCTTTACTCGAACCAACAAATACCTGTTGTTTTCACACCTCTGTATATCTGAATGCGAAAAAGCCAGAAGATTAACATGGATTTCTGAAAAACTGGACTCTTAAGACAAAATATATCAAATTTCATTTCTCTGGGATGAACTGGTGTCCTTCTGTAGTGCCTCAACGTGGTAGTTTTTGCTTTCTGACTCACTCACTAATATTGTAACATATTTCTGATTAAGTTAGAAATTTCATACAGTTATAGGATAGTCTTTCTGGTAATGGGAAAATTAATAAAAACTATGAAAAGTTTAATTAACTAATAAAATAAAATAAAATTAATTAATTAAAACTATAACTGTGTTGCTACACTACACTCAGAGTAGTGGAAAATGAAAACGATCTGGAGATAAATGTGCAGCCTGATATGAAGTTCTCTGAGCAGTGCAGACACGCTGCTATTGGGTTTGGTAAATAATATATTGGAATTTTGCTAGCAGAGATAAGGAGGTGATTATCCCATTGTATAAGGCAATGGTTAGGCCACACCTTGAGTACTGCATACAGGTCTGGAGGTGTCATTTCAGGAAGAATGTAGAGCTGCTAGAATGGCTACATAGAAGGGAAACGAAATTGGTGAGGGAAACAATGGGGTGCTCTTACCAAGAAAGGCTTCAGTTCCACAAATTGTGCCATCTGGAGCCTATGCACTTGTGAGGTGATCTGATTGAAGTGTTTAAGGCTTTGAATGGCTTGAGCTAACTCAATGCTGCTTATTTTTTTTATTTTTTTTTTCCCTCTTGCTCAGGGTATGCACATAAGGGGACATAAATTCAAATTAAGGATGGTTACAGAATAAAGTGTGAAGTTTGTCTTCAGCCAATGGGTGATTGATTGCTGGAACAGTCTTCCATCCATTGTTGTGGAAGTGCATAGTTTGAATAAATTCAAGGAAGAACTAGACAAACTATTGGAAAGGATGGATAGGTGAAATGGGGATATTTTTTTTGGCAGATGCTATATAAACTTTCTTGAATCATTTTTCACTATTAATACTAATACTAAGTTATCTAGGGGTTGTATGCATTAAAATAACAGTATAAGCGATAGTTTTTAATTAATACAAACAATCCATTTAGCACATTTAAATAATTTCATGTTTAAATAATGGCAATAACACTGCAGATTATTTGCCATACTGACCCTTTGTGTAACTGCCATTGTTTAAAGGTGGATCATTTGTTTGCAAAGGCCCAGAGAAGAAATGGTATCCAGCTAATTTATTTGCCAATATAATGTAGCATGTTAATGTGCTAAAAGTCTAATAACTCTGCAAAAAGATTTGATATCTCAATAAAAAACAAAAACTTGTAAATAAGTGAGTCAAGTTTTTTTTCATGCTTTGCAGAAACCTCCACTATGAAAAGGTTTGAGATCAAACAGCAATGCAAAGTTCACCATACCCTCAGCCATGAAAAGTATTGAGATGAAATGTTGTGCCAAGTTTACTATTGGCTAATTTGGCAGATTCACCACTTTATGACCCTGTAATGAACTGCAATTTAAATAATGTGGTGAATCTGCCAAGTGTATGACAAATGTTTAACCAACAGCAAACTTGGCATAACTTTTTAATTTCAATGCTTTTCATGGCTGAGCCTATAACAAATTTGGCACAACTTTTTGATATCAATGCTTTTCACAGCTGAGGTTATGATAAACTTCACGTCACTGTTTGATCTCAAACCTTTTCACAGTGGAGGTTTTTACAAAGCTTGCAAAAGAACTTGACTCAATTTTTTTAAAGTTTTTGTTTAGATAACATTTTTCAACCTATAAAAACACTTTGGTAGGACTTTTGAAACACATTTTGTATTGTATACTTCATTTTTGAATGTATTCAGCTGAACACTTAAAAAAAAAAAAAAAAAAAAGTTGATACCTATAAGATGAGGTACAATTTATACAGTAATAAGGTATCAGACCTATATTTAGAAAAAATGACAACGTTAAAAGGGAAAAGGTTAAGTGTAGGACTTTCTACATAAAGATGGGGGGGGGGGAGGAACTAATGCTTGTGCATTAAATATACAAATTAATCATACAATACCACTTGCTGTTATTTAGTTTTGGTATGTATAAGTGGTATTGCTTAACACATTCACTACTTCTTGAATACAAATATGCAACTTCATATTTTAATCCACTTGGAGGAAAAACCACCATACTTATAGATTTTTTTTCTTCCAATTTGACAGAAGAGAAACTGGATATTTTTGTCAAGCAACCTTCACCGGGGGCTGATTAATTCAGTCAAAAGAAAGCGCAAAAATATTTCTGCCCTTTCCAATCCGATTGACTCAATCCTGGGTTGAACCCTGCAGTCAGAAAAGCTGGCAGTGAAAGCATTAAAATATTTACATTCACTTGTCAACAGATTCAAAACATCTGTACAGTGGATTTCACATCTGAAGATGCTAATCTATCAGCTGATTTCATCCTTGACTGTTCTTGAGACCAAAAGTACAAAAGATTTGGTAAATAAACTCCAATAAGGGAACAGCCACTTATTGAATATTATTTACATCAAATTATTTTTTGTAAGTAGCTTATAGACCTAGTAAGGATCGTTAGTTTATTCTGAATTGAGACAGCGAGATTGAAAGTTAATTAATACTTAAGTGTCCATAGATTTACCATTCGTAACTTCCCGCCTTTGTCTTTGTCATACAATCGTTATATATCAAACCTAGATAGCGTTAGTATAGCATAGATTATAATATTTTCAGTGATCGGTAAAATTTATTAAACTTGTTGAACTTCGTTGGCATTTAAAGTGCACTTTTAACTAAATACATATACCGACTTAGATTACAAACGTAACATAATTAATTAATACATAACTGATACGGAAGTTATATAAAGGGAACTTGGAGATAATTAATACTAGACACTAAAAAATATATATCCCGTTATAACTGTGTTGGGAGATAAGTTAGGGTTTCTCTAGATAGACCCAACTAATTTTTAATATTTAGTAGTGTTATAAACTGAAATTGAAATTTTATTTAAATTAAAAGAAATCATGACTCAGACCAGAGCAGCAAAACAAAAGGCTCAAGTAATGGAAGTGCTGTGGCTCAGAGGAGAACTGAGGGGGGCAGTTGCCTTCTGAATCACAGCCTTCTAAAATGCACAGCTTGCATGATGTTTGTGGAGCATTCAGGTACGGGACATGATATTGCCATGGGGGATGTCTTTGTGTGCGCGCGATGCAAGGAGTGTATCGAAATCAGGCAACAACTCATCGTTCTTATGGGCTTATATGAGAGCTTGAAGGACAGGGTGGATGCCCTCGAAGGATTACAAGTGAGGGGCCCATCAAGCTCTCAGCTGCCCACATTAACGCCAGAGCTTGCACTTGGTCATTGTGCAACACAGCGGCAACCCCCAAGGCAGAATGCGCTGGTCCCAAAGGAACTAGTAGTTGTTGGTGACTCTATTGTCGGGGAAACGGGGAACATGCTTTGTAAAAAGGATAAGTGGAACAGGACCAGGGTATGTCTGCCAGGGGCAAAGGTTGATGACGCTGTAGAGCAGATATCATCTTTTAAGGGCACAAAAGGTGATATAGTTGTACACGTTGGCACTAATGATATCAAGAGTAGAAGACTGGCAGAATTGCTTAACAAGTACAGGTCACTGTTGAAAAAAAGCCGCGAAATAGGGTTGAATTTGAAAGTGTCTGCAATTCTGCCCAGACACAATAGGAGAGAGTATATGATGAGAGCCTTGTCAATCAATTCGGCCCTGGAAAGATTGTGCAAGGCTCAAGGGGTAGAATTTTTTTCAGCCTGGACTGTACTTGTTAACAGGAGAGATTGCTTCTACAGGGATGGGATACACTTAAATATAAAGGGTGCAAGAATATTTGCTGATGCTATCGAGGCAGTGTTAGGTGGGTCGGAAAACTGCTAGCTTGGGGGGGAGACAAAGACGAATAGATTAACAGTAGCCACTGGCAGAGGTGAAAGAGATTCTTGCACTGCTTCTATTGGAATGAGCAGAAGCCTGAAAAACAAGATGCAGGATATTTCAGAGACTGCTGGGAGACATTGCGGTACAAGTAAACACATGGGTTGTGTTAGGGTAGCTAAGAATAGAAATAGGTGCATGTATACTTGCGTGTACACCAATGTGAGGAGTTTAGTAAATAAATTTGATGAATTTGAGGTATTGCTCAAAACATCAAAAGCAGATATTGTTTGGATATCAGAGACGTGGTGTCACACAGATATAAGGAATGCGGAACTGGAATTTGGGGAATACAATGTGTATAGAAAGGATAGACAGGACAGGAGGGGAGGAGGGGTTATGCTATTAGTTAAGAAACACATAAAGTCCAAGGAGGTGAAGCCAGTCGACATCGATGGACAGGGCAGTGTCGAGTCAGTTTGGTGTGACATAAGCATAGGGAAATCAAAATTGAGAGTAGGAGTGTGCTATAGGCCTAATGACTCTGATGGGTATAATAAGATATTGTACGGGGAAATAGAGTGGCCAGTAAATCAGAGAGTCTTATAATGGGAGATTTTAATTTCCCAGATATTGTCTGGAATTTGGGGGCTGGTCACTCACATACTAGCAAGGCTTTTGTGGATTTATTGGATGATTGTTTTCTACATCAGCATGTTCGGGAGGCAACTAGAGGGAGGAATACTCTTGATTTGATTATCAGCAGTGATTCTTGATTCATTAAGAATCTGCAGATAAATGAACCACTAGGTGGCAGTGATCACAGTGTGCTGAAGTGGGATTTACTCAAAGAGGTAACTACCATTAGGGGTAAAGGGAAGGGTTATTGCTTTCGTAAAGGCGACTACGATGGACTGAGACAGTATTTAAATTCTATACAGTGGAACCAACTGATGATGTTACCAACAGCAAATGCAAAATGGGAAGCATTCAAAGAACTTATCTTGGAAGCTACTAGGCTTTACATACCAACTAAGAAATATTTTTCAAGGTTTAGGCCTAAATGGATGTCAGATGAACTGATGAGGCATATGGCAGAGAAGAAACATGCATGGGATACATACAAATTAACACATGACACAGAAGCCTATGATAGATACAAGTTGATCTGTAACCAAGTTACAAAGGAGGTTAGGCAGGCGAAGGCAGATTACGAGAAATCTTTGGCAAGGGATGCAAAGAAAAACAGCAAAGAGTTCTTTACTTATGTAAACTCTAGAAGGAAGGGGATGAATCAGATTGGTCCACTTGATATTGATGGGTCAACTGTTGATGATCCTGCTCAGGTAGCTAACAAACTAAATGAATATTTTGCATAGACATTCACACATGAGGAGATATTTAGCGAGGGGAAAGCCAGAGGTGTATTCAACTCTAGCAGTAAGCTAGAGAATCTTGTAATAACTGAGAGTAAAGTGGAGGAGAAATTGTTGAAGATAAACACAAGAAAGGCACCCGGGGTGGATGGGATCTATCCAGTTATATTAAAGGAGGCAGCAGAGGAAGTAAGCAAACCCTTAGCCATAATTATGAGAGCTTCCTTGGACTCAGGGGAGGTACCCACAGACTGGAGATGTGCAAATGTGACCCCAATTCGCAAAGGAGGATCAAAGGCTGACACAAGTAATTATAGACCGATTAGTTTAGCTTCTGTTCCTGGAAAATTAATGGAGGCACTAGTTAAAGAAGCACTGCAGGATCATTTAGACAAGACTTCAGTTATAGCTCGGACACAGCATAGTTTTGTTAAGGGGAAGTCTTGCCTGACCAATTTGATTGGATACTATGATGCAGTCACAAAGGAACTGGATGCAGGGAATAACTTTGATATTATATACTTGGATCTTAGAAAGGCTTTTGATACTGTTGCACATGGAAGACTGCTGCACAAATTGGAGCAGTGTGACATTGGAGGCAAATTGCTGCTGTGGATAAAGGGGTGGCTGAGGGGGAGAAGACAGAGAGTGGTAATCAATGGACACTGCTCGTCGTGGACTAATGTTATTAGTGGAGTCCCTCAGGGCTCAGTGTTGGGTCCATTATTGTTTTCTGTATTCATAAATGATATTGATGATGGTATATCAAGCTTAATGTCGAAGTTTGCAGACGATAACAAAGGTAGGCAGGGTTGTCAGGACACTACTGACACTATGCTGCTGCAACAGGATCTGACAAGGTTGAGCAGATGGGCTGAGAGGTGGCAAATGAAGTTTAACATTGACAAATGTAAAGTACTACACATGGGAAACAGCAACCCCAGAGCAACGTATAAACTCTGTGGTACTACACTGACAGAGGTAGAGAATGAAAGGGACCTAGGGGTGGTTGTGCAGGCAGATATGAAGTTCTCTGAGCAGTGCAGACGGGTGCAAGTGTAGCTCATGGTGTCTTGTCAATGATATACAGGAATTTTTCTAGCAGTGATAAGGAGGTGATTATTCCCTTGTATAAGGCAATGGTCAGGCCACACTTAGAGTACTGTATACAGGTCTGGAGGCCTCATTTCAAGAAGGATGTAGAGCTGCTGGAACGAGTACAGAGAAGGGCAACAAGATTAGTGAATGGAACAAAGGGGTGCTCTTACGAAGAAAGGCTTAAGTTTTGCAAATTACAGCTGGAGACTAGGCACGAGCAAGGTGATCTGATAGAGGTGTATAAAGCCTTGAATGGTTTGAGCATGCTCAATGCTGATGAGATTCTTCCTCTTGCTCAGAATAATCACCTGAGAGGGCATAAATTCAAATTGAGGAAAGACAGACGTAGGAAAAACGTGTGGAAATTTGCCTTTAGCCAGCGGGTAGTTGGTTGGTGGAACAGACTTCCATCCCTTGTCGTGGAAGTTGATAGCCTAAATAAGTTTAAGGCTCAGCTGGACAGGTATTTTGAACGAACAGAGGGGTGAAGTGTTTTTTTTTTTTTTTTTTCGGCTGATGCTGCATAAGCTTGCTTTCTTGCATCAAATGCCTCTACTAATGCTAATGCTAACAGGAGTGGCAATAAAGGAAGGCAAAGAAACAGTTATGGTGCCCTTAAAAAAAATAAAAATAAAGAAAAAAACTTAAGGAAAACTTGATTAACAAAATCTTTAAGCTGAAAATATTTGTCGATAGATATATTAAGATAAAATTATATTAAGACAGTTGTTTCGATCTAACACATTAAACCCAGATTTTTTTTTCCTTTCACTGAAAACAGTGAACCTACAATGCAAAGGTGATAACTAGCAATATGTGCAAACCCATATCACAGTTTCAAAACAGTGCTATCATTCATCAACAAGATATGAAGTTGATTTATCAGTACAAAAATGACAAACCAGCAGACTGCCAAAGAATAGGCTGTTTACAGTGACATTTGCTGTCTGAAGATGATGTCCATAAATGGGTGCAGAGGGTTAAAAAAAAAAGAAAAAAAAAAGGAAAAAAAAAAAAGGAAAAAAAAAAAAAAAAAGAAAAAAAAAAGTAGTATACAGGATTTGAATGATGCTCCCTAGCCAAGCAACAGCATTATCACTCCTGAACAAATTAGAAGCAGAGAGAGAGAGAGAGAAAAAAAAAAAGGGGGAGGACTAATTTGAGTAACTGTACATAGCTCAGGAAAACCTTAGTATAATGTTGCCCATGAACATTTCCTTATAATTGCATTGTCTAATTTCATCACCCACGAGTTGACAATGCATTAGTGCTGCAAACAGATGAGATGAAGCAAATATATGGTGAGGTATGGACTGTTGTCCAAGGGTGTGTTTGCATATCAGTGCATTATCTCCCAATTCATGGTGATGGTATCAACTATGAAGGAAATGTCCATGAATATCATTTCCTCCTCACACACTCAACCAAACCTTGTAGCAGGTGATTAGCATTTGTTTGAGTTCTTGAAAGTGGCATACAGCAAAATCCATTTTCATGCAGACCACTGGGTAAATATCTGGAAGTAATTGTGCAGTCTGACATTGTTTTCTCAGCAGCGTAGACAGGTTGCCAAGACAGCTCATGGGGTTTTGTCAATGATATAGAGGAATTCTGCCAGCAAACATGGTGATTAATCTTGTTGTATAAGGCAATAGGTAGGCCACATCTTGAGTACTGCATACAGGTCTGGAAGCCTTATTTTAGGAAGGAGGTGGATCAGTTGGAACAGATGCAGATTAGAGCAACAAGATTAGTGATTGGAAACAAAAGGGTACTCTTACCAAGAAAGGCTTCAGTTCTGCAAATTGCAGTGTCTGAAAACTAGGTAGTGTAAGGATCTCAGGTAGTTAAGGCTTTGAATGAATCAAGTAAGCTAAATGCTGATGGCAAACTTACTCTTGATCCAATCAAACATCCTTCAACCATACTTCCTAGATTTCAATTTATACAAGGGGCTGTGTGAATAACAAATTGCAATTTATTTCAATTTGTTATTCACATATCCCCTTGGGCCAGGCAGTTACGAGTTTGTACTGCTAGAAGTGTTGTACTGTTTTGCCTTCCTCATTTTATTTTTATTAGGTTGGCTTGGTACTTAGGAGCAGAACTGCACCTTACCAAAGTTATCCTTAAAGACAGCAGGAATTTTTTGTATTTGTAATTGGTTTAGTGTTTCCTTTTTTTCATTAATCTTAGAACAGAAGAAAGTGGCCCCTATAAACTTTTGAGATAGTAAAAGTTATTATAGTTTGTATTAAATACATAAAACATTTGTTACTGGACTATTTTTCTTCATAAACAATACTCATATGAAAATTTTTCTCGGTATTCATTTTTCTTTTATGCTTGATCAATTTGAAAACTCCCCCAACCTTGCTTCCAAATATTTCCAATATTTATACCCAAAGAGAATATTCTGAAAATACTTCAGATAGTCCAAAGAAAGTTTAAAAAATTTTTAATAAAAATATGTATGTTTTAGTTTTTCACTTTTTCTCCATCATGTATTCCTCCATGACAGTATAGTGGTTTTGTCACTCATTTGGATAGGTGTGGATTTGAGTCTCATTGATGACTGGAGAAATTTCTAAAGGTCTATTCAATCAAGACTGTATTTAGTTAACCTCAGGTGGGGGGGGGAGTAGGATTCCCCCCATGTGAGTTATTCTGGGTTTTTCAGCCTGCACAATGTGCAAATTGGTCAATGAACACAGACTTGTGCAGATATAATAACACAACAAAGCAATATGGTTGAAGTTAGTGGTATGGTATGATATGCCTAAAACTGGTAATAACTATCATAATGTGATGAATGCACAGACAAGCTCATTATTATATTAAAGAGTTGGCTGAAATATGTATGAGGTGCTTATTTTCTGTTAATTTTTATGCATGATAGGCAAGCTCTACTTTAAGGTGAAGTGTTTGCTCTTAAATGTATATAGTGAATTGGCTCTTAATATTCTCTAGCTTAACCATCCTCTTTTGGGAATCTGATTCTCATAATTTGACCCTATAATTTATCCAACCATCATGAAACAATTAACTTAAAATAATTTCATATTAAATTATATTTTGCACATTAAGTTTAATTTAATCTGATTATAATACTATTATAAAATTTTCTTTTTACTTTCTGAATATTAAGTCTGTGGTATATGCAATGGTGCTGAAATAGGAGAATAATTTGATTTGAAGCTTATTTTTTTAACATTTAATTATCTGTTTCTGCATTAAAGAAACATCTTTGCTCAAAAATGGCAATTTCTTTTTGGATGTTACATTCAGAACTATTTGCATTCTCTATTATCAGTAGAAGTGGGTTTCTCTAGATAGACCCAACTAATTTTTAATATTTAGTAGTGTAGGGATAGGTATTAAAATTTGTTCAATATTATAGACCAGTTTTTCTAAAGCTATGTTTATGTTTGGATACATGTATCAGAACACGTATCAACCCAAATTGGTCAACTTTTATAAATATATGGTCCTGTTTACACTCGCAAACACAAATATCTGGTTAAAAAAAATTCAGGACCTAAATTGGCAAATGTCATCAGATGAGGGAAGTTTCACGTTTTTAAGCGTGTGTATATTACTTTTGGTGAAACTGCATAAAAGAAAATAAAATTATAATATATATAAATATTTTCAAGTCACAGTTCATGAAAACAAGAAAATTTACCCATAATCCAACAAACATATGTTCATTCAGAGGTATTAGGACACAAATATGATGAAAATAAAAAGTAAATTTTATGAAAATGCTATATCCAAACCAAAATGGAATATGGAGAGTTCAAATCAAATAGAACACAATGAAATTTTTTAAACAATAAGCTTTAATTACTGTGTAAAATTTTAATAATGAAAAATTTAATCGGATGTAGACAGTTCCTCCCACATTTGTTTTTGAATCAAATTTTCTGTTGAGTAAAGGTCCCATATTGTATTACTATTTCATTTTTTTTCATGCCTTAATGTTTTCATTTAATTTTTCCTTTTGAATGATTATATTTCTTTAACAAAGTAATTGTAAACCATTCTAAAAGAAGCTTTGAATTGCATCATTAAATTCTCATTTAAAAAAGATCCCACCATTCTACATAAATGAAATATATACATAAAAAAGAAGACAGTCTGAATTACAGAGGGCCTGAATTAGTGAAGTTTGAATCAGTAGAGTTTTGCTGTGACTATATAAAGAACTTGTACTGGAGGACACCAGAAAGGCATTACAGTTCAACAGATGCATTGCAATTGTCATGAACATACCTGATTATTAAAAATGAGATATTTTATTAATAAGAATTCCATTTTGTTAACTTTTCCATTTTAACCCCTGACTATATATCCACTCCACTTTTGTATCACAATTGTTGTAAATACAAGAGAAACAAACGGCAAAATCCATTCTATTCTGGGAATGGCTAATTAAATGTAAAAACTGCACAGTTTCTGCATTTCCAGTTCTGCAACTTTCACACATATGGTAAAATCGCCATATACAATATGTATCTAAAAATGTCAACACAGGAAGCATCTCATACAGTTTGTATGACCATTTGTATGAACTGATGTTTTGCAGCTTATCATCAGACATGTACAGGGCTTTTTTTCAGCTGATATGAGAGGTATGTATACAGGCTAATACAACAGGTGTTGGTTGGTATTTATCTTAAATTTAATGCTATAACTAGTATGCTTATTTGATATAAAATAAAGTGGCACTGCATATCATTGTCAGCAGAGCATATGAAGTCAATCTCCTGGAAATGATATGCACAGAATGCAAGTGGAGTACCCCATACACTCTCCTGAAATGTCACTGTTTTATTTTGAGACATCCTTTATACCACATTACATATCACAATTTTTTTTTTTTTTATAACAAAGCCCAGCAGATGCATCCCATACAAGTTCTGATACATGCACCTAGATATAAACATAGCTTAACAAACAGCAAAAAAGGAACGTTGGCTACAGAAATTAAGTGCTAAAAATACATAACAAGGTAAAAGATTAAAAACAAAAAAATTAATTTTAATAAAGTGCACTCATTGTGCAATGGCTTTTATGTTAATTTGCATTTATTATGTACACCAGTTAGCTTTGCATTAGTAATATCTCCTTGTGTAGGAATGGACTGGTGAAGGTTCAAAGTTGTTAACGGCTGATATAGGATTATAGTTCACACACATGGCAAACAGTTTTTTAATGTCTGCAAGGAAGGACAGGTTAGTATCAAGATATCTTTCCAACTTTGAACATGGAATGATTGTAGGGGCAGGATGTGCAGGTGCCAGTATCTTAGTGTCCTGTTCTGTTCTGTTATGTCATGAGTTGATTAGCTCAACAGAGGTCAAACAACTAGCCAAAGATAATGCGTGGTTCACACCCATGTCTCGTCTCGTAACACAGCAGTGACTCAGCTAACCACTCAGTCCAATGTATGAATAGCAAGACCAATATCCACAAGGCTATGGCAGTTAACAGCCATCACTGAAACCCACACTCACTGTGAGACACAAGTAACTACACCTTGCACAGGCACATCAGCACCAAAATTGGACCACCAACGTGGAAATCTGTTGCTTGATATGATGAATCCTGTTTCCAATACGATCATGCTGATGAGAGTATGCACATTTGGAGAAATGCAACACGAGACCATGGCACCTGGATGCACTGTTGGTATTCAGCAGGCTGTAGGCAGTGGTATGGTTTGGGGACTACTTTCGTGGCATGCTCTGATCGCCATTAATCAATGGCTCAATGGGAATTCTTACCTTTCTACTGTCACTGACTAAGCACACCTCTCCATGACAGTGTATCCAGACAATTCTGGCATCTATCAAAAATACAATGTGCCATGCCACAAGGCTTGGAAGTTTGCATTGAGCATTAAAATATAAAATCATACTTTAATGTAAAATCATAATCGAGCATTAATTAAGCATAAAGATCAATAATTTACCAATAAAAAGGTACACTGAGTTGGTTTTCATTAGAAACACCTACCTAATGCCTTGTGATGCCACCTTTTGCTTGTAATATAGATTTAACACTAGCATGCATTGTTTATTTATTGTTTCTTAAAGTTAAAAGTGGTAACTCTGGATTAATTGGCTTTTTGATTAACTGCCTCCTCGCTGGTTCCATTTTTCTGTTATTCTGTATCATGTAATAACATTTTTGAGATTAAGGGTATTCTTCATATTTTTAATTGCTCTTCATAAAACAGACCAAAATAATCTTCTAAAATTACATCTAAAATATCTCTCTGAATGAATTTGATTGTCGGATATTCTCTAGTAAACATTATGTAAATATTGAAAGACAACAAAATGGTATATATATAGGAGTAATCACAACAATATAGTAAACAAGAATGGTTTTATTTCAACTAAAGCAATTATAAAGTAATTGCAACTTCAAAAAACAAATTTTAAATGCATTCTAAAATTAGAAAGATTTGATTATTTAAATAACTGTATATCAACAATTTTCTCATTGATTGGAAAAGGAATGTTTATCCATTCAAAGGGTATTAAATACTATAGCTAAATAACAGACATAAAAATAATACACTTCACTTGATTTGTACTGCAAATTTTTCTCTTGGATAATTCAAATGGTTTTTCATATGACATATGAGAGTTTTACTAGATTAAATTTATTCTAGTTTTTATTAAAATTGATTTTTCCTTCACATAGAGAAATGAAAGAAGCAACATCTCTCTATAATTCATATTTTTAAATCAATGCGAGTGAAAAACAGTTCTAAACACATAATAAATGAGGTAGTAGTAGCCTTTGTTCTTGATTAGACTTTCTTTCTATCAATGAACATTACTCATTGTCTGAAAGATATTTAAGTGGAATGACTACAAATTTGTATAATGATATGAAATATTGTTCGTTCTATGTATACTGATGGAAGACCACCATATGATATTAATAACACTGAGTGGCCACTTTATTAGGTACACTACCCTTTTCATGAAATGGAATTCCTTTTCAGTAACGGCATCATGTGTTTATACCATGTGATATAATACATGGTGTACAGATATATAGGAATGTTGTGTGTGTGCAACTAAGCAGAAAATGGGCAAGACAAAAGATTGAAGCAATTTTGAATGTGGCATGGTAGTCAATGCCAGACACAACCGTATAAATTGTCTCAGAAACTGCAACTTTGCTGGAATTTTCACGCAAGATTGTTCTGGGTGTATTGCAAATTGTGACCAGACCGGGTTCCATAGGTGTGGAACCTAGTCTGGTCAAAATAATCAAAACATAATCAAAAAATGGTTGTGGCAGGCTCAGGAGCACCAACAACAATGTTTCTGTGGAGGATTGAAAAAACATTATCTAGTTTGATGAATCCTAGTTCCAGCTGTTTCACTCTGATGGGAAGACTAGAATATATAGCAAGAACAGCATGTGTCTATGGATCTTGGATCTATCCTGATAAGTATCACAGTGTAGGCCGGTGGCGGTATAATGTGGAAAGTGTTTTAGTGGCACACACTGGGGGGCTTTGATACTAGTGGAGCAACATTTTGGATGCCACAGGTTATCTGAAAATGGTTTCCAACCAGGCACATACCTTTACCATTGCAGTGTATTCATCTACACCATGTCACAAGGCCAGAATTGTGCACAACTGGTTCCAAAAACATGAATGAATTCAGTCTGCAGCAGTGACCTCCCCACCTAACAGATTTCAATCCAACTGATCATCTGTGGGACAAAGTGGAACAAGCACTTTGAAGTAGAGATCCATAGGCAAATTTACAACAACTGTGGGAAGCAGTTGAATCAACATGAACCAGCATCCCTGTGGCATACTTTCAACAGCCCACTTAGTACATGCCATGATGGATCTGAGCTGTTCTCAGGGCTAAAGTGGGACCTACTCACTATTAGGTAGGTGCACCTAATAAAGTGGCCACTCAGTGTAAAGACAACTACTTCAATTAAGAAACTAAAAATATCAAACCTTAACCTGAACACTTCTGATTTAGGATAAAACTTAAAGAAAACAACAATGCATAAGTTAAGATTTATATTAGTAGCTTAACATAACAAACTAGTCATGTTCAAAGAGTGTAATGGCAGAAAGGAGGGTGTATATGTGTTCTTTATACAGTGAATCTTCATTAATCCAATTTATCTGGTAATATTATCTAATTATCATTTCAAGTTATAAAGAATACTATTGCACAATCTTACAACCAAAAAAATAAATAATAAATAAAACAGAATAAAGAGAAATCAAAATGCATTAATAAAAACTTTTTTCTACCTCTAATAAATATCAATACTTTTTTAAACTGATAATGGACTTCATTCACATTATCTGTTATCATATGATTGTGAAAAAAATTGACACTCCATTAGATACAGCTTTTGATGTTTGACATCACTTGAATTGTAAAGCTGCAACTTAACACAGTAAAGCAATTTTATACATTTCAGCTTTTATTCTAGATGAATGAGGTGCCAAAAGTGCAAATAATGATCAAACTGCTTAATATTTAGCATTCTTGGAATGCATATAAAAATACTAACAGCAAAACGTTTTTTATTATAATTATATTAAGGTGTTTAAAATAAATAGCTCGTTTTACAAGATAAAAAGTTAGAAATGGATTCTATTCACATACCGTATGAAAATATACAATACATATATAGAAATAAGTACAAGTGGTGATGGAATCTTCTGAACAGTGTGACTAGAAATTTGGCATGCTGCTTGCAGAAATTTTCTGCATAATCTATAAGCTCTCTAAAAATCTATACAAATAAAATGTTAAGTTCACAGAAATCCTCATCCTACTTGCATCTACACTAGTACTAATTACAAGTTAATAAAAGATATTAGTAAAAAAATTCTTTACACTAACAGCAGGTGAACATAACAAAAACATTCAATAAATTATATATCAAATCTAAGTTTAGTCTGCTCCCAGTCATTATGCATACCCAGTAAGCAAAACAGTAACAATCGTAAAAAAGCATGCTACTTTTTACAATGCATGCTACTGGAAGTCTACAGATCTGAGACTTATAACAAGATGAAACTATCTTACCTTTTTCGACATATGATTTAGTTCTTTTAGATTCATATTTTAAGTAGAAAGCAAAATCTATTCTATTAAATTTCGCGGGCGTGAATGAAATGAAGATAAGATAAATATCACTTCTTTTAAATGTGTATACTAAAACCCAACTGGGTAAAAAAGCTATGTTAAATATATAAATATATCAAAGTTAGTACTTAATTCAAAAAATGTTAATTTTAGGAACGGATATAACCTTCAGATAAGTAAAATTTATTGATTCAACAAAGTTTTATTTGAAGAATAATATTATAAGACTATTAAATCTATGACAGTTCTTCTGTTACCTGTATCTCATGCAAAGCACAAGTAATATTTGTCATTTAAATAAGATTTAGTTTCACATTATTCATAATTCTCTACAATCATCTGTGTTAATGCACATGCTATCCAAACAGGAGTGGTTTAAGTACTGAGCTCTACTCTGTTTCTACAGGAATGATTTGTAACTGCACTAGCCATAGGACTATTACAGCATTAATACACCATCTACTATTTATAAAAAATGATTATGTGATCCACATTTAAAAGTGTAGTGTACAGTATATTCATGTATAAAGATAACTATAGTTAATTTTATTTCTAAAATATTAACTATGTTTTAATGGTCATTTATCACTGTTTACAAACCTGCCCTTTATCTTGAATTTCTGATAAATTAAAATCATGAAAAATTTAGTGGCTAACTTGTACAGATGGTTATTATTTATTTATTGATGAAGTTGTTTTGGCTTTTTATTTCTCTGAATTTCTATTTACATACACAGTCCTTCATATGTTCAAATATTAATTATAAAATTGTTTTGGAGGCAAATTTTCTCCTAATATGCAGTGCACAAAGCTAGCTTATTTGTTTTAACACAAAATATATAAAAACAGGCAAAAACTGTTTACTTTTGTTTTTACAAAATGGAAAAAAATTGTTATAAAGCATTTCTTTCTCATTTCCAATTAACTTGTGAAGAAAAAAATCTTCAGAGTAAACTGCCTGGAGTCCATTAAAATTGAAAATGTTATGATAATTTCAGTATGCTGTTCATGATGTATCTTATGAGCACACATTACAAAATGCTTATTGGAGATTGCCACTTTCAAGAGAATAGCACCTGTTTGGATTAAGGCATACTGATACTTCTAGGGCAGGAAGTTATGATTCTGTACTTGCTTCTTTTGAAAGTCTAGTTTTTCTCGTCAGTTTAGCTTTCTGAAAATTAAATTCACATAAGTCAATAATAAATCAGATATCCAGAGATAAAAAAATTGATGTATTATTATACATATAGTCCCCACCTTATGCTTGTGATACATTCCAGAAAATTTCAGGAAAGGAAATTATAACAGTCTAAGATTCTAAGTTACAAGGAAAGAATGTAGAGAGGAGTACAGGTGAATTATTATGGACCAATTTTAGAGCTGCTGTAACAGAAGCATATATAATATTAATGCATATATATCATTAAACTTTGAATGGATTGAGCAAGCTCAATGCTGGTGAGATTCTTCCTCTTGCTTAGACTATGCACATGAGGAGACAAATTCAAACTGAGGATGGATAGTTGCAGAATAGATGCACAAAACTTTGCCTTTAGTCAATAATCAACAGGTGGCTGATTGCTAGAACAAACTTTTGTCTAACGTGGAAGTGGACAGCTTGAATAATTCAAGAAAGAACTAGACAAACTATTGGAGGGGATGGATAGGTGAAATAGCTTTTTTTTTCTTTTTTGGCTGATGCTGTATAAGCTTGCTTTCTTGCATTATTTGCCATCATTAATACTAATTCTCTTCTCTTCTCTGAATTTTTAAAAGAAATTTAGCACAAAAATGGTGAGGTGGATGAAGAAGGAATTGACTAGTTTAATAGAGTAAAACAGTAGCATGAAACAGGTATAGAATGATGAAAAGTTCTGAAATACATAATAGTTATAAGTTGATTTTCTTTGTATTTACACAGGTTTTACACCTGTGTAAATACAAAGAAAAGAACAAATCTAACCAAATCTTTATGTAATGGATGCAGGCTACTTATTGATAATCCAGACGATGCAGCTGATCAAATGGCTACTTTGTATTGATCTCTATAGATAAAAGCCCTTCATAGCAAACAGAAACTGTACTAGTGAACCTAAGCACCAAAAAACCTATATAAAATTACAGAGGATTGTTTAGTGGAAAAAAATTTTGAACCTTAAGGAAAGTAATGATCCTGGGGAAGAGTGCACATACACAGTTATTCTGAAAGAAGCAGCAAGGGAATGCATCTGCCCATTAAGGTTAA
This sequence comes from Mastigoproctus giganteus, assembly GCF_048544385.1. Taxonomy (NCBI): domain Eukaryota; kingdom Metazoa; phylum Arthropoda; class Arachnida; order Uropygi; family Thelyphonidae; genus Mastigoproctus; species Mastigoproctus giganteus. The sequence continues at coordinate 198,862,470 of NC_143580.1, forward strand.
CCAGCTATGAAGACTTCACTAGATTTAGCAGGAGGCAATCCTCAGGATTGAGAAGCAACTAATGTATTACCAATCCATAAAAGTGGTTCCAAGAATGAAGAAGATATTCACAGACAATTCAGTCTGACTTCGGTAATAGAGAATCAGGAAGGCAATGATTAATAATGCAATACAGGATCATTCAGACAAAATGAGTTTTCTTGAAGAAACACACAGCTTGGTTTCACTAAGGAAAAATAATGTTTAACTAATCTAACAGCAGTCATACATGAGTCGGATGCAGGGAATAGCTGTGTTTATTTGAAACATTTAACTTGAGCCATATTGAAATATTGCTATATAAGCAGGGATTACAGGTGAGATCCTTAGATGCTCACATCCAAAGATTTGACCAATGATCCTTAGTCCTGAAACAGAGCAGAATGAATTTTGCTTTACCAAAAGGTACAATGGTGTTACCACTTTCAAACAATAACTTGCTAAAAAGTAAATTTGTCATTTATATAAAAGCTGAGAATTTTGAAATAATAATCACAGCACCTTAGCTATCAAGCAGTAGTGTAGTACAGCAGAAAAGCAAGGCTAACAAGAAGTGCATTGCACCTGGCCCTGTGCTCATAACAAAAGGATAATCTATATTTTAAGAAATGAATGTAAAACGAACTAGAGCCTTCTTCATTAAGCATGCTTGCATTAACTATAACTGGACTTAATCTACTTGTTTCTAGGTGAAAACATTTAGTAAAGGTTTTGAGGTTATATTTCAATGCAGGAAATGAATAACTTAAAATTTGTGCACAACTAGGAGTTCAATTTCTATTGTAGGATCACTTTAGTCCCTCCAGTGATGGAGATCAACTTTCAGCCACAAAAGGTTGGGCTTTTGCTCACATTAGAGATGGCAATGAATCTAAAATATAATCTACTTTAGATTAAATTCACTTATTTGCTAATGGAGGCCACCTTTATTCTGATGAGAAATTAGTAAGTCCCAAAACAATTGTCATGATGGTGCTCTGGCTTTCAGATAAATAATTGATTCACCATTTTAATGATAATATTTATATAAAATTTAGAATTTAATTTAAATTAGGATAATTGAAATTCTTAATATCACTTTATACAAATAAGCTGACTCATGGATAACAGTGTTGTCTCTAATGGGAGCACAAGCTCAAGCCTTGCTGGGAGAAAGTCTTCTTTGTCACTGAAGGGACCAAAGCATCCTTGAGACAGTAACTAGAGTTTTACTGTTTTAAAAATTTAAAGTTTCAGTTTATAACTGTACCTAATGCTCTTGTTCCTGTTAGAACATCAAATATCTATGATGAAAACTGTAACAGCAAATTCAAAATGGGAAGCATTCAAAGAATTTATCTTGGAAGTTACTAGGCTTTTCATACCAACTAAAAAATTTTGTTCAAGGGTTAGGCCTAAATGGATGTCAGTGATGAGATATCTGGCAGAGAAGAAAAATGCATGGGATACATATAAATTAATGGGTGACACAGAAGCCTATGATAGATATAAGCTGGTCTATAACCAAGTCACAAAGGAGGTTAGGCAGGCAAAGGCAGATTACAAGAAATCTTTGGCAAAGGATGCAAAAACAGCAAAGAGTTCTTTACTTATATAAACTCTAGAAGGAATGGGATGAATCAGATTGGTCCGCTGGATATCGATGATTCAACTGTTGATGATCCTGCTCAGGTAGCTAACAAACTAAATGAGTATTTTGCATCTACATTCACATATGAGGAGCTATTCAGGGAGGGGAATGCCAGAGGTGAATTAAACTATGGCAATGAGCTCGATGATTTTGTAATAACTGAGAGCAAAGTGGAGGAGAAATTGTTAAAGATAAACATAAGAAAGCACCTGGGATGGATGGGATCTATCCAGTTATATTAAAGGAGGCAGCAAAGGAAGTAAGCAAACCCTTAGCCATAATTATGAGAGCTTCTTTGGACTCAGGGGAGGTACCCATGGACTGGAGATGTGCAAACGTGACCCCAATTCACAAAGGAGGATCAAAGGGCGACACAAGTAATTATAGACCTGTTAATTTAATTTCTGTTCCAGGAAGATTAATGGAGGCACTGGTTAAAGAAGCACTGCAGGATCATTTGGACAAGCCTTCAGTTACAGCTCGGACACAGCATGGTTTTGTTAAGGGAAAGTCTTGCCTGACCAATTTGATTGGATACTATGATGTGCTCACAAAGGAACTGGAGGCAGGGAATAACTTTGATAATATATATTTGGATCTTAGAAAGGCTTTTGATACCATTGCCCATGGAAGACTGCTGCACAAATTGGAGCAGTGTGGCATTGGAGGCAAATTACTGCTATGGATAAAGGGATGGTTGAGTGGGAGAAGACAGTGGTAATCAATGGACACTGGTCTTCATGGAATAATGTTATTAGTGGAGTCCTTCAGGGTTCGGTGTTGGGTCCATTGTTTTCTGTATTTATTAATGATACTGATGATGATATATCAGGCTTAATGTCCAAGTTTGTAGAAGATATGAAGGTTGGCAAGGTTGTTAATGACACTAATGGCAGTATGCTGCTGCAACAGAATCTAGAAAAGCTGAGCAGACGGGCTGTGAGGTGGCAAATGAAGTTTAACATTGACAAATGTAAAGTACTGCATATGGGAAGCAGTAACCCAGAGTAACGTATAAATTGTATGGTACTACACTGACAGTAGTATAGAATGAAAAGGACCTGTGTGTAATTGTATAGGCAGATATGAAGTTTTCTGGGCAGTGCAGACGGGCTGCAAGAGTAGCTCATGGTGTCTTGTCAATGATATACAAGAATTTTTCTAGCAGGGATAAAGAGGTGATTATCCCCTTGTATAAGGCAATGGTGAGTCCACACCTTGAGTACTGTATACAGGTCTGGAGGCTTCATTTTAGGAAACATGTAGAGCTGCTGCAGCCAGTGCAGAGTAGGGCAACAAGATTAGTGAAAGGAACAAAGGGTTGCTCTTACGAAGAAAGGCTTAAGTTTTGAAAATTAGTGTCTGGAGACTAGGCACCTGCGTGGTGATCTGACCTGATTGAGGAGTATAATGCCTTGAATGGTTTGAGCATGCTCAATGCTGATGGGATTCTTCTTCTTATTCAGAATAATTGCCTGAGAGGGCATAAATTCAAATTGAGGAAAGACAGTTGCAGGATAGATGTGCAGAAGTTTGTCTTTAGCCAGCATGTGGTTGATTGCTAGAACAAACTTCCATCTGTCGTTGTAGAAGTTGACAGCTTTAATAGATTCAAGGTAGAACTAGATAAACATTTGGAGCAAGTGGATGAGTGAAATTAGAAGATTTGGGTTTTTTTTTTTTGGCTAATGCTATATAAGCTTGCTTTCTTGCATCATGTGCCTATGCTAATGCTAACATAACTGAATTAATCAACTTTAAAATTACAACAGGGGCAAGTTACTACTGTGGATAAAGAGATGATTAAGTGGAAAAAGATGGTGGTCAAAATGGGTGCTGTTCTTCTTGGAATAATGTTATTAGTAGAATTCCTCAGGGTTCATTGCCAGGTCCCAACGTTTTTCAATGTTTATTAACAATATTGATGAAGGCATATCAAGCTTAATATGTAAGTTTGCAAATGATAAAAAGAATTCAGGGTAATTAATGAGAGGAAGCAAGGCAGGCTACTGCAATAAGACAGAAAGATTAGGCAGATGAGCTGAGAAGTAGCAATTGAGGTTTAACATTGATGAATTTAAGATACTGCACATATGGGTGGCAGTAAACCCAGAATAACATACTTATCTCTACTACGCTCAAAATGGTATAAAACAAAAAAAAAAGAAAAGACCTAGGAGGTAAGTGTATAGTCTAGAAGTTCTCTGAGCAGTGCAGAGAGGCTGCTAGGCCAGCTTATGGGGTTCTGTCATTCATATGCAGGTATTTTGCCATCAAGAATAAGATGATTATCCCATTGTATAAGCCAACACATCATGAGTACTGCACAGAGATCTGGAAACATCATTTTAGTAGGGATGCAGATCTGTTGGAATAGGTGCAGAGAAAAGCAACGAGGTTAGCAGAGCCAAAAATAGCACTCTTGCCAAGAAAGACTTCAGTTCCACAAATTGCAACAACTGAAACTAGGTACCTGATTGAAGTGTTTAAGGCTTTAAATGAATTAAGTACATTAAATGATGATGACATATTTACTCTTTCTCAGGCAACACACTTAAGGGGCATATATTTAAATTGACAAAGGACAGGTTCAGAACAGATGTGCAGAAATTTGATTTCAGCCAGAGAGTATTCAACTGTTGTAACAAATTTCCATATAGTGTTGTAAAATTAGACAGGATGGATAAATGATGTGGATAGTGGGTTTTTTTTTTTTTGTTTGTTTGTTTTTTATATTTGATGCTATGTAAGCTTTCTTCCTTGCATCATTTGCCACTGCAATTATTACTTATGGATGTTTTCAAAGCTGTTATTTGGAATACTCATTTAAATGTTTTGAACAATTGGCAGGTCTAATAAGTGGAACATGTTGAGATCAATTTAAAATACTAAACTCATCAATTGGCATACTGTTCTGGTGTCTTTTGGCCAAATTCAAGGAGAAGAAGCATAATGTAATCTTCCTCTTTTGCAAATTACAAATCATTGGCAATCCAAGCATAAATGATTAGATATACGAAATACTGACTTTCAAGAGAATTGAAAGTCTTGTATACATAAGCTATGCTCTTCAGTGACCTAACAGTAAAAAAAAAAAAAAAAAAAATTGCAGACAGAAATGTCATGAATTTGGGATTACAATATCAACACAAAGAATGATAAGATCACTGAAATTACCTTGCATGATGAAGACAACTCAGAATGAAGTAATAGCAAATAACTGTTTAAATGAACTCAAAAGGATTAGACACATAACAGGTGAACATTATATCTCTAGTTGTTAACATCACATACACATGAGCCCATATGTACATATGATACACATATGGGCTCATATGATATATAATTATGGGTATATCATTATCTTCCAAGACTAATTGATGATTGCTTCATTCCATCCCATCCCATCCCTTAACTATAAATTATCTTTAAAAACACACTACTTACCAAACCTTTTTCTTTAACTGATGTAATACTACCTTTACTTTCTTTTGCAATATCACTTACTTTTTTTCTTATTTTTTCAAAACTGCAATGGACAGAAAGTAAATTAAATATACATCCTTAAGTTTCACTGTTAATAAAAATAACAAATTACAATATATTGTGGATATAAGCACCCCAACCCTAACAAAATACAACACATACATACAAAAAAAAACAATTTTTTTGGAATGCCTTCAATTCACAGTTTCTATAGTTTCATGCTTTCAGAGCATAGATGAAATGTGCAATAGATAAGATGAAGTTTGAGAAGAAGAAACAGACACACATGTTAAGGGGTTAATTAACATGAAATGTTTTGTATGGAGCATCATGTGTAGGGCTGAAACATGATTAGAAGACTTGAAGCTTTTTGAGATGTGGATGTGGAGGAAGCTTGAAATGGACAGATAGGGTTAGAAACAAAGTACTGAGGAAGGTAAGGGAAAACTGAAGAATGATAAAGGCTATAAGGAAAAATGAACAAAGAAAAACAAATGATAGGAAGAATTTTTGCTTTTCTAAAGGCGACTACAGTGGTCTCAGTTTTAAAATTCTATACAGGGGTACTAACTGATGATGTTACTATCAGTAAATTCTAGATGGGAAGTACTCAAGGAATTAATCATAGAAACTATTAGGCTTTTCATACCAAATAAGAAATACTCTTCAAGGTTTGGGGCTAATAAATGTCAGATGAACTAATGAGACTCGTGGCAGAAAGAAAAATGCATGGGATGCACATAAATTATCAATCGACACATAGGCCTACGGTAGATATAATAATGTCTGTAATCAAGTCACAAAGGAGGTTAGGCAAGATAAGGTAAATTTTGAGAAATCTTTGGCAAAGGATAAAGATAAACAGCAAAGACTTCTTTACTTACATAAACACTAGAAGGAAGGAGATGAATCACATTGGTGCGCTTGATATTAATGGTTTGACTATTGATTATCCTGCTCAGGTTGCTGACATACTGAATGCTGACATTCCTCACACATGAGGAATTATTTAGGGAAGTAGATGCCAGACATTTATCAAAACTCTAACAGAGCGCTAAATGATTTTGTAATAACTGAGAGGAAATGGAAGAGAAATTGAAGTTAAACATAAGAAAGGCACCTGGGGCGGATGGGATCTATCCAATTATATTAAGGGGAGGCAGCATAGGAAGTAAGCAAACCCTCAGCCATAATTATGAGAGCATCTCTGGATTTGGAGGAGGTCCCTGTGGACTGGAAATGTGCAAATGTGTCTCCAATTCACAAATTGGGATCAAAGGGTGACACGAGTAATTACAGACCTGTTAGCTTAACCAGTGACTCCACTGTTCTAGGAAAAACAGTGGAGTCACTGGTTAAAGAAGTAATGCAGGATCATCTAGCCAAGAATGCAGTTATACTTCATACACAACATGGGTTTGTTAAGGGGAAATATTCTGACCAATCTGATTTACTACAATGCAGTCATAAAGGAACTGGATGCAAAAAATAATTTTGATATAATATACTTGAATTGCGGTAAAGCTTTTGATACCGTTGCACATAAGACTGCTGTACAAACTGGAGCCAGGGCCATGCAAAGATAATTGGGGGCTCAGGTGCATCAGGAGTTAAGGGCCTCCTTTATTTATGTTGAGACTCTGATGTCTCCCTTGATTGGGGTCCCTAGATTGGGTGTCCTGGTGCAGTGCATCCAATGCACCCCTACCCATTTGTGGCATTAAGAGCAAGTTACTACTATGGATAAAGTTAAGTGGAAGAAGACAGAGTGGTTATCAATGGGCACTGCTCTTTGTGGACTAATGTTATTAGTGAAGTTTCCCAGAGTTCAACATTGGGCCCATTGTTGTTTTCTATATTTATTAATGATATTGATGTGGGTATATCACGCTTAATGTCCAAGTTTGCAGATGATACAAATGTCGGCATGGTGATTAATGACAATATTGATGGTGTCTACTACAAAAGAATCTAGAAATGTTAGGCAGATGGGCTGAGAAATGGCAATTGAAGTTTAACACTGACAAATGCAAAATACTGCATATGAGTACACTGAAACCCCAACATCCTATGGTAATTCGTTCCACAAAACCCATTGTATGTTGAAAATATTGTAAGTTGAAACTAAAAATACATTGATTTACTGTAATACATTCTCCAACAACACATAAAACAGGTATTTCTTGCATGTTATACTTCATTTTTACATTAAAAATGGGTTTTTTTTTATAAAGATTACTTAATAGTCATAAAACATCTTAAAATAAAAAAATTAAAAAAAAGACTTGAAGTGCAGAGCTGATGAAATCAATGGTGGCACAGTGGTGGTGGGACTATATCAAGCATCACACATCTTTTCAGTCTTTTGTTGCTACTGGTAAAGAAACTGTCCAAATGGACTGATTCTTTACCAGTAGAAACATCAAAAGCACCTGGTGGAAACATCATTCCCAGAACTTACAATCAGCCTCACAGTCCAGCATGTTGAACTTTGACCTCCAAAAATCTTTGAGGGTGAGAGCATTTTCACCAGAGGCTGCTGCAAAGCAACTTGAGAACATTTTCATGGTGTAGATTTTCTTGAAGTTTGCAATCACTTGCTGGTTTGGTTGAAGAAGAGGAATGGTATTGGGAGGCAAAAATTTCACTTGAACAAAGTCAAATTGTGCCTCAAGAGACTGAACAAGGTTGGGATCGTGGCCTGGCACATTATCCAGCAGGAGCAGTGCCTTCACAGGAAGCTTATTTTTCTCAAGATAACTCGTCACTGAAGGACAGAAAACTTCAAGCTCCCATTCATTGAAGACATATCCTGTAACCCAGGCCTTCTTGTTACTGCACCAAAATACTCCCAACATGCATTTGTCAACCTTTTGTTGTTTAAATACTATGGAAGTATTAGAGTGATACACAAGCAAAGGCTTCAAGCTTAAAATCTCAAGAGGTATTGGCACCCAACAGAAGACTGAGCCTATCTTTCATAGGCTTATGCCTATGAAACCAGGTAAACTAGCCTCATCATTAGTGATGTACGTGTTCCTGGGCATTCGCTTCCAGAAAAGGCCGATTTTGTAAATGTTAAAACCTGCTGGGGAAGGTAACCCTCCTGATCAATTAACTCTTGGAATTTAATTTTAAAGGTCTCAGCTGCTTTATTATCAGCACTGGATGCCTCTCCATGCCTTTCAACACTTTTGATATTTGTCCCTTTTTTTGAAGTGTTTGAACCAGTCTCTGCTGGCTTTAAAGTCTTCAAAGTGCACAGCACTGCCACTGGTTTATGGAGCTTGAAGTTTCAGATCTCACAGGTTGACAGAGCTTGTATTTTCAGATCATCACAGATCTGAAACAATCGTACGAGTTCTGCACACCACATGTTGAACGATAATGCTAATTGGTTGAGAACAATCGTAAGAGTGATGTTCCGTGCACCACGTGTCTGAAATTTCCACCCATGTATCATTCCAGCTATATCAGAAAGCCATCAGTACCTGCAAATATAATTGGTCAAAATAAAAGATTGTATGGAAGGTACATATATCGGTTCCTGAGAATATCAGATGTCGATGTCATCTTAAGTAGAGGCTCTACTGTAGTAGTAACCTCAGAGTAACAAACCAAATGTGTGGTACTACACTCAAGATAGTGGAAAATGAAAAAGACCAGAGAGTAATTGTGCAGTCAGATATGAAGTTTTCCAAGCAGTGCAGACAGGCTGCCAGGACAGCTCAGGGGGTTTTGTCAATGATATACAGGAATTTGGTAGCAGGGATAAAGAGGTGATTATTCCATTGTATAAGGCAATTATCATGCCACATCTTCAGTAATGCATAGAGGTCTGAAGGCCTCATTTTAGGAAGGATGTAGAGCTGCTGGAACGAATACAAGGAAGAGCAATAGGATTGGTGGGGGGGGGGAAACAAAGGGGTGTGCTTAGCAAGAAAGGCTTCAGTTCTACAAATAAAGTGTCTGGAGACTAGGCACCTGCAAGGTGATCTGATTCAGATGTTCAAGGCTTTGAATGGATTGAGCATGCTCAATGCTGACGGGTTCTTGTTGAGTTTAACGACACATAGGCTGCTGGGGCCATATTGTGTCTTTCTAATGGTGAATATGAAATAACTATATTTTATGATATATTCCTATCCGGTTTAGGAAAGTAAATAGTTCCTTTTTATTAGGATCATCTTCCAGGATCTGCAATAAATTTATTGATGACAGTGTATTAGCAATTGTTTTAAAGGTGTCTAAGCGGATGTTTTGAAAGTGGGGACAGTCCACTAGCAAATGGTCAGTTGTACTTGACATGATGTAGTTTTATGGGAGCGCTGTCAGATACATGTGAGTGAGATGAGTATGCCCAATCCTAAGCCTTCCTAAAATTGTTTCTTCTCATCTGCTTTTCTGGAAGCTAGAGAGCACAGCTTTGGTTCTGGTTTTATTTGGTATAGTTTGTTTCTTGGATATATGGAGTTTGTTTCTTGGATATATCGGTATATGGAGTTTGAAAAGTCTGCAAAAGAGTAGTATCTGGTTGTTTGGCTGCAAGATCTGCTCTTTCATTTCCTGATATTCCACAATGTCCTGGAATCCAGCAGAATGTCACAGTTTGGTTCCATTCCTTACAGGCAAGTAACTTAGAATGTATTTGTTTTATTACAGGGTGAGGAGTTGGTATTACTATTTATGGCAGAGACAGCACTGAGTGAGTCAGTGCATATTCAGGCAGATGAAATTAGAAGTTGAGTAATGTGATCTAGAGCCAAGTTAATAGCATAAAGCTCAGCAGTAAAGATACTGCATTCTACAGGTAATAAGACAGAAGTGGTGAATGATGGGAAGATTGCCACAGTACCTACTTGGGTCTCTCAGTTTTTGATCCATCTGTATAGATCTTACAGGCCTGTGAATAAGAAGCAGAGTGAGTTTCATGTAACTGTACGAAATAGTCATCATAAATTGCAGGGATATTTGTCCACAGTGGATCAGGAGGTGTCATGTCCTGATATATATTGCCAATTTCTATATTCCACGTTTGAGTTAGTTCTTTAAGTCTAAGTGCAGCAGGTCTGTTTTCATTTGGTTTACTGTTGTAAAATGACTCCAATACGGTATTGTACAGACATCTCCAATTCGGGTGAGAGGGAAGACTACAGATTTTTGCAGCATACATCAAAAGCAATGTTTTCTCCGAAGATGTAACGGAGGTTTGTGGGCTTCAATGTAAAGGCTCTGAACTGGGGAGGTTCTGAAAGCCCCTAGAGAAACTCTCAGAGCACTGTGATGGATTGTGTTCAATCGCTCTAAGGTAGTTTTCCTATCAGAGTCACACACTGGGGAGCCATAGTCTAAACGGGACATGATGAGAGCTCGATAAAGATGAATCAGGGTATGTCGATCAGTGCCCCATGACATAGATGACACACACCGGAGGATATTCAATTTCTTCAAGCAGATGGTCTGAAGGTAGGTCACGTGTGCTTGGAAGTTTAGTTTCCTATCTAGAACCAGGCCAAGAAAACGGACAGTGTGAGCAAGGGGTATTGGCATGTTATTGATCTTTAGCTCAGGATCAGGATGAAGTGACCGTAGTTTGCAGAAGTGAGTAGTGGTGGATTTCTGCTCAGCAAGACGATATCCATAAGGTCCAGGCTTCTATTTTGAATAGAGCAATTTGCAACTGTCTTTCGATAGTATTCATGCTTTATGATTGGAAGGATATAGTGAAGTCATCTGCATACATGTATACTTGAATGGTTTTTGGAAGGTCTTCCAATATGTTGTTGACCTGAATCACAAATAGGGTAGCACTCAGTATTGAACCCTGAGGGACACCCTCCTCCTGAATGCGAGATGCTGACAGCATGTTTCGATATCGGACTTGAAAGGTGTGTAATTTTAAAAAGTTTTGAATTATTTCAGGAAGATTGCCTCTCAGCACCAATTGATGTATATATTTAATAATGCCATGATGCCAAGTGGTATCGAATGCTTTTTGAATAGCTAGGTTGATCATCACTAGATGCTGTTTCAAGACAAAGGCATTTCGTATGCTGCATTCAAGTTTTACAAGTAAATCTAGGATAGATCTGTTTTTACGGAGAGCCATATTGGTGATCAGAAAGAATATACTGGGAATCTAGAAACCAGGTAGTAGTAGTGGCATGTGATGCAAGAAAGCAAGTGTATCAGCTTATGTAGCATCAGCCAAAAAAAAATTCACACAACCATTCTCTCTAAATGTTTGTCCAGTTCCTCAAATTTATTTAACCTATCAACTTCCACAACAACAGATGGAAGTTTGTTCCAGCAATTAACCACACACTGGCTAAATGCAAATTTCTGCACATCTATTCTACAGCTGTCTTTCCTCAATTTGAATTTATGCCCCTTTAGATTCGTAATCTGAAAAAGTTGAAAAATCCCATCAGAATTCAGCGGGCTCAACCCATTCAAGGCCTTATACACCTCAATCAGATCACCTCACAGGTGCCTAGTCTCCAGCTGCTGCAATTTGCAGAACTTAAGGCTCTCCTGGTAAGAGGATCCCTTCATTCCCCTCACCAATCTTGTGCCCTTCTCTGCACACGCTCAAGGAAATCTACATCCTTCCTAAAAGGTCAATGAATGTTTTAACTTTTTACATATAACCGGTATTTGGCGCATTATAGCCTCAGTTGCTGATGCGCCAATAAAACCCAAACCAAACCAAACCAATCCTTCCTAAAATGAGGCCTCCAGACCTGTAACACAGTACTCAAGGCATGGCCTGACCATTGCCTTATACAGAGGGACAATCACCTTTTCCCTGCTAACAAAATTCCTGTATATCATTGACAAAACCCCATGACCTGCCCTTGGCAGCCTATCTGCATTGCTCAGAAAACTTCATATCTGACTGCACAATTACTCCCAGGTCTTTTTTCATTTTCTATCTCCTTAAGTGTAGTACCACACAGTTGGTATGTTTCTCTGGGGTTATATGCAGTACTTTGCATTTTTCAATGTTAAACTTCAGTTGCCACTTCTCAGCCCATCTCCCAAATTTTCTAGATCCTATTGCAGAAACACACTGCCATTATTGTGATTAACAACCCTGCCAACCTTTGTATCATCTGCAAACTTCAATACTAAGCCTGATATACCTTCATCAATATCATTGATAAATATACAAAACAACAGTGGACCCAACATCGAACCCTGTGGGACTCCACTAATAACATTAGTCCACGAAGAGCAGCATCCATTGGTTACCACCCTCTGTCATCTCCCACTCAACCATCCTTTTATCCATTGTAGCAACTTACCCTTAATACCATTCTGCTCCAATTTGTACAGTAGTCTTCCATGCACAACAGTGTCAAAAGCTTTCCTGAAATCTAAGTATATGATATCAAAATTACTTTTTGCATCCAGTTCCTTTGTAACCACATCATAATATCCTAGCAAATTTGTCAGACAAGACTTTCCCTTAACAAACCCATGCTGTGTCTGAATTATTGCTGCAGTCTTCTCTAGATGATCCTGCAATGCATCTTTAACCAGTGACTCCATTATTTTACCCGGAACAGAAGTTAAACTAACTGGTCTGTAATTACTCGTGTCACCCTTCAATCCCCTTTGTGAATTGGGGACACATTTGCACATCCCCAGTCCATGGGGATGTCCCCTGAGTCCAAGGATGTTCTCATAATTATGGCTAAGGGTTTGCTTACTTCCTTTGCCCCCTCCTTTAATATAACTGGATAGATCCCATCCACCCCAGATGCCTTTCTTATGTTTAACTTCAACAATTTCTCCTCCACTTTGTTCTCAGTTATTACAAAATCATTAAGCACCCTGTTACAATTTGATAAGCTTGTGGCATTTTTAAACCTTAATAACTTCTCATGTGTGAATATAGATGCAAAATACTTATTCAGTTTGTTTGCTATCTGTGCAGGATCATCAACAGTCGAACCATCAATATCAAGTGGACCAATCAGATTCATCCCCTTCCTTTTAGAGTTTATATAAGTAAAGAAATCCTTGCTGTTTTTCTTAGTATTCTTTGCCAAAGATTTCTTGTAATCTGCCTAACCTCCTTTGTGACTTGATTACAGACTAGCTTATATATATATATATATATATATATATATATATATATGAGTTAAGTTAATAATGGTTAGAGTTTTTTTAAAAATAAAATATGATATGTATGTATAATATAATAAAAAAACTCTAACCATTATAAAAAAACTTAAAAAAAAAAAAAAAAAAAAAAAAAAAAACTCTAACCATTATAAAAAAAAACTCTAACCATTATTAACTTAACTCATATTCATACAGACCGATGTAATGTTTAATCGTCCTAGATGGCATTAATTGGTTATGTTACTACTTAATATTTATTATAATACTTATATTTATTATAACATTTAATATTTGCTTTTTTATACTTGGATATATATATATATATATATATATATATCATAGGCTTCTGTGTCGCCTGATAATTTATATTACCCCAGGGGCTCACATCTGGTGAGTATGGGCTTGGCAAACGCAGGATACTGAGCTGGATATCATCATTCTTCTCTTTCTTGCTTTCTTGGTGATTCCCTTTTACTTCTCTCTCTCAGGAAATTTTTTCTTTTTTTGGCTGGTGCAGCATAAGCCTCAGGCTTCCTTGCACCATATGGCTAATAATAATAATATGCATCCCACGCATTTTTCTTCTCTGCCACGAGTCTCATAAGTTCATTTGACAACCATTTAGGCCTAAACCTTGAACAATATTTCTTAATAGGTATGAAACGTTTAGTAGCTTCCACTATTAATTCCTTGAATGTTTCCCACTTAGAATTTGCTGTTGGTAATGTCATCAGTTGATCCCACTGTACAGAATTTAAAAACTGTCTGAGACCACTATAGTCACCTTTACGGAAGCAAAAACCCCTTCCTTTACCCCTGATGATAATTATATCTTTAAGTAAATCCCACATGAGTACACTGTGATCACTGCCACCCAATAATGGTTCCTTTATCTACAAATTCTTAATACACGAATGATCACTGCTGATAACCAGATCAAGAGTATTACCGTCTCTGGTTGCCTCTCGAACATGCTGCTGCAGAAAACAATCATCCAATAAATCCACAAAAGTCTTACTAGTGTGCGAGTGACCAACCCATAATTCCAGTCTATATCTGGGAAGTTAAAATCCCCCCATTATAAGACATTCTGATTTACTAGCCCACTATTTCTCTGTACAATTGTTCATTGTACTCATTTGAGTTATTAGGCCTATAACACACGTACTCTTATTTTTGCTTTTGCAGTGCTTATGTCACACCAAACTGCATAAGAGGTGAGCCTCTTATGCACCATCCTTTCAAATATTTTGCCCAAACAGCTTGTTAATGATATCGGTTTGTAGTTCTGGACCAAAGTGGGTTCTTTGCCTGGTTTTGGAATAGCACAGATATAGGAATGCCGCTAGGACAAAGGATAAGTATTTTCTGAAAAGACATGGTTATAGAATAGTAACAGTATGCCTAGGTCGGCTTCACATAGATGCATCAGCATACTGTAGTGAATGCCATCTGGTCCTGCTCCACTATTTGACAATTTCTTAACTATTCCTTGGCTCACTTAGAGTAAAAGGCTGGTTATAAGGAAGTGAGAATCTAGTTTGAAAATTCAATTTTTGACGTTCTTCACTAGTTTTAATGTGTTGAAAGGAGGTCACATAAGAGGATGAGGTGGAAATGTTATAAAAAGACTCTGATAAAGCATTTGCAATATCAGTAGGGGAAGATAATTCCTGCCCATTCCATTGTATTATTGGTGATTGCAGCAGTAGAAATTTCCATTCATAATATCCTATTAAATTTGCAGACAAGACTTTCCCTTAACAAACCCATACTGTGTCTCAATTATTGCTGCAGTCTTGTCTAGATGATCCTGCAATGCATCTTTAACTAGTGACTCCATTATTTTACCCGGAACAGAAGTTAAACTAACTGGTCTGTAATTATTCGTGTCACCATTCGATTCCCTTTGTGAATTGAGGTCACATTTGCACAACTCCAGTCCATGAGTACCTCCCCTGAGTCCAAAGAAGCTCTCATAATTATGGCTAAAGGTTTGCTTACTTCCTTTGCTGCCTCCTTTAATATAACTGGATAGATGCCATCCACTCCGGGTGCTTTTTTATGTTTATCTTCAACAATTTCTCTCCCACTTTCCTCTCAGTTATTACAAAATCATCTAGCTCACTGCCAGAGTTCAATTCACCTCTGACATTCCCCTCCCTAAATAACTCCTCACGTGTGAATGTAGATGCAAAATACTCATTTAGTTTGCTAGCCACCTGAGCAGGATTATCAACAGTTGAACCATCAATATCCAGTGGACCAATCTGATTCATCCCTTTCCTTCTAGAGTTTACATAGGTAAAGAACTCTTTGCTGTTTTTCTTTGCATCCTTTGCCAAAGATTCCTCATAATCTGCCTTTGCCTGCCTAATCTCCTTTGTGATTTGGTTACAGACCAGCTTATATCTATCATAAGCTTCCATGTCACTCATTAATTTATATGTATCCCATGCATTTTTCTTCTGTGCCATATGTCTCATTAGTTCATCTGACATCCATTTAGGCCTAAACTTTGAACAATATTTCTTGATTGGTATGAAAAGCCTAGTAGCTTCCACGATTAATTCTTTGACTGCTTCCTATTTTGAATTTGCTGTTGGTAACATCGTCAGTTGGTCCCACCATATAGAATTTAAATACTGTCTCAGACCACCGTAGTTGCCTTTACAAAAGTAAAAACCCTTCTCTTTACCCCTGATGGTAGTTACCTCTTTGAGTAAATCCCGCTTCAGCACACTGTGATCACTGCCACCTAGTGGTTCCTTTATCTGCAGATTCTTAATGCATGAAGAATCACTACTGATAATCAGATCAAGAGTATTACTCCCTCTAGTTGCCTTTCGAACATGGTGATGTAGAAAACAATCATCCAATAAATCCACAAAAGCCTTGCTAGTGTGTGAGTGACCAACCCACAAATTCCAGTCATTATCTGAGAAATTAAAATCCCCCATTATAAGACTGTCTGATTTACTGGCCCACTATTTCCCTGTACATTTTCTTATTATACTCACCAGAGTCACAATATTCACTTATCACCCATCCATATAAGTTATTTGCACATAAGTACATTAAGAATGTTGATAATTCATTTTTATTGAAATCTTTTAGATATTTATTATATGCTTTTGCATATATAGTACAACATTGATTAATTCCACCTCTAATACCTTTTTCAATCATTAAGTACATATTAATATCAGTTAATAACTGTAATTCAATATTTCTCATTTTTAGCATTGCATTCCAGGATAAACTAGCTGTATAATACCAAGCAGGATCTAGTTTATAGGCATCTAAGCAAACATCTCTAAAATTTAATAATATCAGCTAATAACATGTTACATATAATTTTTTAAAAATAAATTACAATATTCACCCATGTAAATTCTTTTCAAACTTTTTGTGTGTGAATGTAATCTTCTTGAGATATATCAGATATTTCGTTTAATACGCTATAAATTTTTTTTTTTTTTCAGGTAATTTAATTCCTTCACATTTTTCTAATGAGTTCATATAATCACCTTTTCTTATCTTCTGAAAAGTATATTTATTTATGTTTTTGAACTGATCTTTTTTAAGTTTACTATCATGCTTATCTATACTAGTTCCCAAAAATCTTAATGAATCTATAAATCTCAAATAATGTTTTGATAATCATTGCTTATAATTTTCTTCATCTAGAAAATACTCATCTTCTTCGAGTTTAATTTACTTATATTT
The DNA here is from genome assembly GCF_048544385.1 of Mastigoproctus giganteus. NCBI lineage: Eukaryota > Metazoa > Arthropoda > Arachnida > Uropygi > Thelyphonidae > Mastigoproctus > Mastigoproctus giganteus. The sequence goes on from NC_143580.1 coordinate 198,879,487, forward strand.
TTTAAATTTTAAACACATATTTTTTCTCCATTTTTTGCAATAACTTTAACATTATCGCTATTAAATCCTAATTCCTTAATAAATCATAACCACTTAAACTAAGCATAATTACTGGAATAAAATCTGCATTTTTTATACTTCAAAAATAACTGAGCTGAACCTCTAAATTTTCCAGCTAAATGATCATGACTGCTAAATTTCTGTAATAACTTTTTTTGTTATTTGTTTTCGATTTCATTTGGAAATTCACATCCACAAATATGACATTGTTCTATTATCACAGTTCAATTGTTCTTCATCTGAAAGGGGTACCTATCTTCTTTTATATTGTAGATTCTAAATATTGTTTTTACATCTTCAACCAACCATTCCATAAATACTTTTGATGCATCTACATCTCTATATAATCTATGTTCTTTATATTCATATTTGTTATCATTAATGTATTTAATATAATAACAGAAACTCATAGGTTTTTGATAATTCATTATATAAGAATCTTTGGGATTTTGTCTAGCAGTATGTATTTTTTCGGTATTACTTTCAAAATCTGCATAAATAACAAATGTAATTTTTAATGAGTGATAATTTTTGAAATAAACTTTTTTTTTTTTTTTTTTCGGGTAGTTGTTCGGGCATCGGCTTCTGTGGCCATAATGCACCTCCCAAGGTTTTTGCAGTACTTTGATCCAAGCCCGAGGCGGGATTCAAACCCGCGACCTTTGGGTTGCCAGGCAGGCACTTTACCCACCCGACTAGCCCGGTCGGCTTGAAATAAACTGAATCGGTTTCAGGCATCTTAACTTTGTGTTCTTTACATGTTTTAATTTTTCTTCTGAATAAAAATATGTTAAATATATATCATATACATATATTTTTTCTTTATGATTATTCACCTGTGAACATATTACTCTTGATATATTTTTTATCCAACGATAACATTCTTTAATAGTATTATCAGTTTCAACTTGTTTCTTCATATAGAACAGATTCACATGCTTATGTAATTTATTTTCCATTATCAGTAAATGGCAAATTGAACTTTTTTGGTAATTATAAACATTAATAGAAATATTGTTTTGCTTTTCGAACTTAGGAATTTGAGGAAGGACAGTTGCAGAATAGATGTGTAGAAGCTGATAGCTCAAATAAATCCAAAGATGAACCAGACAAACTATTGAAGGGAATGAATTAGGTGAACAGGGATTTTTTTTCTTTTTTTGGTTGATGCTGTATAAGCTTCCTTTGTTACATTATTTGCCATTACTAATACTATATTTAAATTTTTCTTTTAATTTTAAATCTACACTAAGCACGAGATGTTGTCCATCTCATGCTGAGTGACAATGTCTGAATATATTTTATTTTTATCCCCCGATTCTGTCCAAATCTGTTTTTTCAGCTTTAGCAGAAGGCGAGGAAATCTTTTAAATTTATTCACAATTAATAAGTTATGTGATGGCAAAACATTATTAAATTATTACTGGTAAACCAAACTTACTAGAATGGTAGAAGGTTGGATTTTTCTCTCCCTGAGCAAGTGTCTTTTCAGATATCTGCTCAATTAATCATTCTTATTCTGTAATATCATTAGCTGAAGTTATAATTTCGTGTCAAGAGTTCTCCATGTCCGTCCCCCCACACGACTATTTGGAAATATGTTAACAGCTGCCTGTGGTTAGTCTGTGCAACAGATTTAGTTTTATAGTCCGTTGATGTTGATCCAATTTATTATCCTAGTTGGCAAGTTTATTTAATAATTTATTAAATGACCCAATTTATCATGTTGGCAAATTTATTTAATAATTCTAAATTTTCCTTGGAAACAATTTTGGACTGATTTAGACAGAAAAGTCTAAATCAGTCTAAAACATTTGCAAATTTTTTGACATTTTTTATTATAAATAAACTAACTCTTCATTAATTTTTATTATGTTTAATTTATAATTAAGTTGTGCAATAAAGAGTTACAATTTCTTATAATATTTATACAATTCAGGTTTTTTTTTTAAGGCAAATTTCATTATTATTCAGCCATTTCATGATTTTTTTATTTTATCTTCCATAAGTAATCAAAGCACATATAGAGCTTATAAAACTAGTACAGCAAAATGAAAAATACCCTGTTTTTATTACTTTTCTTTTATTACCCTGAATTTTGTACTTTTCGTTTTAAAAAATAAATAATACATTTTATTTTAAAATTTATACTTCTACTACTGCCTGGCATCTCTCATAGTGCAGCTTAATATCACAACTGTTTTACTTCAAAATAAGATGGCAAAACAATTGAAACAGCTGTCAGTGTAACAACACTTTTATTACAAATAAATGCTAATAATAATACTTCTCAACACGGAAATACTATTTTTAGAAATGAAATAAAGCAACTTTTGAGATATGTTTGTTTGTTATTTGGTTTTTAGGAGCATTAGGCTATGGAGGTGCCTCTCTTGAGATATACTACTTGCATACTGTATATGAGAGATCAATACCATCAGGGGGAAAAAATATTTTCAAATAGACTTTTATTATTTATTATTATTATTAGCCATATGGTGCAAGGAAGCCTGAGGCTTATGCTACACCAGCCAAAAAAAAAAAAGTTACCCTGAGAGAAAGAGAGAGAACAAGAGTCAGAAATAGAAGGGAATCACCAAGAAAGAGAAAAATGATGATATCCAGCTCAGAACCCTGGGTGTGCCAAGCCCATACTCACCAGATGTGAGCCCCTATATAAGTAGTGTACTGAAAGAAAATTTGATCTGCTATTATTAATGTAGTTAAATAAATATTATATAGATGAAAAAAAACTATAAATATGGAAAATGGAATGATTTATTTTGTTTCTGTTTTTAATGTTGATCCAAATGTAAAATAATAACTAATTGCTTAATGATCATACTTTAGAAGGGAAAATGCGTTTTCTTTACATTTAAAGAAAATTTGCAGTTCTCTTAGAATACTGATGAGTTAAATGTAATAGAAATACTTACTTCTGCTTATTTCTTTTTTGCATTTCCTTCTTCCATATGTCTTTAAAGTCACTACAAAATGTGATCCATGGAGTAAAAAGTTCTTTTGGCCACTCAGAGATATTTCTTGACTTGCTATTCCAGCTAAAGAATGCTTTGATGTCTAAAAACCTATTAAAATGATAATAGTTACATGTAAAAAAAAAATTATTTTCTTATAATATTTGCAAAAACCACTACAGTTAGTTCACACGACTGGTAGCCTATAGTGAAACCACACAACAGGAGTACTTTTAATTTAAGATTTAAATTAGGTGTACAGGCAACCCCCCCTCATGTAACATGATACTTCTACAACACGGTTTTGCTGTAACAAGACTGATAAAGTGTGGCAATCCCCACACAACATTGTAGTCATATGACACTGTGTCGCTCTAACATGATTAGAGAATTGGGCAAGCCTCGCATAACACAGCATTTTTGAGCTTTTATGCGGGCAAAACTCTGCTATTATGTTGGATGTAATTTTTCAACATTTCCATTATTTTTTGTGAATCCCTGCTTTTGGCTCACTAATTGTTATGCAAAAAAAAAAAAAAAGAAATCCCAGTGTTAGGTTCTGTGCTATTGAACTCGTGCTTGTTGAAAAATCTAGATTTCAAAGTTTTATTACTATTGGATAACGTGCCAGCCCATCCAAATGCTGAAGTGATGTTGCTACCACCTATTACAACTTCTTTAATTAGATCAAGGCATTATATCTACCTTTTAAACTCATTACATCAGAAAATTGTTACAATAGATTTTGGAAAAAAATGATTCCGAAGTGATGTAAGCATGTGAACATTTTTCAATTGTGGACTGTATCAGAATCATAGCTTTATTGATCAAAGAAGCAAAACAGTCAACGTTAAATGCGTGTTGGAAAAATGTATGGCCAGAGTCAGTTCATTCAGGAAATATGGTTGAACCGGCAGAAAACGGAATCAGTGCAACAATAGAACTTGCTAAGTCGGTAAGAGAGGAAGGTTTTGATGTTATGACTACTGAAGCCCTCAAGGGTAGCACAGTCAGCAGAATCGGTGTCCTCTCTACACCGGATGGAAAAGACCTAAGTTTGAATTCCCATCAATGACAGGAGGAATGTTTATGGGTCTTTTTCACAACATGACTGAGTTAGTCTGTCTCAAGCAAGGATAATATGGTTTTTTTTCTCCAAGAAACTTGGGTTTTCCATCTAGCAAAATGGAAAATCAACCTCCGAACATGCAATTTATGGACAATATACACATAACATGGCCATAGTCACCAATGCTCCTGGAAAAAAAAAACAAAGAAATGATTACTGAAGATGTTCAAGAATTACGAATTACTGGTAGAAAAAGTGGCTGGCAAAGCAGATTTGGTGAAAATGGCATTGGAGGCAAATCAAATCAATTAGCCAAGCAATTAGAATCTTATTTTTTGAATTCAGATTCTTCAACTGAATTGAGCCCAAAGTTCAAAAGGGAGCTTCAAAAATGCTTAGTTCCATACGATGAAATTTACAAAGATCTATCAAACAAAACAAACAAACTCAGATTAATGATTTTTTAAAGAGAGTAGAAGATGCATGAAATCTGAATTGTGTATTTTTGTTAATATTTTGTTAATGAAATGGTATATTTTTGTTAGCGCTTGGAACGTAAAGTCCCTTTTTGTACTGGTTCTTAGTCCCATATAACATGGTTTCGCAAACATTGTAGATATTATACACGGTTTAACCTGTAATTAAAATTGGGAGAAAAATTTTTTAAAATTACCTATAAAATGAAATTATGCAATTTTTAAAATAGTTATGATCATAAAATGAAATTCTACTAGTATGATTATTTTCATACGGTTCCTAAGTGATTATTTTGGATAAGGTAAGTAGTATATTGAACTATAATAATATCATGACCCTTTATTATAATGGTTTTCATATACCTAGTATAATATGAGAACTGTTATATTTGAAGCATCCCACCGATTTCAACAAGCTTTGCTACTAGCTCTATTATAGAAATGTAGTGACAGTGTTAACTAAAATTAGGTATAATTGAAATAAACTATTAATTAAACTCTTACCAATCCTATGTTTGTTCACTAATCATACAGCAGTATAAATAATGTAGAACACGGCTGCCTGGCCTCTTTAGTGTTGTAGGCTAACATACCAGCTATAATTACTGGTAGTTTCTTGAACAAAATTTTGTTTTCAAAAAATTATTTAAGATTAACATACACAGTGCAACCTTCATATAATGCGGGTGTTGAGCGAACAACTTGAACGCTTATGTTATAGATGAAACTAAGATTTATTTAGCTTTTTCACAAGTACACATTGAGTAAAACACATGAATTATTAAAGGTTAATATCATTCCCTTTACATTTTATTCATTCTACTGATACAAAATAAAAATAAAATTAATAAATATATTTTCTGTTTATGTTTGGGGATGATTACACAGGGTGAGAGGAAGTTCACAGGATAGAGAGAATACAAGGACATTACCACTTAGGGCTGTCAGGTACTACATTTTATGCATCCATTCTGAAATAGTCATCTAATGTAGTTTGTAAGAACTGATGACTGTTTTTTTCAGTACATAATTCTTATTAGTAGTCATATGCAATAAACTATGTTCAATATAAGTTTGATATTCTAAACATGCCATCACTCCATTAAATGCTTTTGAGTACTTTAATTTCTGGTATTCCTTCTTTACAGTAACCATCTACAATCTGTCTTCTGAGTCACTCCATTTGTCACTGGCCTTGTATTTGCCATCTGTCTTTCCACTGTTCATAGAGGCTGTGATTTCTTCCTCACTCGGGTGATGCACAACCAAAGTTTTCACATCCCCTTTGACCCAGGACACCAGGTATATTATAAGTAGCCTTTGCTTCTCATCCTGAAAATGCTGCTAATTTCGGATTTTAATCAGAGATTTTCCAATACATTTCACCAGCAGTTTTCAATTGTCATTGAGCTAATTTATTACCACCATTGTATGCATATTCTTTCAGCATCAGTTTTCAAAAATTCTGAAAATTGCATTTTGGGATTCACATCAGCAAGTAGCTCAACATGACAGTAGGCTTAAGTAATGTCTTGATCTATGGAACTGGATCAGTGCAGTTGTTCTTCAGCAGAAACACAACTCTGATCTTGTCATCTTTAACTTTCAGTTGTCCAGTTCAATCAAAGAATGAACTGGACAGTAATCTAACAGTAACAGTGAAGCACTTGAGTTATTTTTATAAATCATAGGTAGAAATATTATGTTGCGATTTTACATAATGTATATAAATTAGTATAAACTGTATGCATGTGTGAATGTAAACACAATGTGTACAACAACAATGAAAAAAATAACATCAGGGTTAAATAAAACACCAATGATGTTCACCATTCAACGTTAAAAAGAAAATTTTGTAGAAAAATCCTTTTCCTATGTAAAGCACATTAATTTGTCCACAAACCTGAAATCACTTCCAGGTGATAGAGGATATCTTCACATTTTTATTCACCAACCAGAAAATGTGCATGCTACAGTAGATGGCGGCATAATCACAAAATTGTAATTGTGGTGAAAATTTACCAATAAAATTCCATTCTTTTAGTTTTGTAATCAATTGATAACTTCTGTATGAGCTGAAACTTGTGCGATTTCACCCTCAGAGTATGATATAACACATTAAGTACTGTTGACCTTAACTTGTTAAGCTCAAGACTGGCATACTGTGTGGATTTTCCTAAGATTTGCATAAAGCTTCCTCAAACTAGTTCTACTGCACCCTTGCCAAATTTTGCTCAGCAACCATCTCAGCTGGGTTGATTGCACAGACATCCTTTATAAATTTTCCTTTTCATTACAAAACTGCAGGTCTACTCAGCTTCTTTTTAAACTGTATTCAGAATTTACACATAGCAGCAGTGGAAGATGTTTGTTTGTTATTTGCTTTTTAGGAGCATTAGCAACTAAGGCCATATTGCTCCAGGATATGCGGTGGTCATTCCCTGACCTTTCCGCATCCTCCGTATTTGGTGGTGATGGGCTCGAACCCCGGTCTAATCAAGAAGTGTGTGTTATGCACCGCTGCTCCTTCCCACCTGGCTACGGAGGTGCCTACAGCAGTAGAAGACTGTGGCTCTTTGAACTAAAGTATGAACTGCACCTTTCTGGAGTTGGTAAATTCCACCATGATTGCAGTTTTATAATTATGCTGCCATCCACTGTGCAAATCCCAAACTCACATTGAACAGATTTAAAATATAAAATGCTAACTTGGACAACTTCATAGCAGCTCTGGACATCTGTCATGCAACTTCTGGTGGGGGACTGTAACTTGCTGGATCCAGAAGTGCACTAGAGAAGTTACCAAGGTCATTACAAATGCCTATACAACAACCTTTAAACCAAAGAATCCACTCCCCAGTGCTGTTTCCTGGTGGAACTTAGAGCTGTAGTGCCTCCGCAGAGAGGTAAATAGTAAAAGGAAAGCATGGCCGCAACCAGAGGTGGATGTCATGAGACAACAATATAGAATAGCCAGGAACACCTATATGGCTCTAATCTGCCAAAGGAAAAGACCATCTTGGGAGCACCTGGTGGCATCGACTGGGAATGCCGACCCTTGGGGAAGTGGTATACAAAATTACCACCATAAACTCCCCAGGGGAGAGGTTCTGACAACTACTCTCAAACCACAAGGCACAATTACCACTACCTGGGAGCAATCAATTAATAATATACTCAATATCATTTTCCAGCCACTAATCTCTGACCTCACACCAATACAAGCCCAACTGTGTGCCTCCAATGATTACCACACCATGCAGAAAACCGAAGAGCCCTTCACCCTGGAGGAACTTCATCGAGCAGTCCTTGAAACTCAAGGACAGGAAATGCCCAGGCCTTGACCTTATGGAGCCTGAGATTGTCAGGAGAATAGCAGACTACAATCCACTTGATTGGAAGACAGCTAATCTTCGACTTCTCCTCAAGAATACGAATAAACAGCCACAACAGCCCACATCATACAGACCAATCGCCCTCCTAACTGTTCTCAGCAAACTCTTTGAGAGACTAATCTTCTGCAGAATTCACAAGTATTATACAATCACAAGACTAACAACCAGTACAGATTCCATCTGGGGCACTCAACAGTAGACACTAAATAACCTGATAACATCTGCTCAATCCACACCTGAGAAATACTTCCTTGTAATTGCAGTCAACTTCACTGGTGTGTTCGACTCACTTTGGCGGCTGAGCATTCTTGGCGGGCTCAGGCAAGCACAGATTCCTCAAAATCTCTACTCCTGCATTAAAAGCTATGTGACAGATCTGTCAGTGTAGAGACAGTCTACTCCAGGGTGATCAGAAAGATTCACAGGACATGCCCACAGGGCTCGCTCCTAGAACCAACTTTCTGGAACGTGATCCTGGATAAGTTCCTAAATCAAGATCTTGAGCATGTTAAGTCCCAAGCCTATGCAGATGATTTGATCCTTTTCGTGCCTGCCAGCTCAAGGGCCCAGCTTGAAATTTCTGCTAACCGAGCACTCCAGCTCCTCCAGGAGTGGACTACCCAGCACAACCTGACAATCTCGGCTGAGAAAACCTCCAGCATTCTCCAGAAAGGGAACCTAAGTTCAACCACCAGACCACCGATTAAGATCAATGCCACAACCATCAAGCACTGCACCCAGCTTAAGCACCTTAGTGTAATCCTGGACTCAAAACTGTTCTTCCTCCCACACCTACAGTATATCCAAAAGAAGATAAGAAATTACATAGCATTGGTGGCAAGGGGTCACCCACAGGGACTGGGGTCAAAAATGGCATACCCTAGCACTGTTTTACAAACACTGCTTATTACAGCCATCTCATATGCTGAAGGGGTCTGGTATCACCAGGCAACTATTGTTGCAAATCAGAAGAAATTAGCCACCATTCAAAGAGCAATACTACTTATCATCACCAGAGCTCACTGCACAGTGAGCACTCCTGCTCTCCAAGTCCTTGCTGGAGTCCTCCCTCTAGATCTTGAAATAATTAGATGTGGCATGTTGTATCGTTTGTCCACAGGAATCTCCACTACCACCATTGGATTCGCCACCAACCCAGCAATCAATTGCAAGACAGAGAAAAGGCACCTTCTTGCTCACCTGCAGCAGGCCTGGCAGGACAGATGGACGACATCCACTAAGGGAGCGATTACAAAACAATTCATCCGTGAAGTAATGTTCGCGTTCCAAAAGCACCAAGCTGGTTTTCCTCTGGCCTGTTAGTTTTTTTTTAGGAGCATTAGCAACTAAGGCCATATTGCTCCGGGATATGCGGTGGTCATTCCCTGACCTTTCCGCATCCTCCGTATTTGGTGGTGATGGGCTCGAACCCCAGTCTAATCAAGAAGCGTGTGCTATGCACTGCTGCTCCTTCCCCTCTGGCCTGTACATAACGTACCCCCTTACAGGCCATGGGTCGATACAAGAAAAATTAACATCTCTGGGCATCACAGATGATCCACACTGCCACTGTGGCACTGACGAATCTTGGCACCATACAAAGTATGACTGTCCTGCATATACTTGATATATTTTGATCACAAAGATTACTAATTTGCCAAAGAACCAAGAACATATACTAATTCATACTCATGACAATTATAAATACTTCACCACTTTTTCACAGGATGTCTTTGACAGACGAAGAACATTAAGGAACCTATTAAAACACCAAGACCAATAACTTGAGACAGATTCTGGGCACCCCTCCCCAGTAGCATAAACTGCCAACCTCATCAAAGCTCACCTGAACTGAGATTCAATTCTTTCATCCAAGTTCCATCAGGCTGATATCCGCAACAAAATCTGCAGGCAAGATCAATCAATCGGGCTGTGATATCACCTGATTTTAACTTTGAAACCACAGAACCTGACTATCCCTTCACAGGAAATAAGACACTGATTGACACACCTAAAACCAGTATCTAGGTTGAGAATCAACAATTTTGATTACGCCATCAATTGATTTGGACACTGGAAACATCAACACCTGGGCAACTCCCTTCAAGAGAAATCCTCAACTCATCATGAAAGATCATGGACTTCTTGGTCTAAAACTGGATTCTCTTACTGTATACTTTTACTCCTAATCCCCCGACTACACTCACCTGATGGATTCATTTGCGTTGTTTATTTGCAGATGCCTCTATCTACATCCCCAAAACCTCTGTTAGTATAACTGAACGAAGCCATAATGAAAATCCATACCGACTGAGATAATAATTGACAACAGCTCTTGCTTGTCGCAAGACTTCTAAATCATCAGGCAGCTAGATCGCTAAAATGCCACAATGCATATGACCAATGATCACAGACAGGACTATGTCCCAGGAAAGACAGTGCACTAAGGCTCTACAACATGAGACAAGGAAGTGACGGCAAACTCTGGATGGGGCTCTGTCCCAAGTATATCACCACGTATGGATCCTTAACATGTAATAACATAAAAGAAGAACAACCATGGACTGGACTGCATCCCATGAAATGCAATCCACTGAACTGTCACCATAATTAGAAGAAACAAGGAAGTGACCACAAATCCCAGACAGGACCTGATCCCACGCAAGACTCCAAACCCAGACATTGAAGACACCAGCAGCTTTGCTGCCACAAGCCATACTGGCAATTAAACAGAGCACTCTCACCTGGTTTTCTTTTACTCTTCTCCCTGGCTGGGGGAAGAGGGTACCTGTTCCTCCCTTCTGCCTGGTGAGGCATGAACCTGCCTCACTGATTTTCTGGGGGTCACCTTCTCTATCGTCCCACATCCCTCTGCCTTCCCCCCAGCCTTCAGTCTCCCCCTACTCTGTCTAACTCACCAGTGTACACCCCACACAATTTATCAATTAATAACATCTAAATTTAAACCGCATTTGCATAAACCTCTCTGTCTTTTATATTCTAGCATTAACTCCCTCTTTTCTTCCTTTCTTTTTTTTTTTTTTTTTTTTACATAGGCCCTTGCCACTGAAATCTTCAGAAACTAGGTGACAGGGCCTGCCAGAGTACAAAATAAAATCTACTGGGTACCTGACCTGCCTCCCCAGGGCCAAGTGCAGTAATGGTGGGTCCCAAAAGGAGCCCAATGGCTAAATGGTCAGAAAAAACACCCAGTGGCGTAGCTATCATGTAGGCAGGCAAGGCAATTGCTTCTGGGCCCTTTAGGGGCATGGCATCTTTGGCTGTCTCCTGTTTTTGCAATTTTCATTAATTAAGTAGGGGCCCGAACATGTTCTTTGCCTCCAGACCTAAAAAAGGGTAGCTACGCTACTGGAAACAACAGTACACAACACTACACATCCTGCCACTCCCCACACACTTTTTAAATCTCTGGCCTACACAGTTCTGTGCTACACAAGCAGAGTACACAATGCGGAATTGGGGGGGGGAACCCCTGGTGCCGCCAGACAAATGCACTTTGCGCAAATGTGGGAAACCACTGGTGCCACCTGACCAGTAGTGAGCCATGAATATTTTAACAATGGGCTCGCAATTTTGCAGACTTTTTGAAACATCCTTGGGGATTCCTGCCGAGTAAATTTGATTGGTCACGGAAGTGACTTCTTCCACGGCTTTTGCCAGAGGCACTTCTCACATTCGCACTACTAGTCTGTGCCAAGCACTCACTAGTAGTGCGCTTAGAGCGCGTGATGCATTTTTCATGACCGGTATAATATCTCGGGTCAGCCTGGTCATCAAGCCCCTCCTTTACGTAACACCTGGATACGATAATATCTCGAGTTCTTACTTTTTAGAATTTTTGAATAGTATGACATCACAATCATGCTTCCTGAAGTAAGTATGATTGCAACAATACAAGTATTTGTCAACAATTTATTTTTTTGTCTCACATTTTCGTAACATTCAATTGTTAGATGTCCTTAAAATATGCATATGTCGTTTCAACTACAAGGTTGGTACTTAAGTCAATGCTGTTTTCTAGAGACATTTAGATATGTTGCAATCGCAAGTATACATCTCTTACTTTAGTTATCATAAACCCATTGTATCTTGTCTTCCAGAAATTACAAAAATTTGCGAAGGTTCAATAAAATATTTACGCTACAAAAGCTCTTTTATTTTGTAATTAATATACAAATCAAAATACCTAAAAGAAACACACAGAATTCACATAAAGCCATCTACTATGCATGCTTAGCACATTTGCCACTTTTTTATTCTTTTTTTTTTTTTTTTTTTTTTTTAAAAGTAAGAGAAATATTATGGATACATTTTTTCATAATAAAATTTTAATATTGTGAATAAAAAATAACATGAAATATTTCCCATATCACAAATAACAAACTATCACAAAGAAATTCTACAATATAAAAAACAAACTCTTCTAGAAAACGTACACAAAAATCACAGATTACATGAAAAAAAATTATACAAATATTCAAGAAAAGTTTATTCTAAAATCTGCCATATAGAATTTACTTCTTTATTAACGTTGTTGTCAATCTTCTGATTTGCTCAATAGCTGAGCGATGATTACAGAGGAATAATTTGATATAATGATCCAGATCAAATTGCAGCAGTGGCTTTCCATTTAGATGTATGGTAATCATAATCTGCAACTTGTTTAATTGTCACAATATTATTCATTACGCTGAAAGCTCGCTCAGCTTCAGCAGTGCTAATTGCAATGGTTTCAAAGGTATTTCTGGCTTTCTTAATTGAAGAGGGAATTTCACTCGATTTTAAAGATAAACTGTCTTTGACAAAAATCTCGAAAATCATTAATTTTTATTTTATATTTTATCAGAAAATTTAAATTTCTTATTCATTTTTCAGTCTTGCTATGGTTAGTTGGTTGTTTTAGGATTTTATGGTGCATTAGCATCTAAATATAAAAGTATAATATTATAATTGTTTATATATTATTGTGAAAGAGTATACAATATAAAAAGTTTATAAAGCATAAAATGATAAAAACATTCTAGATAAAGTTATTTAGATTAATAAGTTGTAAAAACTTAAATATAGCTGACACGTTGTCATTGTCCGATAAAATCTGTCAGAGTGTATAAGGCTCAGACAGATGCTAAAACATAAATGATGATCATTATAAAAACACGGACATTCAATTAAAATATGACAGGTCTTGCCACAGAGACGAAAGTTCTTTCATATTCCACAATTCCGGGTAGCATATGTTTAAAATTTCTTTAAATTCCTCATCGTCAATAGTATCATTATTTTCTTTATTTAATTTAAAATTACTCAGTTGCATTAATTAATTTATCCTTAATAATGCGTTATGAGGTAATTTTTTAAGTGTGTTCTTACTTTTGACTCGTTCAAATTCTTTCAACTTCGACATGCTCTCAATTTTAGCTTCATAATTTCCTTCAGAATTTTTCAAATTAGAGATAGCATTGATAGTTAGAATAATTAATTTATCTGCTTTTACTACAGTGATGCTGCAACTCTGTAAAGCTTCTGAAAGCTAAGAGAGCTCCTGCAGGATGTCGATCATTAGTGCTAAATAGTTAAGAAATTCTGGATTGAAAAGCCGGTTTAATAATCCAGAATATTTAGCATTCTGATTAAAAATGTTTGCACAAAGCGGGATAATTCCTCCAGCCCTCAATTGCCGTCTGCAAGCTACAAGTTTCCCATCGTGGTCAGAACACATGACCGATCGTTATAGTTTCCATATCAAGTTCTTTAGCAATAATCCTTAATTCTCACTGGTTTTTTGGAGATTGGTGATATAATGCATACAGTGTTTTTTTTTTTTTAAATTATTGCCTATATGCCATTATATTTTGGAACATTGGGTCTACTTTGGTATGCCCCGCAAAACATTAAAAATTTCCTATCAGGTGTGATGACTGGAAAAAGTCTAACCATGCTTAGTATTCGTTGCTAGTTGTTGTTGATGTCCTCATTATTGCTACCATTGATGCCTGGAAAAGAGAGCCCCTTAATTTTACATCATCATCATTACATAACATCATTACAGTAATGCCAACCAGGCTAGCCAGGTGGGTAAAGTGCCTGCCTGGCAACCCAAAGGTTGCGGGTTCAAATCCCGCTCGGGCTTGGATCAAAGTACTGCAAAAAACCTTGGGAGGTGCATTATGGCCACAGAAGCCAATGCGGCAACAACTACCAAAAAAAAAAAAAAAAAAAAAAAAAATACAGTACTATGAATAGCACATCATTACATTATCATCATTAACATTACACCACTTCAGTAATATGAAAATATATTATTATACATCATAACCTAACCTAACCTCATCAGACATATACTGTATAACTATCAAAGCAGGGGCATACCAAAATATATTTTCATATTACTGTAATGATATGCTATTCATATTACTGTAATTATGTATACTGATGTTATGTAATGATGACCTAACTTTACCTCATCAGACATATACTGTATAACTATCAAAGCAGGGGCTTACCAAAATATATTTTCATTTTACTGTAATGATGTAATGTAATAATGTGCTATTCATATTACTGTAATGATGTAATGTAATGATGTGCTATTCATATTACTGTAATGATGTATACTGTATAATGATGTTATGTAATGATGATGATATAATTTAATGAGGTAAAATTAAAGGGCTCTCTTTTCCAATCATCAGTAGTTGCAATAACGAAGACATCAACAACAACTAGCAACGAATACTAAGCATGGTTAGACTCTTTTCCAATCATCAGGCATATACTGTATAATATGTGGCGGCATACCAGACTCTTTTTCGGTCATTAGATCTGATAGGAAATTTTTAATGTTTAGCAGGGGCATACCAAAATAGACCGGGAACATCTTCTTTACAGTGAAAGCCTTGACACGGTTTCCAAATCTGCCAACATCTCATCTTTGGAAAGTTTTCTTAATATCTTAGTTGCCTCATTCCCCCTCCTCCCAATGTCTCTAGTTCTTTGAATAGTGTGCAAAATATAGGAATCGCTCAGATATTCAGCTACTGTGACCATGTAAACATAGACAGGAGAATTTTACTGAAACGCGTGGATCACTCACTTCTCTGAAAAATATGTGACTTTTTGTCAGAGTAAAGGGGAACCACGACATAGGTTATCCATGTTGGGAATATTGTTAATCCTCTGACTGGATATGGAAAGCATACTAACTAGCATGACTACTCAGAATGTAGCTGCATAGGTTTTAGGACACCACAATGTTGTGGAACGGTAATCACTTTCACCCTTAATTCACGCTTTCTAATTACCTAAATTGCCTAAAGGCCAGAGGTGAGAACAATGCATACAAAGTTGTCTCTCAATCTATTCGTTCCATGGAAACTATTTTAAATGTTTCCGTAGAAACCAAGTGAAATTAAAAAAAATTCGCTGTAAAGAAGTTCACTAAACAGAGGTCCGACTGTAACTCAAAAATGAAGCAATTTTAAAATACATAACTGGTCGATTGTGCCATTAAAATTCTGGGGATGGGGTCCCATTCGCTTCACTGTAGTTCCGGCTCTGGATACTCAATAATTAAATTAAGGATTTCATTTGTAAAATAAATAATAGTTTCAACAATGGGCTCGCAAATTTTCAAAAATAATAACAATGGGCTCTCGCAAGCCCACTATAGCTCACCACTGCACTTGACCCCAAAATACTATGCTACTATTACTATGCAGCATGAATATTTTTCTGGTTGACGAATAAAAACTTGAAGATATCCTTTATTATCTAGAAGTGGTTTCAGGTTTGTATCGCATATCTATTCACATAATAATGTTTTAGTCTCGTAAAGGAGGTTTGCGAATACCATGTATTTAATTCAGCTTAACTCATATTCCTGGAGAAAAAAAAAAAAAAAAAAACCAACCTAGAAACAAAATATTGATACTGTTAGATTTAAGAGGATATTTACCAAAGAAGAATAACAAGTCTGTATAAAAACAAAATCTGCAGTCTTCAATTGTTACTTTATAAAGTCAATAATGGTAACTGCAAATTTATTACTTGACAGAAATGGCTTAAATTTTTTAAATTACTAATGCAAATTAAACCAATGTTATAAAATAATTCCACTTTAGTTCCACTATTTTCTTCAAGTTTGACGTGAACTCAAATTTTGAAATTCATACATGACTACTTATAATAAGTCACTTAAAACTCACTTTGTTTTACATTCTTCTAGATTCTCTTCTTGTTCTCTATGTTCTTGAAATGCTACAAGAAAAGAAAAAAATCATTATCGGATTAATATGTATGTGAGATACATACAGCAGTAATAGTAGTGTATGTGTGTGGGGGTAGAATTCTAAGATTTATTCATTTTTTGCTATTTTTCTCTACTTCACTCAACTACTTTGTTCACTCTGAAGTTACTCAGTGCTTCCAAGATAATATTTTGCCATAGTTTTTATATTAAAAATTCAAGATATTTATTGAACAGGGTAAAAACATCCTATAAAGTTGACAATATGATTTTATGAAACTGTCAATGGGTTAAGTAACGAAGTATTAGACATAATACTTAAATTATTTATTTATTACTGTCAATGATATAATGATAACAATATAGAAAGAAGTGAAATAGAGAAATGCCTGGTTATTGTTTTGTTTGGAACAAGTTGCTGTGATTGCAGTTGTGATATGTTGGGAGAAACCACCACTTCACAAAGCAGTTTCAATAGGAAGCTGTATCTGCCAATTTTATTGGCAAATAAAAGGGCTTGATCTTGATATTTTGGTACATTTTCTTCCTATTGTGAATAGAAATTCCAGTTTACAATCTAGCCATCCAAGAGGAACTTCTGTGCCTGTTTTGTGATGATCCTGGCCATATTTCTGCTTAAAAAGTACTAATGAGATATATGCATCAATGTATGTGTTTTGTAATGGCTGTTGTGTTGCACACTGTAATTGTTTTCTGATTTACTATCAACTTAGTTTTATGAATTTTACATGCCACACAGTGGCAGATAAAGGAGAGATTTTTGTCAAAGATTATGTCATGATCTTTGTGAAAATCAAATTTTGGTGCTGAAGTGTCTTGAACACAAATATCAACTGAATCAGTATTAGTATTGGCAAATGATGTTAGAAAGCAAGCTTAAACAGCATCAGCCAAAAAACCGAAAAAAAAAATTCCCTCTTCACCTCTCCCATACTGTGTCTATTTCTTCTTTGAATTTTTCAAACTATCCACAACAATCGAGATTCTTCTGGAGGGCACAGGTGATTTGAGCAGAAAAGGATCAGAAGTACTGTTGAACAGAATCATCAAATATCTGCACTAAGAGATATTACAGGAATCATGAGAATATAACAAGAACCTGTATTTAAGATTTGTTGATCATCAAAAAGCATAGCATCAGAACTA